>NC_092122.1:6946693-7271402 GCF_045679555.1 Salvelinus alpinus
ATGTAGGATGGGGAAAACAGTAAGTAGGCTAAGTAATTGCCATGCTCTGGGTGATTTGATTCAGTATTAATTTACATAATCATCATAATAATACACTAATTCCATACTTAAACCTTTTGTGCTGTAATGAGTGCTAATTATCATCAGTATAGACCATAGAACAACAGTATTTTAGTCGTGCTTGCTTGCTAATGAATAACGCAACTTTTTTTGCATTAATGCATATTTTTATTTATTGTGATCCGTGTAGCTACCCACTCCTGAGGCATTTACTTAAATGGAGAGTCTACTCATCTTAATTCATTCATTAATTAATTAATGTCTCCTTATAGTACAGGTTCATTAACAATCCTCTATGGCCATAGTGTCATTGACCCACATTTTGGTTTGGTAATTTTCAATTTATCAAGATTGTTGACTGTAAATGACTTGGTAGCTAGATGGTAATAGGTGGTATATAGCCAATAGTTGTGAATATGTTCCAAATAACAAACAAAATCATCAGCCTCAACGTCCAAAATATGTTCCTGCACTGCAAATTTCAATGTTCCTTTAATATCTTTGCACACTGTTATTTAAATATTATAACAAAGTGGTAACTACCCCAATATTGGGATATGCATATTTTAAGGAACTCATACAGTAACCAGCAACCTGCTGGTTACTGGCCCAACGTTTTAACCACTAGGCTAGCAGTTGGATGGGGAGGGAGTTGTGGTGGTCGCTGCTGTATCCAGGGTTGGCGAGGGGGCTTGTTTTTAACTCAGCATTTTTTAGAGTGTAGGAATACCCTAACTCCCCAAATAAAACTCAGAGAATAAGTTATACATAACCACTTATTACTTTACTTTTATTACTAATTAGCTGCCTCCAAACAATCATTAGCATATCATTTTATTAATATGGAACTGGGCCACCAACATCACTCACTAAGTAAATGTCATGCAGATTTGTTTTCCTCGTCTCCTCTCGCTAACGGTCAAGTCTTTAAATCAGGTTACTAGTAACTCTTAGAACAGATGTTGCTTTTTAACACATCCGTGTGTCTAGTTAGGGACGGCACATGTTGTGTTACTTTTAACACAATCATTGTGTCGGCACAACATGATTTGTGTATTGTCTGAGTAGGTTTCCCTGGTTTCCCTTGTTGATTTTAACAAATCTGTTTGAACTAACCAGAACTCAGAGGGAGAGAGAGAAAGAGAGAGAGAGATAACTAAGAATATCTACAGTTGAAGTCGGAAGTTTACATACACCTTAGCCAAATACATTTAAACTCAGTTTTTCACAATTCCTGACATTTAATCAGAGTAGAAATCCCCTGTCTTAGGTCAGTTAGGATCACCACTTTATTTTAAGATTGTGAAATGTCAGAATTATAGTGGAGAGAATGATGTATTTCAGCTTTTATTTCTTTCATCACATTCCCAGTGGGTCAGAAGTTTACATACACTCAATTAGTATTTGGTAGCATTGCCTTTAAATTGTTTAAATTGGGTCAAACGTTTCAGGTAGCTTGCTCTTGTTTACCACAAGCTTCCAACAATACGTTGGGTGAATTTTGGCCCATTCCTCCTGACAGAGCTGGTATAACTTAGTCAGGTTTGTAGGCCTCCTTGCTCGCACACGCTTTTCAGTTCTGCACAAATTCTTTATGGGATTGAGGTCAGGGCTTTGTGATGGCCACTCCAATACCTTGACTTTGTTGTCCTTAAGCCATTTTGCTACAACTTTGGAAGTACGCTGGGGTCATTGTCCATTTGGAAGACCCATTTGCGACCAAGTTTTAACTGATGATGTCTTGAGATGTTGCTTCAATATACCCACATAATTTTCCATCCTCATGAAGCCATCTATTTTGTGAAGTGCACCAGTCCCTCCTGCAGCAAAGCACCCCCACAACATGATGCTGCCAACCCCGTGCTTCACGGTTGGGATGGTGTTCTTCGGCTTGCAAGCCTCCCCCTCTTTCCTCCAAACATAACGATGGTCATTATGGTTAAACAGTTCTATTTTTGCTTCATCAGACCAGAGGACATTTCTCCAAAAAGTAAGATCTTTGTCCCCATGTGAAGTTGCAAACCGTAGTCTGGCTTTTTTTATGGCAGTTTTGGAGCAGTGGCTTCTTCCTTGCTGAGCGGCCTTTCAGGTTATGTCGATATAGGACTCGTGTTACTGAGGTTATAGATACGTTTGTACCTATTTCCTCCAGCATCTTCACAAGGTCCTTTGCTGTTGTTCTGGGATTGATTTGCACTTTTCACACCAACGTACGTTCATCTCCAGGAGACAGAACGCGTCTCCTTCCTGAGCGGTATGACGGCTGCGTGGTCACATGGTGTTTATACTCGCATGCTATTGTTTATACAGATGAAAATGGTACCTTCAGGCGTTTGGTAATTGCTCCCAAGGATGAACCACACTTGTGGAGGTCCACAATTTTTTGACTGATTTATTTTTATTTTCCCATGATGTCAAGCAAAGAGGCACTGAGTTTGAAGGTAGGCCTTGAAATACATCCACAGGTACTCCTCCAATTGACTCAAATTATGTAAATTAACCTATCAGAAGCTTCTAAAGCCATGACATAATTTTCTGGAATTTTCCAAGCTGTTGTTATGGCTGCAGCCCGACGCCGGTACACCTATGACAACATCCAGCTCAAGTGCAGGGCGCGAAATTCAAAATCATTTTTTTTTTTATATTTAACTTTCACACATTAACAAGTCCAATACAGCATTTGAAAGATAAACATCTTGTCAATCCAGCCAACATGTCCGATTTTTTAAATGTTTTACAGAGAAAACACCACATATATTTATGTTAGCTCACCACCAAATAAAAAAGAGGACAGACATTTTTCACAGCACAAGTAGGATGCAAGTAGCATGCACAAGCCAACCTAACTAACCTAGAACCAACCTAAATAACCTAGAAAAAACTACCTCAGATGACAGTCCTATAACATGTTACACAATAAATCTATGTTTTGTTCAAAAAAATTGCATATTTTAGCTATAAATCAGTTTTACATTACTGCTACCATCATAGCTACAGTCAGAAATCGCACGGGAGTAGCCAGAGAAAATACAGACACCAACGTCAACTACTAATTACACATCATAAAACATTTCAGAAAAATATATGGTGGATAGCTAATGAAAGACAAAGATCTTGTGAATAGAGCCAATATTTCCAATTTTTGAAGTGTTTTACAGCGAAAACACAATATATCGTTATATTAGCTTACTACAATAGCTAGCACACAGCAGCATTGATTCTAGTCAAACGGTAGCAATAGCACAGTTCGACAGATATATGAAAAAGCATCCCAAATTGGGTCCTTATCTTTGTTGATCTTCCATCAGAATGTTCTCCAAGGGGTCCTTTGTTCAGAACCGTCTTTCTTTGGATCCAGAACGAATGATTTCCCTCTTGAATTAGCAAGCACACTGGCCGTGCGGAGCTAACCTCTCCGTCTTGACAAAATTCTTGCGTCGCATCACGTCTAAAGTCCAGAATAAATTTCAATAATATAATTAAACTATATTGAAAAAACATACTTTAGGATGATATTGTGACATGTATCAAATAAAATCGAAGCCGGAGATCATATTCACCTTTAACGAGGGTTTTCCAGGAGCCGAGTCCAGGTCCTACTTCGCGCCCAGAAAAAAAAATAAAGTGCGCAACTCTCACTCCAAGAGGTTGTGTTCAATCCCAGGACGAGATAATCAAGTCATTTCTGCTCTCACTTCCGCATGACACCCAGGGGAAGGCGTATGACGTGTTTCTACAGTCTTAAGTGACATGCCCTTTTATAGACAAGCTCTTGAAGAGAGACATCGATTTTGGAAATCTCACTTCCGGATAGGAAATGGGCTGTAAAAAGAGTTCTGTTCCACTTAGAGAAATAATTCAAACGGTTTTAGAAACTAGAGACTGTTTTCTATCCAATAGTAATAATAATATGCATATTGTACGAGCAAAAATTGAGTAAGAGGCCGTTTGAAAATGGGCACATATTTTCCAGTTTTTCAATACGCCCCCTGCAGCCATAACAAGTTAAAGCCACAGTCAACTTAGTGCATGTAAACTTCTGACCCACTGGAATTGTGATACAGTGAATTATAAGTGAAATAATCTGTCTGTAAACAATTGTTGGAATAATTACTTGTTACATGCACAAAGTAGATGTCCTAACCGACTTGCCAAAACTATAGTTTGTTAACAAGATTTTTGTGGAGTGGTTGAAAAACGAGTTTTAATGACGCCAACCTAAGTGTATGTAAACTTCCGACTTCAACTGTATATCTCCCTTAGCTACATATCTCAATAGGATGAATTGTAGGTATATTTTTCACTTTGCTCATACACTCCATGAATAGTCATTTATATAGGAGTTTGGTTTAATTTGTTATAATTATATTCTGCTATTAAAGTATTGATTAAAATGATTTATGTAATTAAAGTTAGGTTTATCCCCCAATAGACTATTATAAGGAAACACTATCATCTACTGTATATTCAAGTAAACAGGCAAACCTTATTATGGTGACTCGTGAATATGTGTTGTTCCTATACCCTATATGTGGGATTAAATTATCATTTATAGTCTCTTTGATTATGCACTTCTGTCACGTTCCTGACCTATTTATGTTAGTTTTTGTGTGTTAGTTGGTCAGGACGTGAGGTTGGGTGGGCATTCTATGTTATCTGTTTCTATGTTGGTTTCGGTTTGCCTGGTATGGCTCTTGATTAGAGGCAGGTGGTTTGCGTTTGCCTCTAATTAAGAGTCATATTTAGGTAGGGCATTCTCACTGTTTGTTTGTGGGTGATTGTCTCCTGTGTCCGTATGTATGTTCGTACCACATGGGACTGTAGCGTTTGTTTGTTTCGTTTCGATGTCGTCTGTTTTCCTGTACGTAAGTTTATGTTTAGTTATGTAAGTTTATGTTCAGGTTGCGTCAACGTCGTTTTCTTATTTTGTAGTTTGGAAAGTGTTTTGTTTCGTTTCGTGTGCCATCTTAATTTTTAATAAAGATGGCTTATTTCCCTGAGCCTGCGTTTTGGTCTGAAGATCCTTCTCTCCTCACCTCTTCCGAGGATGAGGAGAGCGACAGCCGTTACAGAATCACCCACCACGCTAAGACCAAGCGGCAAGGGAAAAATAAACGGAGTAAGGGACAGGAGAAAAACAAGGATTTCTGGACATGGGAGCAGATAATGAATGGAGAAGGTCCCTGGGCTAAGGCAGGAGAAAATCGCCGTTCCCAGGAAGAGAGGGAGGCAGCTAAAGCCCAGGAGCGGTGGTTTGAGGAGGCAGCAAGGAGACGTGGCTGGAAGCCCGAAAAGCCATGGGAACAGGTGGAGGCACTGAGGAGAGCAGAGGCTACCGGAGAGAGGAACCGGAGCTATGAGGGAACGCGTCTGGCACGGAAGCCAAAAAAGCCCGTGAGTAATTCCCAAAAATTTCTTGGGGGGGGGCTAGGAGATAGTGGGCCAAGGGCAGGTAGGAGACCTGCGCCCACTTCCCAGGCTTACCGTGGAGAGTGGGAGTACGGGCAGGCGCCGTGTTACGCAGTAGAGCGCACGGTGTCTCCTGTACGAGTGCATAGCCCAGTGCGGGTTATTCCACCTCCCCGCACTGGTAGGGCTAGATTGAGTATTGAGCCAGGTGTCATGAGGCCGGCTCAACGCGTCTGGTCTCCAGTGCGTCTCCTCGGGCCGGCATACATGGCACCTGCCTTACGCATGGTTTCCCCGGTTCGCCTACATAGCCCGGTGCGGGTTATTCCACCTCCCCGCACTGGTCGGGCAACCGGGAGTATTCAACCAGGTAAGGTTGGGCAAGCTCAATGCTCAAGAGTGCCAGTACGCCTCCACAGTCCGGTATTTCCGGCACCACCTCCCCGCCCCAGCCTAGTACCTACAGTGTATACACTACGCACTAGGCTACCAGTGCGTATCCTGAGCCCTGTTCCTCCTCCACGCACTCTCCCTGTAGTGCGTGTATCTAGCCCGGTGCCTCCAGTTCCGGCCCCACGCACTAAGCTACCAGTGCGTCTCCAGAGCCCTGTACCCACTGTATCTTCTCCCCCTACTAATCCTGATGTGCTTGTCCTCAGCCCGGTGTCACCAGTGCCGGTACCACGCATCAGGGATAGAGTAGGCTTTGAGAATACAGTGTGCCCTGTCCCTGCTCCCCGCACTAGTAGGAAGGTGCTTATCATTAGCACGGTGCCTCCAGTTCCGGCACCACGCACCAGGTCTACAGTGCGCCGTATCCGGCCAGAGCCATCCGTCTCCCCAGCGCCATCTGAGCCATCCGTCTCCCCAGCGCCGTCTGAGCCATCCGTCTGCCAGGAGCCTGCAAAGCCGCCCGTCTGCCATGAGCCTGCAAAGCCGCCCGTCTGCCATGAGCCTACAGAGCCGTCAGCCAGACAGGAGCCGCTAGAGCCATCAGCCAGACAGGAGCCGCTAGAGCCGTCAGCCAGACAGGATCTGCCAGAGCCGCCAACCAGACAGGATCTGCCAGAGCCGCCAACCAGACAGGATCTGCCAGAGCCGCCAACCAGACAGGATCTGCCAGAGCCGCCAACCAGACAGGATCTGCCAGAGCCGCCAACCAGACAGGATCTGCCAGAGCCGCCAACCAGACAGGATCTGCCAGAGCCGCCAACCAGACAGGATCTGCCAGAGCCGTCAGAGAGCCATGAGCAGCCAGAGCCGTCAGAGAGCCATGAGCAGCCAGAGCCGTCAGAGAGCCATGAGCAGCCAGAGCCGTCAGCCTGCCATGAGCGTCGAGAGCCGTCAGCCTGCCATGAGCGTCGAGAGCCGTCAGCCTGCCATGAGCGTCGAGAGCCGTCAGCCTGCCATGAGCGTCGAGAGCCGTCAGCCTGCCATGAGCGTCGAGAGCCGTCAGCCTGCCATGAGCGTCGAGAGCCGTCAGCCTGCCATGAGCGTCGAGAGCCGTCAGCCTGCCATGAGCGTCGAGAGCCGTCAGCCAGCCATGAGCATCGAGAGTCGTCAGTCAGCCATGAGCTGCCCTTCAGCCTGAAAAGGCTAGATACCCAGAACTGCCCATCAGTCCAGAGCTGTCTCTCTGTCCGGAGCTGCCTTTCAGTCCGGAGTTGCCCCTCTATCCTGATCTCCCTCTCTATCTTTATCTACCTCTATAGTCTTATCTATCCCTCTGTCTTGGTTTATCTCTCTGTCCCGGTATTGTCATTATTAGATTTGTTATTAGGAGGATTTTGTGGGGGAAGTAAGAGGGTGGACATTCTTGAAGGGAGGGGGCTAGGATGGATTATGGTGGGGTGGGAACCGCGCCCGGAGCCTGAGCCACCACCGTGGTTAGATGCCCACCCAGACCCTCCCCTAGACTTTGTGCTGGTGCGTCCGGAGTTCGCACCTTGTGGGGGGGGTACTGTCACGTTCCTGACCTATTTATGTTAGTTTTTGTGTGTTAGTTGGTCAGGACGTGAGGTTGGGTGGGCATTCTATGTTATCTGTTTCTATGTTGGTTTCGGTTTGCCTGGTATGGCTCTTGATTAGAGGCAGGTGGTTTGCGTTTGCCTCTAATTAAGAGTCATATTTAGGTAGGGCATTCTCACTGTTTGTTTGTGGGTGATTGTCTCCTGTGTCCGTATGTATGTTCGTACCACATGGGACTGTAGCGTTTGTTTGTTTCGTTTCGATGTCGTCTGTTTTCCTGTACGTAAGTTTATGTTTAGTTATGTAAGTTTATGTTCAGGTTGCGTCAACGTCGTTTTCTTATTTTGTAGTTTGGAAAGTGTTTTGTTTCGTTTCGTGTGCCATCTTAATTTTTAATAAAGATGGCTTATTTCCCTGAGCCTGCGTTTTGGTCTGAAGATCCTTCTCTCCTCACCTCTTCCGAGGATGAGGAGAGCGACAGCCGTTACAACTTCCTGTTCATGCTCTTGATCTTAGGGAATTGTAGTTTGAGTATCCTCTTTCTTGTAGTGTTTTGTGAGTTTCTTCACTTCATACAGTGCCTTCATTCAGCAAGTCTTCATACCCCTTGACTTATTCCACATTTTGTTGTGTTACAGCCTGAATTCAAAATGGATGAAATAGTTTTTTTTTCTCACCAATCTACACACAATACCCCTTAATGACAAAGTGAAAACATGTTTTAAGAAATACAGAAATATCTCATTTACTTAAGTATTCACAACCCTGAGTAAATACTTTGTAGAAGCACATTTGGCAGTGATTACAGCTGTGAGTCTTTCTGGGTAAGTACTGTATCTAAGCGATTTCCACACCTGGATTGTGCAACATTGGCCCAATATTCTTTTTGAAAATACTTCAAGATCTGTTAAATTGGTTGTTAATCATTGCTTGACAAACATCTTCATGTCTCGCTATAGAACTCAGCCACTCAGGGACATTCACCGTCTTCTTGGTAAGAAAGCCAAGTGTATATTTGTCCTTGTGTTTTAGGTTATAGTCTTGCTGAAAAGTGAACTCATCTCCCAGTGTCTGTAGAAAGCAGGCTGAACCAGGTTTTCCTCTGATTTTGCCTGTGCTTAGCTCCATTCTGTTTCTTTTTATTCTGAATATCTTCCATGTCCTTAATCTCAGGTCTTCTGAGATCTCTTCGTTTCGAGGCATGGTTCACATCAGGCAATGCTTCTTGTGAATAGCAAACTCAAATTTTGCGAGTGTTTTTTATAGGGCAGGGCAGCTCTAACCAACATCTCCAATCTTGTCTCATTGATTGGACTCCAGGTTAGCTGACTCCTGACTCTAATTAGTTTTTGGAGAAGTCATTACCCTAGGGGTTCACATACTTTCCAACCTGCACTGTGAATGTTTAAATGATGTATTCAATAAAGATCAGAAAATACAATAATTTGTGTGTTATTAGTTTAAGCACACTCTGTTTGCTTATTGTTGTGACTTAGATGAAGATCAGATTGAATTTTATGGCCAATTCATGCAGAAATCCAAGTTGTTCCAAAAGGTTCACATACTTTTTCTTGCCACCGTACATTACCAGTCAACAGTTTAGAAACACCTGCTCATTCAAGGGTTTTCTTTATTTTCTACCATTTTCTACATTGTAGAATAATAGTGAAGACTATGAAATAACACATATGGAATCATGTAGTAACCAAAAAAAGTGTTAAACAAAATGTATTGTATATTCTTCAAAGTATAATAGCATAATTCTTCTTATGTAGAACTTTATGAGTTTTAGTTTAGAAAACGATCTCTACGCAGAAGTGACAGTTACAGTGATGGTAAAAAACGACTTAGCATCAGGGAAACTGGGCAGAAGGGAGTGGTGAATAAAATACAGCAGTTCTGTAACATCTTTAGTTCTCCTTAATTGCCGGCCTCAACGCGTTACGGAAAGAGACGAAGTGTATAGGAAGCTCTGTGACAGGTTATCTGGAGATGCAAACAGATCACCTTTAGCGGACCCTTTAACAGCGGTTTGTGATTTTCGTTCATACTGGTGAACCAGAGTTTGAGTTGTGTGGTTGCAATATCAACAGTCTTTATCTCTGGTATATCTTGGCATGCATCATACAGTATTATTAGGCTACCATGCATAATGAAACAATCCATATTATTTGGCATTAACAAACGTGTTTAACGCACAGCAAATGTCTATCCGACCTGGGAGAGAGCACGAGGATGGCTCATATCATGCAGGTAAATGCAGCCTATACAGGACAGAGGAATTGTATTGTTTTATCTGTTGGTTGCTGTTGTATCCAAAATGTAATTTACATTCTGCAATGTTTTAATTTAGAACTTTCATTACTGAAAAGTAATTACATTATTGCCGCCAGCCAGCAGTCTAAATGATGGCTGCCTTGCGACACTGTGTATAGGTTTGTGAAATGCTATGCTTAACATGAGAAAATAATTACCAAATACTCCTACCAATAAACATTTATCCATTAGCTAAAGCGAAGCTATAGGATTATTGCCCTGGCACCACAGAACGCCTGTCATCGATTCGATAGCCTGCAGCATAGTCACAAATTCAGCACCATGGGGAGATGGGGGGGGGAAGACGCTACGCCAGTGTAGGTAACACTGGCCAATTTGCTGTGTGTACGTGACCAACACCAATAAACGTTGATTTAATTTGTGCATCTCTCTCTCCCCGCCACTCTAGCATGCATACAACAAACCCACATTCTGACAGACAGCCAGTGGGCGCTACTCACATCTTTGTACAGATTACTTCTTAGACTAGAGTAAAATACTAATATTCACTGTGAACTCAGAACAGTGGTTGCCATGGAAATGCATTGTGCCTGTGGGTCTATAGGAGTTGTGTTGGTGTGTGTGTGTGCGTCCATCATGTGTCTGTGAGTGCTGTGAGTGCTGTGTGTGTGTGTGTGTGTGTGTGTGTGTGTGTGTGTGTGTGTGTGTGTGTGTGTGTGTGTGTGTGTGTGTGTGTGTGTGTGTGTGTGTGTGTGTGTGTGTGTGTGTGTGTGTGTGTGTGTGTGTGTGTGTGTGTAGTGAGGCTGGAGTTCTCAGATAAGACTGGTGTCTCCATGGCTGAATAAAGGACTTGCAGCATTGCTCCACTGAAAGCGGCCGACACAGTTATCAAGGAGTACGGGGACCCATACAAGACAGACGGAGTACCGGAATCAAAACACAACCAGGGAGAAGGACAAGAGAGAAAGAGACCTAATAACACATTCATTAGACTACAAACCCTCCCTGGAGCCATTACACAGGCTTTCAATGGACTTTCAATGGACCATTCACAATGGTGTTGGTCTCTTATCGTAAAAAACGCACATTAATTTCCGAGGGCTTGGATGTGTGAATGTCTGTGTGTATAATAATTATGCAGAATTCATGGCAGAGCTTGTTATATGTCATAAAACATTAGGCTGTGAAAGGGTATTTTCTTATTGTTTGGTCCATTATTGAGCTCCAGCATCAGATAGACTTGTAATTAAATCGCAATATTTACACGGACATCAAACACCCCATTATTACACTATTTGTTTATTGTCTTGTTCCAAATTAATTCCTTTCAATTGGCAAACAATTCCATAAGTTAATCACTAATGCCATTTATTTATTCGCCAGTTTATTGGTCATACCCTGTTGAATGTGTTTTCATTTTAGCCAAGCCTTCTGCTCCATTCAGCTGATGTAAATGGGAACTGTGTGTTTGTGTGTTTGTGCGTGAGTGAGTGAGTGAGTGAGTGAGTGAGTGAGTGAGTGAGTGAGTGAGTGAGTGAGTGAGTGAGTGAGTGAGTGAGTGTGTGCGTGCATGCATGCCCGTGTATGTTTTTTTGCACATCACTACATGTGCGAGCATTCGTGTATGTGCGTGTCATGTGCATGTGTGCATGCATATGTAGTTGCTTGTGTGCATCAGACAGGTTTACAGACAACCGTCTGCCTCTGCTCTGCGGCTGCTGTGGGTCAGTAGCCATTGTTTGGGAACATAATAGAAATCAATTAGAGGTTTGGCTGCCAGATTGCCTCGGCAGGAACCTGCTGTTAGACTGCTGTGTACGCCTGCGGCAGTGCCACTTTTCACGGGCGTCCATATTGGCAGAGCTAATCACACACTGCCCCAAGTCCTCAGCTGGGAGGGCCAACGCAACTGCAATCCTGAAAGGCTGCATACTGTACTTGGCTTAAGGCCAATGTACTCTGAATGCAGGGTTAGTAAGAGAGAGACGGCTGTTAGGGCTGTGAGTGTGTACAGGTTTTAGTTTTTGGCCCTGGGCTAATACACTTTACTCATCTAATCAAGCTGACAGTGAGCAGTTGATTAGGGGAAGCATGTTGTCTCCTCTCCTTCATCTCAATAATCAAAATTGTCCTCTCTCGCTTGTCTCTGTGAAAACCCAAAAATTGCTGCTTAAAAGACTCACTCTTCCCACTTATAAGATGGCATACTGACATCGTACGTACACTGCAAATTGGCCAGTGTTACCTAGTGTTGATTTTTCAGTGTAACATTTCTAGTGTTGATTCAGGTGTTAAAATAATAACCGAAACCACGCTCATCATTATCATATTTCCCAGCATGCGCTATTGCAGGTAGATTTTTTTGAATTGTTTGTTTCAATATCTATGTTTTTGCGTATACACGTGTTAATTTAACACTGAAAAGTGTGAACCCGTATAGAGTGTTCAATTTAAGTGCGTATAGAGTGTTCAATTTAACACGGTCAGTGTTGATTTAACACCGAATCATTTTCTGTGTAGCTGGTTCACAATCATTGTGAGGAAACATACACCACATGGCCAAAAGTATGTTCCCTCTAATTTTGGAGGGCACTGAGAACATTTGGAAACGTGAACATTGTGAGAATTTTGTGGAACTTCTGGTGTACATTTACAGTGAACACTGAGGGAGTACCCTTAGCGTTTTAGACAGTAGCCAATAGGCTAGTGTGGCTATTTGAGCATAATTTAGGCTTACCAACTAAACACCAACTAAACCAATGGAGCAAATCCCATAACATTTTCATATTGATTTCTATGATATAGCGAACAGTAGCCTGTGATGTTCAGTACAGGCTTACACTGAATTAAACTTTTTAAAAAGTTTTTAAATTATGAAGGGCTTGACATAAATTCATTATTTTTTACTTGGTCTGTAAACACCATGGTCCAAATAGGTGACTGTAAATTGCATTGTGTTGTATAACGCAAGTAACCACTCTACAAAATGAAATGTACTATTACCAGAGAATTAGACAATGTCGGCTACCCATCTGCCTATAGGCTTATTTACATATGCAAGCCTGTCTCAAAATGCAACCCTACGCCTTTAATTAAGACATAAGCTTTTTACCTGACTGGCTTTTCAAAGACAGCTTGAAATGTAGCCTACACGTTTGTTGCTCTTGTTGGAAGCAGTAACTCCCCATTGCTGACCTATACTCGCGGCTCTGCGCTCTGATCTGAACAGATCTGAAAAGGGGTGATTGATAGACCCCTCGTGGGCTACCCCCGCCAACAGAATTCTACTCCGTTTCGCTCTGGCTCTCCGTACAACAAAATCACAGAGTCAATCTTGTAATGTTAGATTTGTTTTTGTTTGTTGCATTGAAAAGGGCCTGATATGATGTTGATTCGATTACAGGGAAAACGTGGATGATATATAGTGCAAACAAATCGAGCGAACTCAGTGAAGTTCAATCTCTTGTGTCTCTGCGGCATGGAATTTCCTCTGCGCGCCAGTCCTGGAGGAAGTGCCCGGCCACGCTCGCAGCTTAGAGGGAGTACTGGTGGACACCTAATCATCAAAAATCTCATTCTAAAATCATGGGCATTATTATGGAGTTGTTCCCCCCTTTGCTGCTATAACAGCCTCCACTCTTCTGGGAAGGCTTGACACTAGATATTGGAACATTGCTGCGGGGACTTGCTTCCATTCAGCCACAAGAGCATTAGTGAGGTCGGGCACTGATGTTTGGCGATTAGGCCTGGCTTGCAGTCACCGCTCCAATTCATCCCAAAGGTGTTCAATGGGGTTCAGGTCAGGGCTCTGCGCAGGCCAGTCAAGTTTTTCCACACCGATCTCAACAAACCATTTCTGTATGGACCTCGCTTTGTGCACGGGGTCATTGCCATGCTGAAACAAGAAAGGGCCTTTCCAAAACTGTTGCCACAATGTTGGAAGCACAGAATCATCTAGAATGTCAGTGTTCACTTGAACGAAGGGGCCTGGCCCGAACCATGAAAAACAGCCCCAGACCATTACTCCTCCTCCACCAAACTTTACAGTTGGCACTATGCATTGGAACAGGTAGTGTTCGCCTGGCATCCGCCGAACCCAGATTAGTCCGTCGGACTGCCAGATGGTGAAGCGTAATTCATCACTCCAGAGAACGCGTTTCCACTGCTCCACTGCTCCAGGCATTGCGGCGCATAGCGCTATTAGGCTTGTGTACAACTGCTCGGCCATGGAAACCCATTTCATGAAGCTCCCGACGAACAGTTCTTGTGCTGACGTTGCTTCCAGAGGCATTTTGGAACTCAGTAGTGAGTGTTGCAACCAAGGACAGATGATTTTTACGCTCTTCACCACTTGGCAGTCCTGTTCTGTGAGCTTGTGTGGCCTACCAATTCACGGCTGGGCCGTTGTTGCTCCTAGACGTTTCCACTTCATAATAACAGCACTTACAGTTGACCTGGGTGGCTCTAGCAGGGCAGGAATTTGACAAAATGACTTGTTGGAAAGGTGGCATCCTATGACAGTGCCACGTTGAAAGTCACTGAGCTCTTAGGTCAGGCTATTCTACTGCCATTGTTTGTCTATGGAGATTACATGGCTGTGTGCTCAATTTTATACAACTGTCATTAACGGGTTTGGCTGAAATAGTGTAAACCACTAATTTGAAGGGGTGTCCACATACTTTTGTATATATAGTGTATGTGTTGTTCTCAGGTGAACGAGACACCCCTGTGACCTTTTAAAAGCCTCAGCTCTCTGTTTGAGTGGTGGTCTCTCACTCTTCCTGTGTTGTGTTTGTACCCCACTACTTCCACAGTTAATCACCACATAAGTCTTACTGCTGTTGCAGCTATCTGGGAGCTGAGATATGGACCGGAGCCAAATAGAAAAGCTCAGTGTTCTCTCACCCAATCTGAAATGTATTGAGTAAAGTGGCTCATTGATTACTATTGATAATGCCAAGCCAGCCGATGGAGAGCGAGAGAAAAAGGGTTGTAGGAGAGCAGGTTCTGCTTTTAGACACCTTTGTCAGTGTCTTGGCATTTTGGTCTGAACGAAGTTCCCGTCTCAGTGCTTTTCAATTATGCTGTTGTAGCAACTCTGACTGCATCACAAAATGAGTTCTACACTCCCCACACTGCCCTGGGCTAATGGATTAATTTATTGGACACTTGTTGTTATATTATTGTATTAAGTGTCATTCGATTTTACTCCTGAGAGAGTCTGAAAAATGTTCTTGGACAGATTCCCGTTTCCACCCCCTCCTTTCTCTCAGTGAAGCCTGTTGTTATGTCTGTGTTATTCCCTTCAAGACCAAACACCATTAGCTAGTAAAAATGACCAGTCTACAGCAGTAATGTTTATGGCAAAAGCTAGCTGCCAAGTAGCCTAACTGCTAATTGTTTATTAGGCAAAGACGGATGCCCATAATGGGACTCCAATAGTTATTCCAGCACCATTCCAGCTCTCTCATCTGTCCTGTTCTGACTGAACTCAAATGGCAATGGAATCAACAGCCACAGGCCGTTGTCGGGAGTCCCATGGGGCGGTGCACAATTTGCCCAGCGTCGTCCGGGTTAGGGGAGGGTTTGGCCGGAATAGGCCGCCATTGTAAAATACAAATTTTTTCTTAACTGACTTGCCTAGTTAAATAAAGGTCAGATAAAAATTGTAAATAAAAGAGCCACTCACTGAACTGACATTTGGCTAAAGAAGCATTATAGAAATGACTCTGGACGTGTGTGTGTGTGTTTGCATTACAGGTTGAAGGAAGTGAAAGGGAAAGAGACAGTTGATGGTCAGCGGAGGAGCATTAGGAGATGATTAGTCTCCCATCCCAGAGTTCCCCACTCAGTCTGTGATCACCATGGCTGTTCCATTTAGTTCCGCCTCTGGGCCCCGGGGGTGTGACGAAGCAGGTCAGGTTCAATAATAGTGCTGCTGAGATTGACCGTAAAGTAGAGCCCTCCACACCCACCCCCGATCCCAACCAGAGAGAGGATCAGTGCATAGACAGCGTTGGATTGGCTGTTGCCTCAGTACTGTCAGACGTGCATTATAGTGTACATCTTTACTGGCGGCTCTTCACAGCTGAATAGCCACACGTCGCTCCTCATTCTTTACAGGTCGTTGAGCCAAACAGCTAGTTGGTGTCCTGTGGTCCTGTGACTCTGAAACAGAATGGAATAAAACAAGCATGGAGCATTGATGTGGGTCAGAGGAATGAAGAGATTTCTTGATTGCTTTGATTGTGCTGCTTGTGTGTGTGTGTGTGTGTGTGTGTGTGTGTGTGTGTGTGTGTGTGTGTGTGTGTGTGTGTGTGTGTGTGTGTGTGTGTGTGTGTGTGTGTGTGTGTGTGTGTGTGTGTGTGTGTGTGTGTGTGTGTGTGTGTGTGTGTGTGTGTGTGTGTGTGTGTGTGTAATAATATCAATCAATCAATCAATACTAAGGATTTGTTTTAGTAGGATCCATTGATTCTATTCCAGCTCGGTCTCCAATCAAATCACATTTTATTGCTCACATACACATGGTTAGCAGATGTTATTGTGAGTGTAGCGAAATGCTTGTGCTTCTAGTTCCGACAGTGCAGCAATATCTAACAAGTAATCTAACAGTTCCACAACAACTCTTTAATACACACAAATCTAAGTAAGAGGATGAAATAAGAATATATACATATAAATATATGGATGAGCGATGACCGAGCGACACAGAGAAGATGCAATAGATTGTCTAAAAATACAGTATATACACATATGAGATGATTAACGAAAGATATGTAAACATTATTAAAGTGGCATTATTAAAGTGACTAGTGATCTGTTTATTAAAGTGGCCAATGATTGTGGCCAATGATTTCGCTCTCTCTCTCATCCCACCAAATGGGGCTGTTATTTACACAAATAAATAGAGCCATTTGGATTTTAACTTCTCTTAGCTGAAATAGGATTAAACCACTCTTGAAAGCATTATCAGTTGGCCGCCTGAGACAGGAAGTCTCTCTCTCCCGCTGATATTCAGCTCTGTCATCATTACACTGACTCACACTGGACTACTACAGTATATACATAATATCCCCCCCAGAATCCAACTGCTTAGGCTGTTTCTGTTAATTCAATGTATTTTGGGTTTTAATTCATTTAATTAATGTATCTGAGTCTTTCCATGACTGTTTCAGACTGGATGAATTCATAAATCATGTGATTTTACATAGGATGTGACACAGGCTTTTGCATTTCAATAGTATTCATAATTTTAAAAAAATTATCAGCAACAAAAAATAATGTCTAGACTGATTATGTGAATTGATACTTGAGTGATCTAGTTCTGTTGTTTGCAACAACAACAAAGAAGGTGATATTATTTGTTAGGATTTTTTCTGTTGGAAGCTCATCCACAGCGTCATTTTATCACACAGCTCCAACACACTTTATAATCGCAGAGCATTCCTCTTTTACCACATCTGTGTGCCAAAAACAGCACTTTTCCTCAAGTCAATCCCTAAAGACGAGTCTTTAACTTTCTTTCACGTTGCCCTCTTATAATCATTCCATTTTTTTTTTTACATTCGGAATGTATTTTCTACACTCATATCCAGGGTACACACTTCAGAGGACTTGTGCTGCTTGTCGTCTCATTTTCTCAAATGTCTCTCTCATTTTCTCCTCCCGCATCGTCCCTCTCAAGTTGGGAAACCCACGCAGGCACACATGGATACATATTTTGCCCTCAGGCCATCCTCCCCCTTGCAGCGTCTCTCTCTCTCTCTCTGTCCCCCTTCCTCCCTGTCTTCCTCTCTCTCTCTCTCTCTCTCTCTAACTCTGTCTGCCTGGTTTAATTTCCCTTCAGCAGGCCAGACAATAACCCTAGCACCCCACAGAGAGAGGCAACAGGGACATTACCAGATACCCTCGCAATAC
The DNA here is from genome assembly GCF_045679555.1 of Salvelinus alpinus. Classification (NCBI taxonomy): domain Eukaryota; kingdom Metazoa; phylum Chordata; class Actinopteri; order Salmoniformes; family Salmonidae; genus Salvelinus; species Salvelinus alpinus. The sequence continues at coordinate 6,964,325 of NC_092122.1, forward strand.
ACCATGGATCCATCGCAAATGGTACCCTATTCCCTGTATAGTACAATACATTTGACCAGAGGCCTTGGGACTTTGTCAAATGTAGTGCAAAAATGTCGTGTAGAGTTTATTTGTTCACTTTAAACCTGCTATACTATCCCCCCCTTCAACTATTCCCCTCTACTGAGTTTGTCTGTGTAGCACATTAAAAACTGTTTAGGGTAAATTCCTTGGTTGTGAGATCATTGCTCAGAGAGCAGATGTCTCTTATGTTTTGATTCTCCCAGTGTGAATGTAAGAGGCAGGTTGTTACTGAGAGATAGCCGTACTTCCTCCTCTATACTTTTCTCTTTGACACCTACTTCAAGGAACACTATAACAAGTTGCTGTAAATTTACAACAAAAAATCTACACTTAGCTAGAATTACAGTACAGTAAGGGGTTCAATGGCATTTCGCTACACTGCTGTAATTTTACAATACAATTTCACAGATAAGTACTGTATCACCTGTTTTGCTGGGACAGTAGCTTTCAAAATGACAGCGACAGTAGCTTTGTGATGCTTAAACAGGAAAGGGCCTTCCCCAATCTGTGCCTCCCCAACAAAGTAGGAAGCACAGAATCGTCTAGATTGTCATTGTACTCTGTAGCGTTAAGATTTCCCTTTGCTGGAACTAAGGGGCCTTGCATGAACCATGAAAAACAGCCCCAGACGTATTCCTCCTCCACCAAACTTTACAGTTGGCACTATGCATTCGGGGCAGGTAGCTTTTTCTCCTGGCATCTGCCAAACCCAGATTTATCCGTCAGATGGTGAAGCGTGATTCATCACTCCAGAGGATAATGTTTCCACTGCTCTAGAGTCCAATAGCGGTGAGCTTTACACCACTCCAGCTGATGCTTGGCATTGCGCATGGTGATCTTAGGCTTGTGTGCGGCTGCTCGGCCATGGAAACCCATTTCATGAAGCTCCCGACGATCACTTCTTGTGCTGACGTTGCTTCCAGAGGCAGTTTGGAACTCAGTAGTGTGTTGTAACCGAGGACAGATGACTTTTATGAGCTACGGGCTTCAGCACTCAGCGGTCCCGTTCTCTGAGCTTGTGTACTACACTTTGCGGCTGAGCCGTTGTTTCTCCTAGACATTTCCACTTCACAATAGCAGCACTTACAGTTGACCGGGGCAGCTCTAGCAGGGCAAAACATTTGAAAGTCACTGAGCTCTTCAGTAAGGCCATTCTACTGCCGATGTTTCTCTGTGGAGATTGCATGGCTGTGAGCTCGATTTTATACACCTGTCAGCAACGGTTGTGGCTGAAATAGCATAATCCACTAATTTGAAGAGGTGTCCACATACTTTTGCAAATGGAAGCTTTGTAGAAAATACAAAATCCATGTATTCTAATTAAACCTTTATACAATCAATGAATGATAGTTCAGGTGAGTGAAATACAAATGACAAAATATCTATTGAAACAATTGAAACAGAAATGCTGCCCGTCCACTGTGCTTCCAGTAACGCACCGATACATTTTTAAATGAGCTTTTTGCTGTAGTCAGGTCTCCCTGACTATAAATTAGTGTTTTTGTGCTTTGCTAAAGGTCAATTTACTGGCTTATGTGGTGCCAATTATTTAATGTAAATTTACAGGAACCTACTGGCTACTGTGCTGCCAGTAAATGAGTGTGAAGACGTGTTCCGTTTCCCCATACACACACACACACACACACACACACACACACACACACACACACACACACACACACACACACACACACACACACACACACACACACACACACACACACACACACACACACACACACACACGCATGCATGCACACAAACGCATAAATACACAAACGTTCCCCTTTGTCAGAGATACTGACACGTCTAGCTTACTACACAACAGCTCATGGCTCAGAATCAATTTGTGTGTTGGATCGTTTAAAAGTGCTTCCTCTGTGTAACATTGGAACTTCCTGTGATCTCTCTGACTGACATGAACTCGGACATTCATCTGAACAGCAAAAGCCCTGCGAGGCTTACACACGCACAGAAACCTCTTGCAGGCACACACACACACACACAATGCCACACACTCACACACCCACGTACACGCTCTCTCTCTCTGTCTCTCACGTGCACATTCACGCACACACACACACACGCACACACAAACTCCCACTTACACGCGCAGCGTTCTATACCTAAAAGGTCCACATCTGCGCCAGTGTGTGAATGGGTGCCCAGGGACCCATATCCATCATGATTAAAACAGTGCGTCAGGAAATGACTCTAGAGAGTCTGTCTGTGTGGTGTAGATTACCTCTCTGCTGCTGTCTGAATGATATACATTACAGCAGACTTACTGTATGTCTACAGTGGATTCAGGAAGAAGTGCGGATGGCTATAAATTGTCATGCGGAACTCAGTAGCAGTCTAAGAAATGAAGCTATCACCTGCAGAGTGAGAGAGAGCCTCTGTCAGAGTTACCGTAGAGCTACTAGAGTTGGAAGAGGGCTCTGACACTGCACCTCTGTAACAATCTATCAACTGTATCCTACAGTGCATAGCCACACAGTCAGTAATGTGATGGGATCTCTCACAAAGTCTCACACGATGTATTATACTATTACAGGCAGCTATCTGCATGTAGCCCTGTAGACGACTACACCTTACACACTGTGCATCTAAACCAGGCAGTTAGGATTGACTGTAAATCTGTGGCCACAGCCCCATTCCCAAATAGTGCACCACTTATGAAAGGTTCTGGATAGGTAATAGGGTGTGATACATGGACTGTGTACTAGTGTCGCGATCACATGCTAGTCAGAACTAGGAAAACTCGAAAATGTCAGAGTAGAGTGTTTAGAGAGTATTTTCCTCCCCTTTCCTTCTCCTTCTCCTCCTCTTACACTCCCCCTACTCTTCTCCCCCACTTCTTCTTCCTCAGCAGTAGCCCTTTAATTGGCTGCAGCAGGAGACTGAGGATGACAGGCTAGCTGGCCTCACCGGGACAGGCTGTCGATCAGAGGAGCAGAGGAGAAGCGGCCTCGGGCTGTCTTACACACACAGCAGACGGAGGACGGACCGATGCACACATGCACGCATACCCCCCCCCCCCCCCTCCCACACACACACACACCAGCAGCAGGCAGGCAGTTCTCTTCACCTGCCAGTGGACCTGTGGGACTCCTCTAGTCCTCAGGCTCCTCTCTCTACCGCAGCACCACTGAACAATGGCTGCTTTCACCATCAACCCCTACTCCCATGCACACACATGCACACGCACACACACACACACACACACACACACACACGCACGCACGCATGAACACACGCACACGGGAACACACTCACACTGCTGACAGACCCTGTGCGGTGAGACAGCTTTCCAGGGCGTGTGAGAGAATTTCTCTAAACATCAAATCAGGCTCTGCTACTTGCGTGCGTCTGTGTGTGTGTCTGTATGCGTGTGTGTAAGTGTGTGTGTTCCTATATGTGTGTGTGTGTGTGTGTGTGTGTGTGTGTGTGTGTGTGTGTGTGTGTGTGTGTGTGTGTGTGTGTGTGTGTGTGTGTGTGTGTGTGTGTGTGTGTGTGTGTGTGTGTGTGTGTGTGTGTGTGTGTGTGTGTGTGTGTGCGTGTGTGTACATGTCCGTGTCCATTCTTGTGTGTGCGTGTGCCTCTTTGTGAGTGGGAGTATGCACATTCCCGTGTGCGAGCTATCCTCTGTCTCATGCGTAAGCAGTAGAGACAGTAAAAGGCTTACATATGGTATCTGTACATTACATCTAATAGCTCATGATGAAACGCTGTGTACGTTAAGGGAATATCCTCTCTCTGCAATACATGAGTAATATATGACATGAATAGCAAAGCCAGCCAGCTGAAATGTGATCATCTTTATATGTATGAGGGATCTAGGGTCTGGCTGGTCTTCCATTAAAGACACGGACTCAGAGGAAGTATCAGTGTTACAAGATCACTTGGCTGTTTAATTCCTCTGGTTAATATCATATAAATATGTATTTGAAATACAAAACAGCTGGAGTGAGTCATTGAAGAAGAGAAAGGCAGGGCATTCCCATGGATGTTCAGTTGACCTGGGTCCAGGAGGCATCCTGTACTGTTCTTAAAAGCAACACTTCACCTCTATTCTATCAGAACTGATTAGGATTGCGTCATCGTTTGCTCACCTCAAAGGTAAATAACGGACGAGGATTCACTGCTATCCACTGAATGGTTATAAGCCATCCTGATACAGCGATTCTGTTCTATTTCATTCGACTATTTCTTTCAACAGGCCATCACTCTCTCCAGTGGTCCCTGTGTGTCTGTTGGTTCTCTGTTACTGAAGGAGCTTTCCTCTACTTTGATGTCCCCTCTGGTCTATAGAGGTGACTGTCCCGTTCACTTCAGTCCAAGGATCAAACAGTTCTCCTCTCATCAGCAGCATGTGGACTCTTCATCCTGAGGACAGGACAGGTAAGCAATTGTCATCCTCTCCAGATGGCACGCAAGCAAGCAAGCACGTACACACACACACGATCAACACATACACATGGCAGGCAACTTCAGATGCTCTGTAACACATCGTAATGAGCAAATGAACACACAGCCTGCCTAAAAAACTTCAAAGAAACAAGAAACAAGCCATGAAACATTTACAGCTCGTATTTGGATGTTTATGTAGTTATTCCCCAGCCTACACACATGGTAAAGTAGAGGCACTTATGTGATAAAACAATCAAGGGAAAGCCTCCAAATCACGCTCTCACAGACACACACACACTGCCCTCTCTCTCTGTCTCTCTCTCTCTCTCTGTCTGTCTCTCTGTCTCTCTGTCTGTCTCTCGCTCAGGCTCTCTCTGTCTGTCTGTCTCTCTGTCTCTCTGTCTGTCTCTCGCTCAGGCTCTCTCTGTCTGTCTCTCGCTCAGGCTCTGTCTGTCTGTCTCTCGCTCAGGCTCTGTCTGTCTGTCTGTCTGTCTGTCTGTCTGTCTGTCTGTCTGTCTGTCTGTCTGTCTGTCTGTCTGTCTGTCTGTCTGTCTGTCTGTGTCTCTCTCTTTGTCTCTCTGTCTCTCTCTCTCTCTCTGTCTGTCTCTCTCTCTCGCTCTCTGTCTGTCTGTCTCTATCTCTGTCTCTCTCTCCATCTGTCTCTCTCTCCATCTCTCTCTCTCTGTCTCTATCTCTCTGTCGCTCTGTCTCTCGCTCTCTCCTCTCTCTTTCTCTGTGTAAAAATTGAAGTGTTGACTGTCTCCACAGGGACCCTGCATTTAATGTAAACTGAATCCCAGAGTGATATGAGCTTCAACTCCAGAACACCATGGTGGGTGTTTATATCAAAACATATAATTCAGTGTGTCAAGTAAATTGTGAAAACTGATATGAAGTGGTCTAGCTACTTGTTTTTATCCTGATTCTTTCTGAAAGTATACGTTTATGTAATGCCCCACCTCACACACACACACACACACACACACACACACACACACACACACACACACACACACACACACACACACACACACACACACACACACACACACACACACACACACACACACACACACAGTCTTGTACAGTTAACCTTGTGGGATCCTACATAGACATGCAAATAGGCCTAAATGTAACAACATATTGCTATACTCTTACCTTGAAAGAAACAATGTGTACCCAGAAACACCTCTCTGACATAGGGTCCAGCATATCTCCCGATGATTTCTTCCTCAAAGAAATCTTGATCCATGATGCCTGAAAAAGGAGGCAAGAGTGAATTATTGTGGAACACATACTATGAGGTGTAGGCTGCAATATTGTATGTACCTTTTGCTTTGTAAATAGCCAAACTTCAAAAATCAAATATGGGCCTAGTCCCTGAAGAGAAATTGCCCCCCCACACATGGAGTTTGAACGGATCCTTGGGACTCGGCTTGCTTGATCTTCTTCCTTTTTTTCTGTAGCAATTTTGAGCAATTTGCTCAAGGGCCCTGGTTGATTCGCATGTGAAGATGACATTATTGAATATCTCGCCAGCTTTGATCCATGCCTGGGCCTGCAGGATGCAAAGTTCTTTGTTTGTCAGACGAATCATTGGGTCGAAACTACAGAACAGCACAAAACAAGCGAACACACATGGTTAATGTTCTGATAATTTAAAAAATATATATACTGTATATACATAAAACATTTCTTACCGAGTCTTTCCATAAGTCCACGCAAGTTTCTTCAACTGTCTTCTGACTGTAATTAGAGTTATTATTATTATTATTAATTAATTTGTAATTATATAAAAGCCCCTTAGCCTCTAACGAGCCTCTACCCCGGGTCCGGGATCCCCCCCCATCCCCCCACACACTGATTAGCATAGCTAGCATAGCTTCACAAGTAGATAGTAGCATCTAAATATCATTAAATCACAAGTCCAAGACACCAGATGAAAGATACAGATCTTGTGAATAAAGCCACCATTTCAGATTTTTAAAATGTTTTACAGGGAAGACAAAATATGTAAATCTATTAGCTAAACACGTTAGCAAAATACACCACTTTTCTAACTCCATCAGTTTTACTACTTCAGGTGCTATCACCAATTCGGCTAAACTAAGATATTGATAGCCAATAACCTATAAAAAACCTCTTCAGATGACAGTCTGATAACATATTTATGGTATAGGATAGGTTTTGTTAGAAAAAAGTGCATATTTCAGGTAGAAATCACAGTTTACAATTGCACCGACCATCACAAGACGACTAGAATTACTATAGAGAGCAACGTGTATGACCAATTTACTCTTAATAAAACATTTCATAAGAATAGACAAAGCATAGCAATGGAAAGACCCAGATCTTGTGATTCCAGACAATATTTCAGATTTTCTAAGCGTTTTACAGCGAAAACACAATAAATCGATAAGTTAGCATACCACATGTGAAAACGTTACCAGAGCATCGATTCCAGCCAAAGAGCGCTATAACGTAATCACCGCCAAAATATATTAATTTTTTCACTAACCTTCTCAGAATTCTTCCGATGACACTCCTGTAACATCATTTTACAACATACATATACAGTTTGTTCGAAAAGGTGCATATTTAGCCATACAAAACCGTGGTTACACAATAAAAATACTAGGAATTCAAGCCTCAATATGTCTGACGTCATCTATCAGAGTGATCTAGTTTAATTGAAAGCTAATCATATACTTGACTAAAAAATACAGGGTTGACAGGAATCGAAAGACAAATTAGTTCTTAATGCAACCGCTGACTTACATTTTTAAAATTATCCTTACTTTTCAATACAGGGTTCGCCAAGTGACGCGATAACAAACAAAATGGCGAAATATGCGTTTAAAATATTTCGACAGAACAACGATTTATCATATTAAATATTGCTTACTTTGAGCTGTTCTTCCATCAGATTCTTGGGCAATGTATCCTTTCTATGTTGTAATCTTCTTTTGGTCGATAGATGTCCTCTGTCCTTCGAAATGTCCACTAACAACGACCGAGACCGCGAAACGTTCCCAAAGCTAGAAAGTGCACGACAAATAAATTCCTCAGAATCGCACTAAACGGATATAAATTGCTATAAAACGGTTCAAATTAACTACATTATGATGTTTTTAACAACTATAACGACTGAAAACATGACCGGAGAAATATTGCTGGTTAGACAACGATTTGGAATGAGGCAAGTCCGATGTCCTTCACGCTTCAGGCGCGCGACGAGAAAGGGAGGTACCTATACGTTTTGTTCTTTTATAATGGCTGTGATTGTGCAATCGATTCCATTCAAAACGTGATGACGTACAGACACCCAGAGGAAGACGTAGGCAGTGTCGGTTTCTTCATAGCATTCACTGTCACCTTAAAAACAGACTCCAGATCAGGGGTAAAAATTTCTGAAATCTGACCCCTGTCATGAAAAGTGCTGTAGATATAGTTCTGTACCACTCAGAGACAAAATTCCAACGTCTATAGAAACTAGAAAGTGTTTTCTATCCAATAATAACAATAATATGCATATTGTACGATCAAGAATTTAGCACGAGGCAGTTTAATTTGGAGACCCAAATATGCTAATGCGGAACAGCACCCCCTATAGTTCCAAGAAGTTAATTAGATATTCTCAGATATTCTCACAGATCCTAATGGAAAATACCCCTTAGATATTAATTTAGAGTCCTCCAATCCTCTATTCCTCTTATTGGCAGAGAGTCAAGTCAAGTCATTATACTGTATGTCTACCATAGGCAAAATAAGTCTCACTAGTGTTGAGTAATGTGCTGTTAAATATGGTGTAGGTCTTATTTATTTAAAGAGCATATAAAAGTTTGAGGCAAAAACCTACAACTTTTTTAGCACCGTTTCGCGCTGCTCTGAGGCAAGCATGGGGACTGGTCTTGATAAATCAATTAGATTTTTATTTTCACTTAATCTCCATTTGGGTATTAGTTAGACAATAATTAGAAAATTAGGGTGTAGAAATGTTATGCTCTTAGTGTAACCTTTATTTAACTAGGGAAGTCAGTTAAGAACAAATTCTTATTGACAAGGACAGCCTACTCCTTCCTCGTTCCCTGCGGGGATTCTTTAGCTAAATAGCCCAGTACTGTCCTGCCGACCGTCACACTGTACAGCGCCATATTTTCCGTTCCAGCAAGTAACCGGTCAAAAGTTTGAACACACCTACTGATTCCGGGATATTTCTATATTTTAAATATTTTCTACATTGTAGAATAATAGTGAAGACATCACAACTATGAAATAACACCGGTCTCCCGCATGCCTTGCATTCTGTAGTACAGACATGGCCTGCTCTCCCTTATGTAAGGTATTAGGCACGTTCCCATGTTTACTACAGTATGTAATGTAGACTGCACAGTAGCCTAATAAACAAATAAACACATTTTGTTAATAAAATAATGATAAAAAATACTCTTTCAAAATGCAGATGTTGATTTAGTTATGGATTCATAACAAATTACTATGGGAATAAATATCACTGATTTACAGAAATATTGGAACAAAGTTGTCTAACGAAGGCAAACAATTTAGAATTCTCCAATCGTCTAGCCTACTCCCAACCGTTACGTTGTACAGCGCCATATTTTCCATTCCATCCTAACGGAAACCCATAGAAACAGCATAATATTAATACAATTAATTAAGCCACATTTATATAACCCTAAACTTATCCCAAAAACCTAAACTTAACCCTAAACCTAACCCTAGCTCCTAACCCTACCCTTAACATCATTCGAACCCTAACATTAATTCTAACCTTAACCCTAAACCCCCTTGAAATAGCATTTGACCTTGAGGGGACTGCCCCCAGTTTGTCAGATTTTTGTTAATTTCCGGTTCTTGTCGGGACTTCTGGTCACCACACGAATAGTTAAACACACACACACACACACACACACACACACACACACACACACACACACACACACACACACACACACACACACACACACACACACACACACTCACACTTTTATGATTATAGAAATGAAGAGTGTTCTTCCATCTCCAACGTCAAAACTCCATTATGTTACTATTGAATACAGCAGCGAGAGGCCAAGAGGATATTGACAATGGTCCTCATTAGCTGTTATCATCTACACACTCAAAGAATATCCTGCCTCTCACACTGATCACACCCACACCACTGGGTAGAGAAAAGCTGAATAACCCTGTCGCTTCCCCAGAGCAGGATGTCGCTCTTTTGGTCTTTTTCGCTATCTCTCTCTGTCTTTCTCTGGATCGCTTGCTGTGAATAATGTGATACGCCTCTGCCTGTAATATTTGATTTGGATTTACAAGTGCGGGGTCAAGTTTATTGTCGGGCCACAGGGGGTTGTCACTAGTTACCACAGCCACAAAGTCTTTAGCCCCGCCTATTTCTTAAATGTATCTTCTTAAAATGTGATTTTAAACCTAACCATAACCCTAACCTTATCCACACTGCTATCCTTAAGCCTGAAACTGTCAACAATACAGCCAATGTGACTTGGTGGCTGTGGTAGCTAGTGGAAACCGACCCTATACCTCAGTGGTCGGGCGCTGGTGAGGACGGTGTGTTGGGATGCTGAACTGTTTCCTTTCTCCTCCTCCTCTACTGCTCCTATGGCGGGCTCTCTACAGAAGTGTCTTCCCTATGATGGGGTGTGTGATGTTTTCATCCTGACATTGACTGACACTGATTATGACTGAGCTCTCTCCGGAGCCTGGAGAGGAGAGGGTGTGCTCTGAACATTTCTCCAGGTTTTGGAGAGAAAATGACTGCACCGCAGAATGTTCCTGGGCGTGACACGGAAGTTGTGTCAATGCTGGGGGGTCTGGAGACCCAATGTCTACTGTGCATCGTAAGGGAAGTTTGTGCCCCCACATCGCCAAAAGGTTAGTGGACAGAGTATAGGGCCTAATCTATGGATTTCACAAGACTGGGCAGGGTCGCGGCCCACCCACTGGGGAGCCAAGCCCAACCAATCAGAATACGTTTTTCCCCACAAAAGGGCTTTATTACAGGCAGTAAAAGTCTTGTGTAGCTCAGTTGGTAGAGCAGTGTGCATGCAATGCCAGGGTTGTGGGTTTGATTCCCACAGGGGACCAGTATGAAAATGTATGCACTTGCTCTGGATAAGAGTGACAACTAAGTAACAAAAATAGAAATGCTCCTGTTTCATTGGATGGCTGGTCTCTGATGATTCCTCTGGTGGAGGTCCTGGGTCTGTGTGGTCTACGGTTGTGAGGCTGGTTGGAAGCACTGCCAAATTCTCTAAAATTATGTTGGAGGCAGCTTATTGTAGGGAAATGAACATTCAATCCTCTGGTGGACATTCTTGCAGTCAGCCAATTGCATGCTCTCTCAGAACTTGTGGCATTGTGTGACAAAACCGCACATTTTAGAGTGGCTTTTCATTGTTCCCAGCACAAGGCGCACCTGTGTAATGACCATGCTGTTTAATCAACTTCTTGATATGCCACACCAGTCAGGTGGATGGATTATCTTGAAAAGGACAAATATCAAAAAAAGTTTGAGAAATAGCTTTTTGTGTGTGTGGAAAATATCTGGGATCTTTTATTTCAGCTCATGGAACTTGGGACCAACACTTTACACGTTGTGTTTATATTTTTTCACCAAATGGACATAGCACGTTGGCCAATATGAATCATGTACCCAGGGCTCATTTGGAATGTGCCATTCTGCCTTGCAGTTACATGTCCATTAGTTTGGGTAGTGTGTGCGTTTAAGGAGGGTGGTTTATGAGGTTACTGTTTATGTGTGAGGAACATGTCTCGAGCATAATTGAATATACGTCGAGACAAGAATAAGTGGAGAGGTGTGTCGCGAAGACGCGCTACAGGCATGTCTCACTCCACAGTTGTGCAACGACTCACATCAATTCATGTGCACTATTTGTTTCATTGTGTCAATTGTTTGCCAATGTTTTCAATGCCCTGTGAAATATGTAGTCATCACTAAAGTTACTGTTAATCACAACATATTCCCCATTAATATAGAACGTTTGGTTACTGAAATGTTGATAATTCATTAAATATAGACATTCATACCATTCTTCAAGTGGAAACATTGTTTGGAGAGCACAAACTGTTCAACACTTGTGATAAACTGTTAATTTAATTGCATTTATCAGTTTACTATCAATTTCTTCTTGTCTTTGTTTGGAGAGCATGTGCCCGGTTTCTCAGTCATGAGCTTCTACACCTGCATTGCTTGCTGTTTGGGGTTTTAGGCTGGGTTTCTGTACAGCACTTTGAGATATCAGCTGATGTAAGAAGGGCTATATAAATACATTTGATTTGATTTGATTTGATGGTCAATGTTGTGTGAACGCAAGTGCTTTAGCATGCATAGATATACTGTACCTGGCCTGCGCGCCATGAATAGGTGTGGCCAAAAGTATTTAAGTGCCGGTTTGGGGATGATGTAGTTAACTTTCGGGTAACTCGAGGGGAGGATGGTAGACTCCACCTGTGCTTTATTGGTTAAGGCAGGTTGTCTGAGAGGCTTTCTTTTGAAAGAAGACATTCAAGTCAGAACTTTGTATATTCATTATATTTGTAAACATCACCATCATCTTTGAAACACCAGCATTGTGTAAATAAATCTTAAACTCATTTGCACCGGTGCACTGGAGTTTCACGTGCGCATTGTTCCACATCTCCTCCGCATGCCGGAACCACTAAGCTTCCGCAGGAGCCGCAGTCTAGCCCGGGGTCCATGGGGCCAGGGCCGGCTGGAAACCCAAAACACTGGAAAGGGGTCAGCCCAGTGGAGGAGTGACGTAGAGAGTTCTGGGCGTACTCTGCCCAAGGAAGGAAATGTGCCGACGGGTCCTGACACTGACTCCTCAGGAACCTCCCCAGCTCCTGGTTCATCCTCGCCAACTGCCCGTTAGACTGAGGCTGATACCCGGATGTGAGGCTAACCGTGACCCCGAGCTTCTACAAGAAGGCCTTCCATACTCGGGATGTGAATTCGGGGCCACGGTCCGAGACGATATCCCCCCGGAAGGCCATAATGCCGGAAGAGTGCCTCAGTGACCTGGAGAACGGAGGGAAACCCAGGAAGAGGGATTAATCGACATGACTTGGAAAATATATCCACTACCACCAGAATGGTGGTGAAACCATCAAAAGGTGGAAGATCAGTAACAAAGTCAATGGATAGATGGGACCAAGGTCACTGAGGCACGGGAAGCAGCAGGAGCTTCCCTGCTAGAGCATGCAGGGGGGATTTTGTTTGAGCACACATGGAACAGGAGTAGACATACCGCGTAACATCTTGCACCAAGGTGGTCCACCAGTATTTCTCAGTGATGGAATGCTTGGTGCAAGAAATACCTGGGTGTCCAGCGATGACAGCTATGTGTGCCCAGGTCAGCAGCCAATCCCTTATCACTGTGGGAACGTAGATGCACGTGGGAGTACAATTCCAGGGTGCAGGCTCCCTCTCGAGAGCCTGTCTGATGTCCACATCTACGTCCCTAACCACTGGACCAACATCTTGGGAGGATGGGATTATGGGTGCCCTCTGGACAGGAGCCTCTCCCGAATCATAGATACGGGACAGGGCATCGGCCGTGATGTTCTTAGAACCTGGGCGATAGGTCAGCGTGAAGTCGAACCTGGTGTAGAAGAGGGCCCACCTGGCTGGGCTCAGATTCAGTCTCCTTGCTGTATGTACAGTGGGGAGAACAAGTATTTGATACACTGCCGATTTTGACGATTTTCCTACTTACAAAGCATGTAGAGGTCTGTAATTTTTATCATAGGGACACTTCAACTGTGAGAGACGGAATCTAAAACAAAAATCCCCAAAATCACATTGTATGATTTTTAAGTAATTAATTAGCATTTTATTGCATGACATAAGTATTTGATACATCAGAAAAGCAGAACTTAATATTTGGTACAGAATCCTTTGTTTGCAATTACAGAGATCATACGTTTCCTGTAGTTCTTGACCAGGTTTGCACACACTGCAGCAGGGATTTTGGCCCACTCCTCCATACAGACCTTCTCCAGATCCTTCAGGTTTCGGGGCTGTCGCTGGGCAATACGGACTTTCAGCTCCCTCCAAAGATTTTCTATTGGGTTCAGGTCTGGAGACTGGCTAGGCCACTCCAGGACCTTGAGATACTTCTTACGGAGCCACTCCTTAGTTGCCCTGACTGTGTGTTTCGGGTCGTTGTCATGCTGGAAGACCCAGCCACGACCCATCATCAATGCTCTTACTGAGGGAAGGAGGTTGTTGGCTAAGATCTCGCAATACATGGCCCCATCCATCCTCCCCTCAATACGGTGCAGTCGTCCTGTCCCCTTTGCAGAAAAGCATCCCCAAAGAATGATGTTTCCACCTCCATGCTTCACGGTTGGGATGGTGTTCTTGGGGTTGTGCTCATCCTTCTTCTTCCTCCAAACACGGCGAGTGGAGTTTAGACCAAAAAGCTCTATTTTTGAATCATCAGACCACATGACCTTCTCCCATTCCTCCTCTGGATCATCCAGATGGTCATTGGCAAACTTCAGACGGGCCTGGACATGCGCCTGCTTGAGCAGGGGGACCTTGTGTGCGCTGCAGGATTTTAATCCATGACGGCGTAGTGTGTTACTAATGGTTTTCTTTGAGACTGTGGTCCCAGCTCTCTTCAGGTCATTGACCAGGTCCTGCCGTGTAGTTCTGGGCTGATCCCTCACCTTCCTCATGATCATTGATGCCCCACGAGGTGAGATCTTGCATGGAGCCCCAGACCGAGGGTGATTGACCATCATCTTGAACTTCTTCTATTTTCTTCTATTTTCTAATAATTGCGCCAACAGTTGTTGCCTTCTCACCAAGCTGCTTGCCTATTGTCCTGTAGCCCATCCCAGCCTTGTGCAGGTCTACAATTTTATCCCTGATGTCCTTACACAGCTCTCTGGTCTTGGCCATTGTGGAGAGGTTGGAGTCTGTTTGATTGAGTGTGTGGACAGGTGTCTTTTATACAGGTAACGAGTTCAAACAGGTGCAGTTAATACAGGTAATGAGTGGAGAACAGGAGGGCTTCTTAAAGAAAAACTAACAGGTCTGTGAGAGCCGGAATTCTTACTGGTTGGTAGGTGATCAAATACTTATGTCATGCAATAAAATGCAAATGAATTACTTAAAAATCATACAATGTGATTTTCTGGATTTTTGTTTTAGATTCCGTCTCTCACAGTTGAAGTGTACCTATGATAAAAATGACAGACCTCTACATGCTTTGTAAGTAGGAAAACCTGCAAAATCGGCAGTGTATCAAATACTTGTTCTCCCCACTGTATGTACTCAAGGATCCGATGGTCGGTGAGGATGACGAATGGTTCCTTGGCACCCTCCAGCCAGTGTCTCCACTCCTCTAATGCCAACTTCACCACCACGAGATCCTGATCACCGACATCGTAATTCCTCTCTGCAGGGGACATTTTCTTGAAGAAGAGAGCACAAGGATACAATTTTAGTGGGTCCCCATATCTTTGTGACAAAACTGCCCCCACACCCACCTGCGATGCGTCTACCTCAACCACAAAAGGTAGCGTGGGATCTGGATGTTTTAGCAAGGGGGCTGAAGTGAAATGCCCCTTCAGAAGAAATTCCTCATCGGCTGTTGGAGACCAAACCAACCTACAAGGCCTACCCTTGAGGAGGGAGGTGAGAGGGACGGTGACAGTGCTGAGGTTCCTGATGAAGCGTCGGTAAAAGTTGGGAAACCCCTTGGTGGTTGGGACTGGCCATGACTTTACCGCATCTACCTTCTTGTCTTCCATCCTCACTCCCTGCGGGCTGATTTGGTAGCCCAAGAAGGAGACAGCCCTCTGGTGGAATTGGCACTTCGCCTTGGCAAACAGGTGGTTAGCCAAGAGGCTTTCCAGTGATGTGATCTTCCAGGATGGTCGAGAAGATCAGGATGTCATCGATGTACACAATCACCTGACATCTGAGCATGTCCCTGAACACTTCGTTGTCAAATGCCTGGAACACTGACAGAGCATTGGCTAAGCCATAGGGCATAACCAAGTACTTGTAGTGACCAGACATCGTGCTGAATGCAGTCTTCAACTCATCGCCCTCCCGAATGTGAATGAGATTGTAGGTACTCCCCAGGTCCAGTTTGGTGAAGAACCGGGCCCCACAGAGCTGCTCGGGACAGGATTCCGACACTTCGTGGTGATGTCATTGAGTCCATGCTAATCGATACAAGGGCGTAATCCTCCCTCCTTCCTGGCCACGAAGAAGAAACCAGCTGACGCAGGGGACATGGACCTGCGGATGAAACCCTGTTGGAGCGCCTCTTGAATATAGTCCTCCATGGCCTGGGTCTCAGCCACCGACAGAGGGTAGATGTGTCTGCGCGGAGGTGTAGCACCGGAAAACAGGTCAATGGCACAGTCCCAGGGGCGATGAGGAGGGAGACAGGTAGCGCGGGTCTTGGAAAATACCTCCATTAGATCCTGATATTCTTCTGGGATGTTGGACTGGAGGGCAACCACAGGAATCTCAACTGACGTGGAACCATAGGGGACAGGAAATCAGGTCTTCCGGCATTCCGGCATTCTTATCCTCGACCATGAGACAGTAGGGTTATGGAGCTGAAGCCAAGGTAGGCCGAGGATGATCTTGTGAACTGGTGATGAAGAAGGAGATGTTTTCCTGGTGATTGGGCTCCACGGTGAGGGTGATGTGTGTGATGGTCCCAGATCCTAGAGGCCGACTGTCGAGACCTTGCATCGGAAAAGGAGAGGAGAGCGGGTAGGTAGTAATATAGAGAGAGGCAAGGGTCTGATCTATAAAGTTCTCCGCAACGCCGGAAATCCACTACATCACGTGAGAGAAGCGATGAAGATGCCCCCAGAGGAGGTTATCCAGACAGATGGCCATCGCAATGAGTGCATCCAGGGTGAGGTTGTCATCTCAGCAGGCCAGTTCCGTCTGAACCTCCTCACGCAGACCTCTTCTAAATAACGTGCTGAGCTCCGGCTTATTCCATCCACTGAAAGCTGCTACTGTCCAGAAGGTAAGCGCATATTCAGCAGCCATCTGACTCCCCTGCTGGAGCTGAAGCAGATGCTCACCTCCCGTTCTGCCCTCTGCGGAATGATCGGAAATACATTTAAACAAACAGAGCCATGAACTCCTCATAAGACTATAGATTCTCCTCTCCTCTCTCCCAAACGGCCGTAGCCCTTTCCAATGCCCGCCCAGTCAGCAGAGAAATAACCGTGGCAACCTTAGACCTCGTGGTGGTGGGGGCTCCCATCTGATGTGCAAAATAGAGGGAACACTGAAGGAGGAAGCCATGACATTTGGATGGTGTCCCGTCTTATTTCTCCAGGAGGGCTAGAAGGGCTTTGCTGACCTGAGCGGGTTGCTGAATGGGCTGGTGTGCTGACTCGTTGGGTAGACTGGCTCTATAAAATCCTGCTGCGGAGAACAACTTCCATGGCCGTCCCCAGTTGAGCCAGCTGATCATGGTGTTGACAGAAAAAGGTCACCTTGTTCATTGATCGTCTGGGAGATGTCCGATTGTCCTGCTGCTTCCATATTTTGAGTTAGTAGTCTATAATGATGGGGTTTTGATTTGGAAGCAGTAGCAACGTCTTAATAAAACAACAAAACCAAGAACACGGCACTAACATGAGGCCGTATGCCAATACACAAGAACAATACCAACTATTGAGTGAACATGGGAGAGTGACATAAAGGGGAGGAAATTATGAAGGTAATGAAGTCCGTGTGTGAATCATAATGATTCACAGGTGCGCGTAATGATGCGCGGCAGGTGTGCGTAATGATGAATCCCAGGACCGGTGGTTAGTATTCTGCTGACGTCGTATGCCGGAGGGGAGGAGCAGGAGAAGACGTGACAAGTGCAGAGGAGATTGGTACGAAATCTGTAGCCTAACCGTCACTTCAAAAGCACTCCACGATCTGGGAGTCTCTGCATTTGAACTTTATGCTTGTTGTAATATAGCATGATATAAACAGAATTCAATATAATTACAATGCAAGAACCCACCCCAAAATCGTGGCCCCTTGCCGATTTCAACTGCCCCCTTAGTGACTTTATGCTGCAGGCCAAAATAATTTGGAGTGTGCGCGTGTGCAGCATATCCTTTTTGTCTTCTACCGAAATCAATACCAAACCAATCGGGTGTTTGTTCGACGAAACAAAGCTTCGGATGTTATTGATCACGTGCTTCTGATAAAGTGAGACAGGCAATGGCACACTGCTTCGAAGTACACTGATTCTGACGCATGCTTCGGAGCTACGGCATCAAACGTAGCATTGCTACACATCACTTTGCAAGCCAGCATAATGTGCCCTGTGAACCAGGTGGTTCATAACACCACTGTCTTAGGGCAAAACATGGCCATCAACTTGATCATTTATTATATACACTGAGTAAACAAAACATTAAGAACACCTGCTCTTTCCATGACATAGACTGACCAGGTCAATCCAGGTGAAAGCTATGATCCCTTATTGGTCTCTTGTTAAATCCACATCAATCAGTGTAGATGAAGGGGAGGAGACAGGTTAAGGAATATTTGTTTAAGCCTTGAGACATGGATTGTGAATGTGTGTCATTCAGAAGGTGAAAGGGCAAGACAAAGGATTTAAGTGCCTTTGAACGGGGTATGGTAGGATGTGCCAGGCGCACTGGTTTGTGTCAATAACTGCAATGCCCGCTGTGTTTTTCACGCTCAACAGATTCCTGTGTGTATCAAGAATGGTCCACCACCCAAAGGACATCCAGCCAGCGTGACACAACTGTGGGAAGCATTGGAGTCAACATGGGTCACATCCCTGTAGAACGTTTTCGACACCTTGTAGAGTCCATGCCCCAACAAAATGAGGCTGTTCTGATGGTATGTTCCTAATGTTTGGTATACTCAGTGTATGTAATGCATTGTCATAAAGAGTTATATTTTAATACAATTTTTAATTGATCAAATTCAGCTACATAAGGAAATAACTTGGTGAAGTCCTTAGGACTGAAAATGAACTAATTCAACAGCCATGTTTCTGTCACGCCCTGACCTTAGAGATCCTTATTTATTCTCTATGTTTGGTTAGGTCAGGGTGTGACTCGGGTGGGAGAATCTGTTTTCTATTTCTTTGTTGTTTTTGCCTAGTGTGGTTCCCAATCAGAGGCGGCTGTCTATCGTTGTCTCTGATTGGGGATCATATAATAGTTGTCATTTTCCGTTTGGGTTTTGTGGGGTGTTGTTTTCCGTTTAGTATCTGTGCCTTACGGAACTGTTCGCTTTCGTTTTTGTATTCGTTATTTTTGTTTGAGTGATTCTTGACAATAAAGATCATGAACACTTTCCACGCTGCGCTTTGGTCAACTTTTCCTTCTACTAACGACGGACGTTACAGTCTCTGTCATTAACAAATACAGTCATGGGTGGTAGCTCTACATTTCACTCAAAAAAGCAAGGCACACTGAGAAATGATATTGGTGTAATTATACCACCACCCAAAAGGACACTTTGTAGACTGGAAGGGCAAATGGCCATCATTGCTTGTTTATTTGTATGTGTTGGGCTTTAGCTGAGATTATTCCTTACATCGTCAAGTGTATTTGTCCAAGCCTCAATTGTTTCTTGACTAGCACCATTTATTCTCGCTGGCGATAATTCCAATGTTATAACTTATAATATTAATTGTATCCACTGGCGAATATGGACAGAGTGAGGTAATTGCCTTCTAAGAGCCAACAACTTTTTTTGTGGCAGTGCTGCCTGCCAACAGTAATTGTCTCTGATTTATTGAGAGATTCAAGGAGCTATCATCGTTAAGTAACAAGGTAGATGCAAAGCATTGAATATTTACAAACTTTGTCCCAGAAGCAATTAACTGCAGGACTGGAGGATTTACCCGCCTGATTTAGGGGACAAGGTGAGCAGTTGGGAGTCGGGCCAATTTCCTGTGCTCATGTTGTCACGTGTAGTTTCATGTCAACACATGTTGAAATGTTGCATCCCTATGTTGTCACATTTATTTCTAATTCATTTCACATAAAGATAATGTTCTCACATGTAATCACGTTGTCATGTGTAGTTTTATGTTGTCACATGTTGCTTCACGTTTTCTTGTTATCACATTAACTTCACATTAAATCATGTGATCACGTGTTCACGTGAAATTCATGTGGTTTTCCCGTAAGGGTAACCTCGGAATTAAAGTCTAAACTGTTAACCTTTGAATTGTTTTTGTTTTAACCCTGTAACCGCTTAGAATTAACCCTGTAACAACACGTAATTAAGGCTTCAAAAATAGACTTTCATTCATAATACGTTGAATTTATCAAGTGAAACTATCAGATCCTGTTGCTACATGGCCCACCTCAGCCGTAACCTCTAGGGAAACGAGACATGACAGTGGAGATAAATCACATTTAACCATACATGAGGAGGAGACCGGGGGAGCAAGAGTCAGATTCCCCTGGGTTAACTCCCACCCACACCTCTGCAGGTCCCACCTGTACCCAGAAGGGTGAGTTCAGAGCAGGGGTGAGAGGTGAAAGGGAAGGGGTCAATGGGTATGAAATACGTTTTCACACTGTAATGTACTTGACAGTTCCCATTATCCTCTCCTCTTCCAGTAAAAACCTGGCCCACACAGATGGAGTCTTAAAACACACACACACGTGCACACACACACCAGACTGCCAGTTCCAGACTGTGTATGTGTGTGAATAGTTTGTGGGATGAGGGTGGACTTTCAGTATTACTGTGGTCTGTTGCATCTCGCTGCCTGCCCAGGAATACTGATATCTTCATTGAGAATGATCCGCTAATCCAATCCCCATCATTCTGGACCAGGTGTGTCTTATTTTCCGCTGCATATGTTCCCAGACACCCAGATAAATGGATATTAATGAAATGCTGTCAGTGATTAATGTTGATGTGAGTAATGCTGAAGGGAATAATAATTTAATGGAATCATACATATTTGTGAGGTAAATATATGCCATTTAAATTGAGCTCCTGTTCAAGGCCCAGTTAGTAAGTAAGTAAATCTTGTCTGAACCGGAATAGTCCATAGGGCAGGAGCCTATCTCCTGTTGTAGCGTATCAAAGTTTAATTTTCACGTGCGCCGAATACAACAGGTTTTCACAACCTTACAGTGAAATGCTTACTTACAGGCTCTAACCAATAGTGCAAAAAAGGTATTAGGTGAACAATAGGTAAGTAAATAAATAAAAACAACAGTAAAAAGACCGTGAAAAACAGTAGCGAGGTTATAAACAGTAGCGAGGCTATATACAGTAGCGAGGCTATATACAGTAGCGAGGCTATAAAAGTAGCGAGGCTACATGCAGACACCGGTTAGTCAGGCTGATTGAGGTAGTATGTACATGTAGATATGGTTAAAGTGACCATGCATATATGATGAACAGAGAGTAGCAGTAGAGTAGCGTAAAGAGGGGTTGGTGGGTCGTGGGTGGCATGACACAATGCAGATAGCCCGGTTAGCCATTTGATTACCTGTTCAAGAGTCTTATGGCTTGTGGGTAAAAACTGTTGAGAAGCCTTTTTGTCCTAGACTTGGCACTCCGGTACCGCTTGCCATGCGGTAATAGAGAGAACAGTCTATGACTGGGTTGGCTGGGGTCTTTGACAATTTTTAGGGCCTTCCTCTGACACTGCCTGGTGTAGAGGTCCTGGATGGCAGGCAGCTTAGCCTCAGTGATGTACTGGGCCATACGCACTACCCTCTGTAGTGCCTTGCGGTCAGAGGCCGAGCAATTGCCGTACCAGGCAGTGATGCAACCAGTCAGGATGGTCTCGATGTTGCATCTGTAGAACCTTTTGAGGATCTCAGGACAAATGCCAAATCTTTTTAGTTTCCTGAGGGGGAATGGGCTTTGTCGTTCCCTCTTCACGACTGTCTTGGTGTGTTTGGACCGTTCTAGTTTGTTGGTGATGTGGACACCAAGGAACTTGAAGCTCTCAACCTGCTCCATTACAGCCCCGTCGATGAGAATGGGGGCGTGCTTGGTCCTCCTTTCCCTGTAGTCCACAATCATCTCCTTTGTCTTGGTTACATTGAGGGATAGGTTGTTATTGTAGCATGCGGCAGCTTGATGTACAAGTACACCCCCTGACGGAAAGGATGGTAGTTCAAGAGCCAGTTCTTGTATACACAGACTCCAAATGTATCCTCTCCTGGAGTATTCTGAGTGCCAAAAAGCATATTTAGAAAACAATGAAAGTATTTTTTGTCCAGGAACATACTATCAGTGAACTGTTAGTCCTGTACAGAGTAATGTACAAACCAGATACACGTGACTTTCTTAAACCTCTCAGTGATGCTGAGCTGTGTTTATAGGAGAGGAGAGAGACTTCAGGGTCACTGTAATTGAAGATGTTGTCCATTAACGCTTCAGTACTAACACCCAAGGAGGACAACTGTGCTGCATAGCTTTTTGAAAAATATTCACTATTTGATGCTCATAAACTGATACCAGGCTGAGAGTGGAGATTCCTGAAGGAGCTTTTAAATGTGCCAATAAGTAATTAGTTCTCCTTCGAGCACAAATCTGTCACTTCAATGACATCTTGGTGATCTTAATAGAACGTTTTTATTTCTGATAGTCAATAATACGGAGCTCCTCTGGAAAAAAATAATATATAACTCTTCAGCAAATTCAAATATCTGTCACCTAGCTAAAAGGCATTGATGTTTTCGCGAAAAAAGCTTACCATGGTAATGCCGTCTGAAATCCTATGTTTTAAATTGGGCTAGCTATCACTGTTGTGAATTTACTTCAAGATGAGAGAATTTCTTGAAGGTCACATTTGACTCATTTAAAAGAGGCATGGGAAAACCACTCACTGCTTCAAAACAGGACAATAACACTCAGGGCCCTTATTCACAAAGGGTCTCAGAGTGGGAGTGCTGATCTAATATCAGGGCCCGTCTCCACAAAGCATCTCAGAAAAGTCTCTAGGAATCTTGTTAAAACCTGTTTTAAGACCAAAAAAAAAACTCCCAGCTCAGAGTAGGTTTTAGGATGATGTTAAGACGCTGCCCAGACAAACTCTGAGAGAGGAGTAAAATAAACTCAGTTTTATCTCAGCTGGTAATTACGACAGTTTGAGGGACCTTAAAGGAAAGATAGGGATGATGCTGATTGACATTGTTGCAAATTATGGGGAATAACCAATGGCAATAAGGCATCGCCAGCTGAGAACTGTAAAGCACGTTTAAGACAACCACGGTGAATGTGACTGTACAACAAATGTTGCAATGGTAAAACGTTTGATATCATTTTAGCCTGACAATAATTTAGTCTACTCTTAATTATTGCCTAATATTTGGGCACACATAACTTGGTTAAAAATCAAATTCTGATGGTTAAAAGAGGAATTTTGACAATATTACAGTTACATCAACACACTAGTCGTCACTCCCGTTTTAACAACTCTAAATCGCTTTGGTACAGTAGGCGTCAAGTCACTTGCCGATAACGTTGCATACAACGTTCCATACAACGTTTCATACAACGTTTGAAATGTCTATCATTTTCATCGAACACAATCAAAGTCAACAAAAGCCCAATTTAGGCATCCTTTTTAACAATGTGATGTTGCGCTTCAAAGGGATAACTTGAAATAACCTGATGTAGGTAATTAAAATAATTGTGTTTCTGTGTTAGCCTAGTGGTTCTAAGTATTTAGGCATATCATGTTATATAGGCCTCGTGAAAGCATTGTCAAAAGCGCAAGAGCTCCTATTCCATGTAGGTCTCTAGATTATTTATGGATTGATCACACAGAAATATCAAAGCATTCTTTAACAACTCCAAAGCAATTGCATGTGGCGCAGGAACCACTAACTCGCCACATTTTTCTCTTTTCAAGACACCTGCTGGTAACTCTTAACTGGTTAGGACAGCTCATGAGGTCTCCTTAATATCTGTCCACTAGGTGGGACAATTATGACTAAAGCTTTTATTTTTACCCATAAGAGTAAGAGTAAAATGCCTCTATTCTCAGCACTTACGACCAACTTTCTATTCTGAAACGCTTTGTGGATACGGGCCCAGAATCCCACCAGTCCATATTATTCATTAGGAGCTAAAACTGAACCCATATCAGCACTCCTACCCTGAGAGTGAATATGTGGAACCAGGAGTGGAACCAGGAGTGGAACCAGGAGTGGAACCAGGAGCTCCAGTCGTTGATGAAGTGGTGCTCCTTGAGAAGAACAAAGGTGTTTGTTCATAGTGCCTTACAGGTTGACAGTAGTGTCCACAGGGACTATACACACACACACACACACACACACACACACACACACACACACACACACACACACACACACACACACACACACACACACACAAACAGGCTGTTATCAGATAGACACTGTTGTCCACAGGCACTAATACTCAGAGGCAGCTATTCATTCTATCACCTCAGTGTAGGGAACAGTTGTGGATTCAGGCAACGAGTGGTGTGGACGTGCACTGAGGTGATGGACCGGTGTCTGGGGGAGAGATGATTTGAAAGATGTTCAGCCAGCTCCTGCTATTTATGTCTATTTTCCTCAATGGATTGGGTTGCTGTAGGGCAGGCGTGACAAACTCATTCCACAGAGGGCAGAGTGTCTGCAGGTTTTTGTTTTTTCCTTTCAATTAAGACATAGACAACCAGCTGAGGGGAGTTCCTTACTAATTATTGCCCTTAATTAATCAATCAAGTACAAGGGTGGAATGAAAACACATAGACACTTGGCACTCCGTGGAATGAGTTTGACACATGCTGTAAGGGATAGCAATTCATATTGATTATTGTATGAGCAACTGATTCCCCATTCTGTAAGAATATGCTGGTGTTTACTTGCATCTCACCCCTAGTGTATTACCCAGCATAATACCTCTTTCTCCTGTTCCTAAAAACCAGGGATTTCAACTCTTACCCTATGTGGCCCGGAGCCTGCTGGTTTTCTGTTCTACCTGATAAGTAATGGCACACACCTGGTGTCTCAGGTCTAAATCAGTCCCTGATTAGAAGGGAACAATGAAACATTGCAGTGGCACTGGCTTCGAGGTCCAGAGTTGAGTTTGAAGTCTATAAACCTTCTCTGCCACAGCTTTCTATTCCATATCTCTGCATCAGCAGTATCAAATACCCACATGTAAGCATCTGTAACGTTCTCTGTATTTTTTGCCGTATTTCCTTTTGTACCATCGAGATGTATCTTATAAAAGCATGTGCAATTGAATTATCACCAATGTAAAGTCTCCATTCGGTATCCGTCTGTGTTTTCCTACAGACTGTAGCCCCAGGAGAATGCTATTCACCGTGTAGAACTGATCCCTGTGTTAATTTGAGCTCTGCTTGAACACAGTGACAGTCAGAGGAGTACCTTAGTAGGGAATCCACCTGGGAGAGGCTACATTAGCGTCATGTCATTCCTGTGTTCTCTCTCTCTTCAGGGAATGTTCTCCCTGGGGACTGTTCCTCTCCTGGAGGTTCCTCTCTTTCTTTTTCCCTTTCATTCTCATGGATAAAAACCCCCCACAGATACTGTATATCTTGAGCCATTCAGTACCGTCACATGCATGCAATAATATGATTCTTGTGAATAGTCAGATTAATATAATAGTTTGATTTTAAACGTGTACATTCTTTGCAAGAAGAACGATTTCTGTAATAATCCTGTCTACATGGACGCAGAAAATCCCCAATCAAATTAACATTATTCAACCGCGCCCATGTTATTTTTGAGAAGGTTATTTGATTCTGAGTTTGGACATATAACATTTGTAGGTGAAAACTATGTCCAAGATGCATACTTTCCAAACACACTCACGCATAAGAGGAAGGTTTGCTGGTGCTGGCACATGCGCATATCAAATACACTGCTGGAACGCTGATTAAGCTTTTTACATGTCCTAATCATTTGAAAGATTGCCCAGAAAATGACATTTTAATCGGCAGATTAAGCAGAGTAAGGTGTTTAAATGACTAATGCCATATTCGGCCTACTACCATAATACGTTAATATTTAAATATTAGTGTGCATGTAAACCTACTCACTGTGTTCGCTGTAATGTAAATGTACACTGTTAATATGAAGTGTTTTGTAACACCCAAACTAGTGGCAATAGCTGCCACCAACTCAAAGGAGACAAAACAGGAGTATTGAAACACATCATCCTGAAAGGTTTTGAAACATTACATGGTGTGTTGTAACACCACTTACAACTACCGGAAAAGGTTGAAAACACTATTTTGGTGTTTTAAATCCTGTCTAGTGCAGAATTAGATCGTCTCTTCTTGAGTATTTTCATAGATTTATGTATCTGATCATTTGCCAGTTTAAACGATTTTGGCAGGGATTGTTGAACATTTTGTGAATGAATCATAAAGGCATTTTTTTATTACCCACAATCCTCTAAAAACAGATTGGAAATGCAAGGTGATTAAAACCATTTAAATTCTATTCATTTAGCAGATACTCATATCCAGAACGACATACAGGAGCAATTAGGGTTAAGTGCCTTGCTCAATGGCTAAATGTCATAATTTTCACCTAGTCAGCTCATGGATTTGAACCAGCAACCTTTCAGCTACTGGTTGAACACTCTTAACTGCTAGGCTACCAACTGACCCAAAGACTTCCAATGTTTTTAGTCTAAATTGCATCTCACTTTGGTTATCCTCATGAAAGGTACTTACAGTTTGAGCAACATATTAAGTTGGATTTATACTTCAATATTTTGGGGGTATTTTGACAGATACGCAAAATGGCCTGTGTTACCTAGTGTTGATTTTTCAGTGTAACATTTCTAGTGTTGATTCTAGTGTTGGCGTTAATAACCAGTTTTGTACCTAAACCACACCCATCATTATCATATTTCCCAGCATGCTCTATTGCAGTTAAAAATAATTATACAAATGTAAAATATAAAAAATGTGTCAACTGATCCAATATGTTAATTGGACTAATTGCACCCGTTACTAAAATGGTTATTCCAGTTTAAATGGTTTAGTTAGTCTCATAACTTAGTTTTAGGATAGGAATCTGGGAATGAGGATGGTGGACCAGACTGCACGCTTTGGACAGGACTAAGGCTAGGGCGGTAAAATGGTGGACAATAAGGAAAGGGGAACATAGGATGTATTATGTGTAAATATGGAGTGGGGGATTACACAAGCCTTCTGGAAGATCTGGTGAAGGAGAAGATGATGGACAAGAAATAAAAAAGGAGAAAAGTGGAATATGTTTTGAGTGAATGTGGAATGCGGGATGACAACTTTTGGAAGAGCTACAGAAGGAAATTGATAGTGACGAGAGTGAGGTTGAATTAACTGCGGTGGCAGGTGCAGCGATGACCACCGAGAAGGAGCTGAGCGTAGAGGGAAACGGTGTGGTGGGGAAGGAGCTGAGTGTAGAGGGAAACGGTGTGGTGAGGAAGATTGGCATCAAGTGCAAAAAGAGTAGCTCAGAGACGGAACCTGACGAGAGTGAAGATTAAGTACCTGCGGTGAGAACCACTGAGTTTGGCCATGATAAAGAAGAATCTGGTCCAGTAGGAGTGACATTTTGTGAGAAAGTGGACCCTTGACTTTAGGCAGATCCATTTGTGGTTCCAATGTGGGTGGGAAAGGAGTTGGGTGCAGTTGAATCAGTGAAGGTAACCTGTAGTGGACTTGTGATATTTGTTTGTGTCTCTTCTGATCAGTGGGAGCAGGCGCTCCATGATCTGTTTCTTGCTCTTAGGAACAGGGCACCATTGAAATGAGTGATTTCTGGGGTAGTGCAAAGTGTGGAGATGGAGCAATTGAAGATTCCTGGTGTTTGTGATGCCCGCCGTTTGGTGCGACGCAGACCTGGTGAGGAGCGTTGTGAAAGTCACTCTCAGTCCTTTTTGAGTTTTGAGTCGGTCTCTACCCGACAAAGTCATGTTATGATATGTCAGTTATCCTGTTAGAGCTTTTGTGCCGAATCCACTGCGTTGTTTGAGGTGCCATGTTTATGGTCATAGCAGATTTGTGCCAGCACAGAGGGCTTCAGGAAGGTTGCTTCAGTAAGGATGGCTTCTTAGTGTTCATAGCAATGAATATCAACTGTACCGCAGAAATGGAACTTAAATCACAGAAAGTAGATGTTGTGGTGGCTGCTGCAGAGATGTATTTGGGTATACGAGATTTGACTTCAGAAAAGTTACAGGGTGTGTTGAGTGGTGGTGTCCACTCCTCCCAGGCCATTGGCATGGTGCAGGAGCAGATAGGGTCAAAGTAGTGGAATGGGGTAGTGGGTTTTTAATGAGTGTAGGTGGTGGTGTCTAGGTCAAAATTTTACTTTCTTATAGGAACAGGACTAATGAAGAGAATTTAATGTAGGCAGGCTGTGACTGGCCTCACACTCCAGTACAGTAGGTGGCAGTGTATGCACCTAAAAGTTGGATGCGATCCGCCAACCAAATTCCAAAGAAGAATAAGAACTCGGTCTTAGGTCCTCCCAGGCTGCTGGCCTGGTGTAGGATCAGAGCCAAAGTAGTTGAATAGTGATGAGGCTTTAATGGGTGTAGGATTAGTTGGTAGGGCAATTTCTTCATGAAGTGTAATGAATTTATACTACAGAATAGTAGGCCGATACACAACCAATAGAGTAGGTGGTGGCATGCACCTATAACATTTGTTTGCAGACAGACATAATACCGAAGAAGAATAACTTAGTTTTATTCTGAAAGGGGATACCTAGTCAAATTTAAGGGTTGGAGCAGGGAATTTAACCCCGGTCTTTGGTGGGGAGAGAGGTGACATGTCTAAGGTGCATTATCGCTAGATCACGGGCTCTGCACAACTTCCAATCATTTTTATTATATATACTGAACAAAAATATAAAATCAACATGTAAAGTGTTTCATAAGCTAAAATAAAAGATCCCAGAAATGTCCATGCACACAAACGGCTTATTTCTTTCAAAGTTGGTGCACAAATGTATTTACACCCCTGTTAGTGAGCATTTCTCCTTTGCCAAGATAATCCATCCACCTGACAGGTGTGGCATATCATTAAGATGATTAAACAGCATGATTATTACACAGGTGCACCTTGTGCTGGGGACAATAAAAGACCACAAAATGTTGTCACACAACACGATGCCACAGATTTTTCAAGTTTTGAGAGAGCGTGCAATTGGCATGATGATTGTAGGAATGTCCACCAGAGCAGTTGCCAGAGAATTGAATGTTCATTTCTCTGCCATAAGCTGGCTCCGACATCGTTTTAGAGAAATTGGCAGTACGTCCAACCGGCCTCACAACTGCAGATGACGTGTAAACACACCAGCCCAGGACCTCCACATCCAGCTTCTTCACCGCGGGATCATCTGAGACAAGCCACCTGGACAGCTAATGAAACTGTGGGTTTGCACAACCGAAGAATTTCTGCACAAACTGTCAGAAACCGTCTCAGGGAAGCTCATCTGCTTGCTCGTCGTCCTCACCAGGGTCTTGACCTGACTGCAGTTTGGCGTCATAACCAACTTCAGTGGGCAAATGCTCATGTTCAATGGCCACTGGCACGCAGGAGAAGTGCTCTTCACATTTGAATCTCTGTTTCAACTATACCGGGCAGACAGCAAACAGTGGGTATGGCGTTGTGTATCAACGTTGTGAACAGATTGCCCCGTGGTGGCAGTGGGGTTATGGTATGGGCAGACATAAGCTATGGACAAGGAACACAATTTTATTTTATCAATAGCAATTTGAATGCACAGAGATGCTGTGATGAGATAAGAAGGCCCATTGTCATGCCATTCATCCACCACCATCACCTCAGGGCCTCCCGAGTGGCGCAGCGGTCTAAGGCACTGCAGAACCTGGTTTGATTCCAGGCTGTATCACAACCGGCCGTGATTGGGATTCCCATAGGGCGGCGCGCAATTGGCCCAGCGTCGTCCGGGTTAGGGTTTGTCCAGGTTGTCATTGTAAATAATATTTTTTTCTACTTAAATAAAGGTTTAAAAACCTGTACTCCTCCTCATCTCCTTGGTGACTATAACACACCTTATGGAGAAAAAAAAAAACGAATGAATTTCAGATGTGAACGCATGAACCTGCGATGTCATGTGATCACATGTGATTTAATGTGATCACGTGACGGCATGTGAAGCAACATGAGAGAACATGAAAGTACACGTGATAACATGTGAGCACATATGAAAACACAATCTCCATCTCATGAGAAATAAATGTGATAACACGAGACGCAAAATGTGATACCATGACACTACACATGTGAAAACATTTGAGCACATATGAAAACCCAGGTGTCAAATGTAATTGACAATATTTTACTTTGAAAGGCATAATTGACATGAATTCAATTTAAACAGCCACGGTCAATGGAGGTTTTTGTCTAGTTGCGTTCAGAGATGGACAGTACTTCTGTTACATGTATTTGATATATGTATTTCAACTACTTCTGAGTATTTAGTAATTTGTATTACACTGGGCTGAACTACATTCCAATGTATTTTGTAACAAGATACTTTCGAGAGCTGTAATTTGTATTTACAAAATACTTGTCTATACCCTTTTTTTATAGCATTTCACCATTTTGTGGCCCACTTTCACCCTGCATTGTTATCAGAAGTCTGATGGCACTATGGTGTGATAAGTGTCTGCTAAATGAACAAAATATACTGTAAAGTTGATGTAATTGGAAAGCATGCTGAGTATTATTCTAATGAGCTCCACAGTTCATTTGGTATGTTCATTTTCACATATACTTTTACATTTTGTCTTCATCTGCTGTCTTGTTCTGTCTTTTCTTCCCAGTAGCTTACTTGGTGTGTGAAGTGCTGACTGCTCATAACTTTCAGATGATTGTTGACACATCAACCAGGATCAAGGGGTAGGTCAATTTGTGACTTGTTTTTGTAATCAGTGGCAGTTTTGGAAAGGGAGTGGTTTCTCCTCTCCTATGCAATCAGCAATTAGTACAGGGAGGTGTACTCTCCACCTCTGCTAGGCAATTAGCAATTAGTGTTAGTACTTCAGTCTCCCCTAGTTTCTCAGTAGCGGTCATGTCAGTCTCGTTGGCAAAATTAAGACTGTCGCTGAAAACAGAGACGGTGCGCTGGTGCGAGTATCTTACCTAGTTATTTTCTGATCATCTCATTTTGCTGTTTTGTAGCTTTGGCAAACTATGCGTGTGTTTTCTATACCTGTTCGCTCCTCTCCCTGTGGGCTTTACAGATGCTCCACACCCCTTGGCTGCAACCATTCTAATTTAGTGTACTCTGCGTGCACAATACATGTGGAAATCCGGGTCTCTGGCAGTGTTTGGAACTGTCGATCTGCGGTCAAGAATAGCGATTGAATTTCCGCCTATGCTGCCCTTTTGTTCACATGAATGTTTGGCCCTGATGGAGACATGGATCACCCCAGAGAACACTGCTACTCTAGTTGCTCCCTCTGTATCTGATTACATTTTCTCTCATAGTCCAAGAGCATCTATTCATTGCACTGGTGGCACAAGGCTAGTCTTTTCACCTAACTGGAGATTCTCTTTTCTCCCTCTCTCACCTGTCCATCTGCTCATTTGAATTCCATCCTGTCACTTGTCCACTCAAGCTTTAACATTGTTGTAATCTTTCGCCCCACCAGATGCCCTTGGAGCGATCCTTAATTAGCTTGATCCCTTGATAAGATCATTCCCTGACGATAGCTCACTGCTCTTCGTACTTGGCGACTTCAACCTACTGACGTCTGCTTTTGATGCATTCCCTTCACACTCTCTCTCCCCTCCTTGCTTCTTTTGAGCTCAACCTTTTCCCAATACTCTCCAACTCCTAAGGCAGGTATGGTGGAGGAATTACAATACTGTTATTGCAACAGAATAGAGGGTTCTTATTACTATTGTGTCTGTGTGAACTGAAAGTGGGCCTCTGGGAGATTGAACACTGACAGTGGATTTTACGATGGATTGGTGGTGATTACTGCATTCCGTAGCATGATTAGTGACTGACTGGAAGGAACCAGGGAGAGATGGCTTGGAGCCAGACCCTGGTCTCTACACAATGAGGACGGTATTTACAGCAGATACTGTTTGCTGTGAATAATTTGTAACCTTGTGACCCATTCCATACATGTTTGTCATGAACATCCAGGAGGATGGACTTTGCTATAAAATGCTGTGGCTAAAACCAGCTGGTTGTGTTCTCAGTGATCACCTCCAGGGGTGATTACCAACCAGCTCATTACTGCAGTAATTAATCAAGTTTGATTGTTTTGAGGAAATAAGTGTCTGTCCTTTCGATTACAATAATTCCACCATTGGCAATTCACTTTACTAGAGGCCTCATCTCACTGCAGGTCTCTGATCGATACTTTGTTTCCTTTTCTGTCTTCAAAGTAAAAATAAAGAAAAACCCTTGAATGAGTAGGTGTCAACTAGGTGCACTGATTTAAACATAATGGTAAAATCATATTGATCAAGCATATCCTTAACACAACTCAACTTCAATCTACTGAAAATAAATCTGCTATGATTAAAAAATACAGTGCATTTGAAAAGTATTCGCACCCCTTGACTTATTCCACATTTAGTTGCGTACCAGCCTTAAAGTTGATTAAATTACTTTTTCCTCTTCAATCTACACACAATGCCAAAGTGAAAACAGGTTTGTAGAAATAAAAAAGCAGAAACGCTTTTTTACATAAGTATTCGGACCCTTTGAGACTTGAAATTGAGCTCAGGTGCATCCTGTTTCTACAACTTGATTGGAATCCCTCTGGTAAATTCAATTGATTGGACATGACTTGGAAAGGCACACATGTATATATAAGGTCTCACAGTTGTCAGAGCAAAAAACCAAGCCATGAGGTCGAAGGAATTGCCCATAGAGCTCCGAGAGAGAATTGTGTCGAGGCTCAGATCTGGGGAAG
Organism: Salvelinus alpinus; assembly: GCF_045679555.1. NCBI lineage: Eukaryota > Metazoa > Chordata > Actinopteri > Salmoniformes > Salmonidae > Salvelinus > Salvelinus alpinus. The sequence goes on from NC_092122.1 coordinate 6,996,789, forward strand.
GGTACCAAAACAATTCTGCAGCATTGAAGGTCCCCAAGAACACAGTGGCCTCCATCATTCTTAAATGGAAGAAGTATGGAACCACCAAGACTCGTCCTAGAGCTTGCCGCCAGGCCAAACTGATCAATCGAGGGAGAAGGGCCTCTACAGAAAAAGTAATCTGCTCTAGCCAATATATTCTTCCATCGCTAAGATATTTAAATATACCACGAGCATCATGGATTCAATGTATTGACAATGTAGGTGCATATGTAAACTATACCCTTTGAAACATATTCACAAAGAAAATATTTCTAATTTCAACAATGTATTTGTTTTATAAGATGTTGAATACCGAATTCGGGTGCCAAACGAATCTGTAAAAGTAAACCTTGTAGTTTTATGCTTGTGGTCTTGTGACCATTTTGAGAAATCATATGAAACTTCTCTGATTCATACTAGACACCAATAATAACCAGCAATAATGCATAATATATTACTTATTTGTTGATAAATACACATTTTCTAGAGCCTGTAAAGTGCACATTTTGTTTTGGTATTGTGACTGATGGGATTAAATGGTTTAAATTAGGGCTAGTCTAGGATTAGGGTTATCATAAGTGATTATGAGTGGCTGTAACTGGAATACCATTAGTCACTAATGTCGTACAGTGTACATCCTCACGTCTGAGCACATTAGCACTTCAATATGCTTGTTCCCATTCACATCATATTCTGACCTTCTCAATGCTAATCCTGTATTCCTACTCAGTACCTGAGAGTCGCAGGTGTGCTTGTATGTATTGTTGGGCTATCAGTGAGACCGGGACTAATGATGATTGAATTGAATAATGTATCCAGGCAGGCCTGTGTCTCAGAGAGCCCTGTTAACCGCACATTACTATGTGAACAGGGGAACACACACACTATGCACACACACACTCTCATTAGCATTGGGTAATGAACATAAAACTAATACAATATAGACCTGAATAGATAGACTAAATAAAGAAATCAGGCCTTCTATCTGGGTCTATGCTAATAATTACATGCTAATTAAACAAACAATATCTCATTGTGCAGCTCAGAACATTTACATGTTTAAAATGCAATGAGCAATATCACATTTTTATGTATGTACATAATGAGAAACCTTGAGTTGAACAATCTGCTTCTCAAATGGTACCCTATTCGCTAGTTCACTACTTTTGACCAGGGTCCAGTGTGCTCTGGTCAAAAGTAGTGTACTGTATAGGGAATAGGGTGCCATTTCGGACGCAGACAGAGACTGGCATTCTCTTTGACGTGAGGGTGTGCTAACGTTCCTCTCAGGGTGGCATCCCCTCCATGGCATCTTTATTCATGCCAGGATAATCAACCCGTTTGATAGGAATAAATAATCATGAATAATGACTTGAAATTGGGGGACTTGGAACTAGGTAACTAATCTACATAAGTGAAACACACACACACACAGTTGCACACACAACTCCCTCCCCTCCACAAACACACCATTTGCATACACAATGACATAAACCATGTGTGAAACTGCATAGGAGCTGTTCTAATGGGTTATAATAACAGGTCTGTGTGGAACAGCTGACCCTTCCGCCCCACGTCTTTGACCCATCATCATTATGTCCCTTCTTAAATACACCACTTGTTAAATAAATAAATACAGAGAGATGGAGAAATGGAGGGTGCTGATGGGGCAAGACAGAAAGAGAGAGGAATGAAAGAGAGAGATAGTAAAGGGGAAAGAGGCTGACAGACTGGCATCCAGAATGAGAGATGAGGGCCAGCCCTGGCCTGTCAGAGGCGATTTCAACACAAATCTGTCACTAACTGCTCCTCGCAGACCAGAGCAGTACACATATACACAGACCAGAGCTATACACAGATACACAGACTAGAGCTATACACAGACCAGAGCTATACACAGACCAGAGCTATACACAGAACAGAGCTATACACAGAACAGAGCTATACACAGATACACAGACCAGAGCTATACGCAGAAACATAGACCAGATCTATACGCAGATCAGAGCTATACACAGACCAGAGCTATACACAGACGAGAGCTATACACAGATACACAGACCAGAGCTATACACAGAACAGAGCTATACACAGATACACAGACCAGAGCTATACGCAGATCAGAGCTATACACAGATCAGAGCTATAAACAGATACACAGACCAGAGCTATACACAGATACACAGACCAGAGCTATACACAGATACACAGACCAGAGCTATACACAGACCAGAGCTATAAACAGACCAGAGCTATACACAGACCAGAGCTATACACAGATCAGAGCTATACACAGACCAGAGCTATACACAGACCAGAGCTATACACAGTTCAGAGCTATACACAGATACACAGACTAGAGCTATACACAGATACACAGACCAGAGCTATACACAGACCAGAGCGATATACAGACCAGAGCTATACACAGATACACAGACCAGAGATATACACAGATACACAGACCAGAGCTATACAGACCAGAGCTATACACAGATACACAGACCAGAGGTATACACAGATACACAGAGCGAGGGAGAAGGCTGTGAAAGAGTTGCATGTTAACCCGAGGCACACTATACAGCTTCAGTCAGTCATACTCAAGTCTATCATTGAGTGTCAAGGTAAATTGCTTCAATGGAATTTGAATTGAACTGCTATTGAATTGAATTGACACTTGTGCTACATGTCATAGACCAATACATTTGACATATGGCTCTTAGGCTACATGAACAAACCCCTGGTGGATTGGCCAGTGGTACTTTCTCCAGTACTGTAGAGGCAGATGTCAAATGGTTTTGCTCAGCTTTCCTCTATATTACTTTAACACAGACCTTCGTCGTCCTCAGATTGAAGTTTACCTCCTGTGGGAGCGCTACGGACACAGTAACACATTTAAAAAGCAGCCAAATCTCTGCCCTAACTCAATTTACCCCCTTGCAGCATGTTGGTGGGAATCTGATAGCTGCCAGAACTGTGGTAAGCTAATGCATATCAACAAAAGGGACACCTCCAGTCTCCCCGGTGCCACAAACACCAGGCTATACACACAAACAAACCTAGAATATAAGTTCTGATGTAAAGGAGAGGAATAAAAGGGAAGGGGAGGAGAGATAAAGCTGTTTACTGTGGATCCTGTATCCGAACAACACAAGAGACTCCTCGCCCACCTGTCTGTTGGTTCTAATAGGGCTCAGGTGTGTCTTCTCTCTTTATATTACAACCAGAATGTTCACATTCAGATGAGAGGCCAGTGTATGCCAGGTCGCTATTAATCATTCAAAAAAGGAGTTGCTTGCTGAGTACATTCTGCTATTCTATTCAACTCTATTCTAGGCTTGTGTGTTCTGTTAGTTTATTTCTGCTGATCTGTAAAGGTTCAGGTGTGCTCCTGCGTAGCCACGTTTTTGAAAGGGAATTATTTTCAAACAGACAACTTTTCTTTTGGAGAAATACATCTCTGTTTTGACAGGCGAGTCAAACGTCATGCTCACTCAGACTGAATAGTAAGAGAGGCTGCATCAGGACCAAACCCAATTACTTGCATGGAAAGGGGGGTACACAGTCAGTTGTACAACTGAATGCATTCAACTGAAATGTGTCTTCCACATTTAACCCAACCCCTCTGAATCAGAGAGGTGCGGGGGGGCTGCCTTAATCGACATCCACGTCTTCGTCGCCCGGGGAACAGTTGGTCAAATCAAATCAAATCAAGTTTATTTTATATAGCCCTTCGTACATCAGCTAATATCTCGAAGTGCTGTACAGACACCCAGCCTAAAACCCCAAACAGCAAACAATGCAGGTGTAGAAGCACGGTGGCTAGGAAAAACTCCCTAGAAAGGCCAAAACCTAGGAAGAAACCTAGAGAGGAACCAGGCTATGAGGGGTGGCCAGTCCTCTTCTGGCTGTGCTGGGTGGAGATTATAACAGAACTATGCCAAGATGTTCAAAATGTTCATAAGTGACAAGCATGGTCAAATAATAATCATGAATAATTTTCAGTTGGCTTTTCATAGCCGATCATCAAGAGTTGAAAATAGCAGGTCCGGGATAGGTGGCGGTTCCATAACCGCAGGCAGAACAGCTGAAACTGGAATAGCAGCAAGGCCAGGTGGACTGGGGACAGCAAGGAGCCATCACGCCCGGCAGCCCCGACGCACGGTCCCAGGGCTCAGGTCCTCCGAGAGAGAGAAAGAGAGAGAGAAGGAGAGAAGAGAGAGCCAAGATTTTCAAAATGTTCATAAATGACAAGCATGGTCAAATAATAATCAGGAATAAATGTCAGTTGGCTTTTCATAGCCGATCATTAAGAATTGAAAACAGCAGGTCTGGGACAGGTAGGGGTTCCATAACCGCAGGCAGAACAGTTGAAACTGGAATAGCAGCAGGGCCAGGCGGACTGGGGACAGCAAGGAGTTATCATGCCCGGTAGTCCTGACGTATGGTCCTAGGGCTCCGGTCCTCCGAGAGAGAGAAAGAAAGAGAGAAGGAGAGAATTAGAGAGAGCCAAGATTTTCAAAATGTTCATAAATGACAAGAATGGTCAAATAATAATCAGTAATAAAAGTCAGTTGGCTTTTCATAGCCGATCATTAAGAGTTGAACAGGTAGGGGTTCCATAACAGCAGGCAGAACAGTTGAAACTGGAACAGCAGCAAGGCCAGGTGGACTGGGGACAGCAAGGAGTCATCATGCCCGGTTTGCCGTGACGTATGGTCCTAGGGCTCAGGTTCTCCGAGAGAGAGAAAGAAAGAGAGAACGAGAGAATTAGAGAGAGCATACTTAAATTCACACAGGACACTGGATAAGATAGGAGAAGTACTCCAGGTATAACCAACTGACCCTAGCCCCCCGACACATAAACTACTGCAGCATAAATACTGGAGGCTGAGACAGGAGGGGTCAGGAGATGTGTGTGTCAACTGCCTTGCTCAGGGGCAGAGTGACAGATTTTTACATGGTCTTCTCGGGGATTCTATACAGCAACCTAGCTACTGGCCCAATGCTCCTACCCGCCAGGCGTCTGGGCTGCTGTTTGTTCAATCGCCTGTGAAATCCACCCAACGTGCTATGTGTGTGTGTGTACCCAACCTCCGGATTAACAGTCTGCCGGTACATGTCTTTATGGGTGTTATTTTGCTTCTGATATTGTGGAAAGTCATCCGACAGCCTGAGTACCCCCGAAGTGGTTGCAAGCCAGAGAGAGACAGAGCAGGGTTGGTGACCACAGCAGAGGTAGAAATACACCCTGACACTGATGTTGTGGATGAGAGATGCCATTCATAAAGCTTATACCTCTGGCTCTCATACCCTGGCAGACTGGCTGGCAAAGGAAGAGAGAAGAGGAGGAGGAGATATGTTTTTCTCTCTGACACCATAGGGCTACCCTTCCTTCCTCCCTCTTCCCCCAGCTAATCATCTCAACATGCGAAACACACATCAGTCACAGTCAGTGTGCTTCACAGCAGGGGGGAGGGGGATCTTCCTTCTCAGCTGGTGTGTAATGGTGGTCCTCCTCCTCTTCAACCGAAAAGGAGGAGTATTGAGGGAACCAAGGCGCAGCGGGTTGTGAACACATAATATTTATTAAAGACAAGACGAAAACACGAACTTCACTATAAACTAACAAAACAACAAACGGAGTAGACAGACCTGAACGAACTTACATTAAACACGAGAACGCACGAACAGGGAAAATAGCCTACACATAAAATGACGATGTACAACACAAACCGAACAGTCCCGTATGGTGCAACAAACACTGACACAGGAGACAACCACCCACAACGAACACTGTGAAACAACCTACCTAAATATGACTCTCAATTAGAGGAACGCCAAACACCTGCCTCTAATTGAGAGCCATACCAGGCAACCCTTAAACCAACATAGAAACAGACAACATAGAATGCCCACCCAAACTCACGTCCTGACCAACTAACACATACAACAAACTAACAGAAATAGGTCAGGAACGTGATATGGTGGTTATAAGAAAGAAATGCCAGGCTGTGCTATGAGAGAGAGAGAGAGATAGAGCTTTTGATCTGTACTCTACTCTGTATTTATTTACTTTATGTAGTCTTCCTGGGTCCAAAAACATTAAAACACGTATATTAAATATAAAACAAAAGATGAAACCGTACATCATATAACACTGTCACACCACCACATATCCACAACACAAAATGATACCACTATACAACAATATTACCGTGTACGTGTGTGTAGAGGGCGTATACGAGTGTGTCTGTACCTGTGTGTGTCTCTCTTCACAGTCGCCGTTGTTCCACGAGGTGTATTTTTATCTGTTTTTTTAAGTCTGATTCTACTGCTTGCATCATTTACCTGATGTGGACAGAGTTCCATGTAGTCATGGCCCTACGGTGCTTTGCAAAAGGATTCATCCCCCTTGGCGTTTTTCCTATTTTGTTGCATTACAATTGATATGGATTTGGGGGGTATGAATAATGGACATACACAAAATAGTAACAAATTGGTGAAGTGAAATGGAAAAAATAACTTGTTTAAAAAATTGCGCCCATAAAAAAGGTGGTGTGCATATGTATTCACCCACTTTGCTACGAAGCCCCTAAATAAGATCTGGTGCAACCAATTACCTTCAGAAGTCACATAATTAGTTAGAATGCACACAGGTGGACTTTATTTAAGTGTCACATGATCTGTCACATGATCTCAGCGTATATACACCTGTTCTGAAAGGCCCCAGAGTCTGCAACACCACTAAGCAAGGGGCACCAAGCAAGCGGCACCATGAAGACCAAGGAGCTCTCCAAACAGGTCAGGGACAAAGTTGTGAAGAAGAACAAATCAGGGCTGGGTTACAAAAAAATATCAGAAACTTTGAACAGAGCACCATTAAATCCATTATTAAAACATTGAAAGAATTTGGAACCACAACAAACCTGCCAAGAGTGTCGCCCACCAAAACTCACGTACCAGGCAAGGAGGGCATTAATCAGAGAGGCAACAAAGAGAGTAAAGATAAACCTGAAGGAGCTGCAAAGCTCCACAGCGGAGATTGGAGTATCTGTCCATAGGACCACTTTAAGCTGTACTCTCCACAGAGCTGGGCTTCACGGAAGAGTGGCCAGAAATAAGCCATTGCTTAAAACTTCTTAGGGCTGAGATCCCGCTGTAACGGCAGTCTAAGTCGTCCTCCTCAGACGAGGAGAGGCAAGAAGGATCTGAGGACCAATGTGCAGCGTGGTAATTTTCCATTATTTAATTCACACAAAACAAGACACTATACAAAATGACAAAACAAACTAACCGTCACAGTCCTAGCTGGTGCAGACAAAACACAAAGACAGGAAACAACCACCCACAATCCCCAACACAAAACAAGCCACCTATATATGATTCTCAATCAGGGACAACGATTGACAGCTGCCTCTGATTGAGAACCATATTAGGCTGGACACAGAAACAGACAAACTAGACACACAACATAGAATTCCCACCCAGCTCACGTCCTGACCAACACTAAACAAGCAAAACACATAAGAACTCTGGTCAGGACGTTACACCCGCTAACGGGATCGATATGACATCATCCAGTGAAAGTGCAGGGCGCCAAATTCAAACAACAGAAATCTCATAATTAAAATTCCTCAAACATACAAGTATTTAATTTTAAAGATACACTTCTTGTTAATCCCACCACAGTGTCCGATTTCAAATAGGCTTTTCTGCGAAAGCACCACAAACAATTATGTTAGGTCACAGCCAAGTCACAGAAAAACACAGCCATTTTTCCAGCCAAAGAGAGGAGTCACAAAAATCAGAAATAGAGATAGAATTAATCACTAACCTTTGACGATCTTCATCAGATGACACTCATAGGACTTCATGTTACGCAATACATGTATGTTTTGTTCGATAAAGTTCATATTTATATAAAAAAATGTCAGTATACATTGGCACGTTATGTTCAGTAGTTCCAAAAACATTCGGTGATTTTGCAGAGAGTCACATCAATTTACAGAAATACTCTTCATAAATGTTGATGAAAATACAAGTGTTATACATGGAACTTTAGATACACTTCTCCTTAATGCAACCGCTGTGTCAGATTTCAAAAAAGCTTTACGGAAAAAGCAAACCATGCAATAATCTGAGTACGGCGCTCAGAGCCCAAACAAGCCAAAAAGGTATCCGCCATATTGTGCAGTCAACAGAAGTCAGAAATAACATTACAAAATATTCACTTACCTTTGATGGTCTTCATCAGAATGCACTCCCAGGAATCCCAGTTCCACAATAAATGTTTGTTTTGTTCGATAATGTCCATCATTTATGTTCAAATTGCTGCTTTTCTTAGCGCACTTGGTAAACAAATCCAAACTCACGAAGCGCGTTCACTAGGAGCAGACGAAAAGTAAAAAAAGTTCCGTTACAGTCCGTAGAAACATGTCAAATTAAGTATAGTATCAATCTTTAGGTTTTTAACATAAATCTTCAATAATGTTCCAACCGGAGAATTTCTTTGTCTTCAGAATTGCAACGGAACTCAAGTGAACACGCATGGTCAACGCATGGTCAGCTCATGGCAGACCTTACTCAATCACCTCTCATTCGCCCCCCCCTTCACAGTAGAAGCATCAAACAAGGTTCTAAAGACTGTTGACATCTAGTGGAAGCCTTAGGAAGTGCAACATGACCAATATCCCACTGTATCTTCAATAGGGAATGAGTTGAAAAACGACCAACCTCAGATTTCCCACTTCCTGGTTGGATTTTTTCTCAGGTTTTTGCCTGCCATATGATTTCTGTTATACTCACAGACATCATTCAAACAGTTTTAGAAACTTCAGAGTGTTTTCTATCCAAATATACTAATAATATGCATATATTAGCAACTGGGACTGAGTAGCAGGCAGTTTACTCTGGGCACCTTATTCATCCAAGCTACTCAATACAGCCATAAGAAGTTAAGGAAAAAATAAGCACAAAAGGCATGTGGGAGACTCCCAAACATATGGAAGAAAGGACTCTGGTCAGATGAGACTTAAATTGAGCTTTTTGGCCATCGAGGAAAACGCTATGTCTGGCGCAAACCCAACACCTCTCATCAACCCGAGGATAACATCCCCACAGTAAAGGATGGTGGTGGCAGCATCATGCTGTGGGGATGTTTTTCATCGGCAGGGACTGGGAAACTGGTCAGAATTGAAGGAATGATGGATGGTGCTAAATACAGGAAAATTCTTGAGGAAACCTGTTTCAGTCTTCCAGAGATTTGAGACTGGGACGGAGGTTCACCTTCCAGCAGGACAATGACCCTAAGCATACTGCTAAAGCAACACTCGAGTGGTTTAAGGGGGAACATTTAAATGTTTTGGAATGGCCTAGTCAAAGTCCAGACCTCAATCCAATTGAGAATCTGTGGTATGACGTAAAGATTGCTGTACACCAGCAGAACCCATCCAACTTGAAGGAGCTGGAGCAGTTTTGCCTTGAAGAATGGGCAAAAAACCCAGTGGCTAGATGTGCCAAGCTTATAGAGATATATCCCAAGAAGCTTGCAGCTGTAATTGCTGCAAAAGGTGGCACTACAAAGTATTGACTTGGGGGGGGGATGGTTATGCACAATCAAGTTTAGATTTTTTTGTCTTATTTCTTGTTTGTTTCACAATAAAACATATTTTGTATCTTCCAGGTGGTTAGGCTTGTTGTGTAAATGAAATTATACAAACCCCCCAAAAATCTATTTTAATTCCAGGTTGTAAGGCAACAAAATAGGAAAAGTGCCAAGAAGGGTGAATACTTTCACAAGCCACTGTATGTAGTACTGTGCTCCTCTCATAGTCTGTTCTGGACTTGGGGATTGTCAAATAGGATTATATTGCATTGACATGCACGACTCAACCCGTACTCAACACAGACCATTGCTGTATAACCAATCAGTGCTGCTGCAGTAGGCCTACAGTATACGTAAATAGACCATTGCCATATTTGGATATTTGCCATTTACTATGAACTGGACTGTGTTTACAGCTGTGGTCGTGAGTAAATGTGCTTGTTTTGATATCATAGCAAGAGCTGCGTGTAGCCATGTGTGCACATTTTGTTCATATACTTTGCTATTTAGTGAGTTATTAGCCCAGTTATAGATCATTTGTAGTCAGCAATTGTGGAGTGATTCCTTCATACAAGAGCACAACACGTGTGCGTTTCTAGACATCTTTTTGACACAGGCTTGAATAAGCTAAGTAGCCAATAAGCTGAGGGTAGCATTAATTGTCTGGGAACATTGTTTAAGAGTACAATGTTTACTGTAAATGTTTGAATGATTTTTTTGTAAGTTGTTTTTTGTTTCTTCTCACATTTGTTTATTGATTATTTCACTTGCTTCTGCAATGCAAACATGGAGAGAGGGAGAAAGGGAGGGGGAGAGAGAGAGTGTCACGAGAGTGTCACGACTTCCGCCGAAGTCGGCTCCTCTCCTTGTTCGGGCGGCGTTCGGCGGTCGACGTCACCGGCTTTCTAGCCATCGCCCCTCCATTTTTCATTTATCCATTTGTTTTGTCTTGTTCCCTGCACACCTGGTTTACATTCCCAATCACACTACATGTATTTATTCCTCTGTTCCCCCTCATGTCTTTATGTGGAATTGCTGTTGTTACGTGTTTATTGTTGACGTGCCAGACTGGTTTGTTTTTCCGTGTTATTTTCACAAAGATGTTTATTGTTAAACATAATTATTGTGACTGTTTTGCGCGTTTTGCACTTTTGCCTCAATAACGTGTGCGCCTGTTCACAAATCTCTGCTCTCCTGCACCTGACTTCGCTACCAGTACGCACACACCTGACAGAGAGAGAGACTCTTGTACTCAACTGGATTATTACAGTAACACAGAGGTTAAACATTATATTGTCTCGCTGGAGAAGGATATAAGAAAGATACGGTTGTATATTAGAGTTGCCGGTAAGGATGATTTCTCTTGAGATTATCAAAACATCATAACTGCCCATGCCAAAACCCCTCAAGTCAGTAAATTAGGCCTATATTCTTTCCGAAAAGCTTTTTCTTCCATTCCAATCCCAGTAATGTTAGGTTACTGACATTGATTTTATTATGTTATTTCGCTTTGTCCTCTAATTAAATATTAAATCAATATTTCTAGGCTGCTGTTGGTCTTTGGCATTTAAGGTGTCGTCTATGGCAGACTTGCTGAGTTGGAAATAATGGGCTTTTTTTCAGAGAGAGAGAGAGAGAGCTTACTGTGCACAATTTTTCTGCTCTAGGATCCGTAGATATCAAAATAAATGATTGTATTGACTTTGTGAAGCCGATAAGGGTGGAAGGCGAAGAGCACTCAGAGTGAGGGAAACACAGTGATCTGATGGAAGCTCTCAACTCTCCAATTTTTGCCCACATGTTTCAAATGCAAATTCACTGGATCGGAAATCAAAATGAATTGAGATTGGAAGTTGTTGGAGATACAAAGTGTAACGTTATCTCGTCGTGCCGGTGTGCCGACTGCACAGCGGCACGTATTCTCACACAGATACTCAAGAGTGTCGGAAAATTCATAAAACCATTTGCACCGGGATCAAGAAAGACTCATTTGGACATCTGAGACAACTAAATGTTCTATATGCAATTTTTCTTTCTCTGTTTCCATGATCAATTATGGAAGAGAGATTAGAGTGGACAGAGAATATGTTGGGCTCTCTAAGAACTATAATTTATCTCTGACACATGGGGATTGAAGTGAATGGAAGTATGTGTCATCTGGTAAAGTGGTAGAGTGTATATTTTCCGGCCTTATAAAGTAGATGGGGGGGGGTGCAAGGAAGTTAACAGCACGTTTCACTCTGTTTCTATAATCATATTGTCTCTAAAAGCAGTACATTGTACCCTTACGGAAAAACCATATGAATTTCATGTGATCTCGTGTGATCTCGTGTGATCTCATGTGATCTCGTGTGATCTCATGTGAAGTTGATATGATAACATGTGACAACATGTGAAGCAACAGATGATAACATAAAACCAGTGATGGGGGAAAAAGTGCCCAGTTGTTATACTTCAGTAAAAGTAAAGATGGCTTAATAGAAAATGACTCAAGTAAAAGTGAAAGTCTCCCTGTAAAATACTACCTGAATAAAAGTCTAAAAGTATTTGGTCAAAAGTTAATGTAATTGCTAAAATATACTTAAGTATCAAAAATAAAAGTGTAAATCATTTCAAGACTGCACAATTTTCATGTTTTTTAAATTGACAAATAGCTAGGGGCACACTCCAACACTCAGACATAAATTACAAACTAAGCATTTGTGTTTAGTGAGTCTACCAGATCAGAGGCAGTAGAGATGACCAGGAATGTTCTCTTGATAAGTGTGTGCATTGGATTATACTGTATTCCTGTCCTTCTAAGCATTGAAAATGTGACAAGTACTTTTGGATGTCAGGGAACATGTATTGGGGGAATGGAGTGATGTAAAAGTTAGCAAAAATGTGTATAGTAAAGTACAGAATCTCCCAAAAAGTACTTACATGTAAGTAGTACTCTGAAGTATTTTTACTTAAGTACTTTACACCACTGCATAAAACAACCCATGACAACATGTGAGTACATGTGAGAGCATGATCTCATTTAAAATGAACGTGAAATAAATGTGTCAACATGGGGATACAACATTTCAGCCAACGATAACATAAACAACATGTGAGCACGTGAAAACATGATGTCAAATAAATGTGATAAAAACATGTGATACCATGACACTACACATGTCACGCCCTGAATTTAGTTATCTATGTTTTCTTTATTATTTTGGTCAGGTCAGGGTGTGACTAGGGTGGGTATGCTAGTTTTGTCTTGTCTAGGGTTTTTGTAGGTCTAGGTCTGTGTCTATGGTGGCCTGATATGGTTCCCAATCAGAAGCAGCTGTTTATCGTTGTCTCTGATTGGGGACCATATTTAGGTAGCCATTTTCCCTTGGGTATTGGTGGGTTCTTGTCTATGTGTAGTTGCCTGTTCAGCACTCATTTGTATAGCGTCACGGTTTGTTATGTTTGTTCAGTGTTCATTCTTAGAATAAAGTAGAATGTACGCACACCATGCTGCCCCTTGGTCTCCTCCTTTTGACGGCCGTGACAACACATCTGACAACGTTTGAATACGTGAAAACCCAGGAGTCAAATGTTATTCCGAATATTTTATTTTAAAAGGCATAATTGACATTAATTACATTTAAACAGTGATGGTCCCCTGCAGGTTTTGTCCAGTTTCCGGTTTGTTCCAGGGACGATTTTAGGACGTTGTGTCACATTCCACTGGAGGTTTACAGCTAAATGCAGGTGTTAATGTTAAAGGATAGCATGTTGACTATTTGGAACTCAACATCACTTGGTATTTAAACTCACAAACTTTTGGTTCCTAGCTACCTGAAGTCCCTGCTGAAGATCGGCAAGAATACATTTCTGCACTTTGTCTAAAGTTGCAGTAAAAATAAAGTAAATATATATAGCTTGAAGGTGTTATTTCTATAAAATGACAGTATGCAGCTGTATTCTGATTTCAATTACTATACAATCTTACACTGTGAACACAATTGGGACTCAGCCTTAAATGTCATTTGAACTCATAACCTCTTGGGAGCTGACAAACTGAAATGTCCTGCTAGAGTGCAGCTACACAACCAGATCCATAAGCATGACGCCTAATACCATACCCCCATTCAAAGGCACTTAAACATTTTGTCTTGCCCATTCACCCTTTGAATGACACACATACACAATCTATGTTTCAAGGCATAAAAATCCTTGTTTAACCCGTCTCCTCCCCTTTATCTAAACTGATTGAAGTGGATTTAACAAGTGACATCAATAAGGGATAGTTGCTTTCACCTGGATTAATCTGGTCAATCTATTCATGGAAACTGCAGGTGTCCCTAATGTTTTGTACACTCTGTGTATATCAACACACACAAAAAAAGTATGGTTAGGATATTGTTACCTGGAGTACAAAAAGGTCCAAGGTACACTTCACAGGTACACATATGGACTCACATGGTATAGTTCGGTACCTTGTAGGTATAATGGGACAATTTTCTACCCACTATTTTAAATATAAGGTAGAATCATCATTGCACTTTGATATGTGGTTTTTCCATCAGGTAACCATGGTCCTCAGACCAAGCTGAAGAGAAATGACTCACCCAAAACATGAACTTTGATCCTATTGTATGTAATTAATGACTTTAATGACCTTGGCTTGCTCTTTGCTGATGCCTCTAAACAAATATCAATGGTGTGTTGTTTTTAGTTGCTTAGTGTGTGTGTGTGCGCATGCACTTGCGTCTACGTGTGTATGTGTGTGTGGTAGCCTGTGTGTTTATTAAACTAAAGAGCTTTAAAGTCGCTCGCTGCAGCACCTGAATTAGCAAGCATGTACCTTGGCCCCAATCATAATAACAGCAAGGAAGGCAGGATAATTGCTATCACTAATTAGCCCCCTGTGGAAAGTAAGCCGGGGTTTCCAAGCATAGAACCTGACTAGGTTCTAGAATATTAATCAGCATTGTGTTAGCGACAGCCAACCATTGTACTCTTAGAATAATCATATAATAACGCTTCAGATTTGAACCACTCTATTTCTGTAATTAGAAATTGAATCTTGTGCCCTCTTTCATTGTGCTTGAAAACTTGAGTTTGATCATTTTCATTTTTTAACAGCCGTTACTCTGCATCCCTCTCATGTGTGACTTTCCCCTTGGCCCGATGAAAAACACATCCACATGATGGAATGACGCCTCTATTGACAAAATGATCGTGTAATGTTTCTCAGCGGGGTCGCTCGTTGATGAACAGCAATGGTTCAGTGAGCATCGTTCTCTTTTCATTATTACAGTTTAGTCACGTGGAAAAGACCCACGAACAAGCACTGTGTAGTGTACAGCTGTGTGTTTTATGTGTATGTTTGCTGCGTATGACTCTTTGACAGTGTCTAAACTGTGTTAGTTGTGTTTTAACTGTTTCAACTGTGTTTGTTATGTTTCAACTGTGTTTGCTGTGTCTCTCAATGTGGGCGCCATGACATTACCATCAGATGAGGTGAAAGGGACGCCTGTCCCTACCACGTTCTCTCTTGCTCCCAGAGTCCCAAATTATGTTCCTAACCTTGTGTTAATCTACTCAATTAGATAACGAGAGGTTAGGCCTTTAAATCAAAGAGGAATCCTGCAGCGTACGTGTACACTATCGTTCAAAATTTGGGGTCACTTAGAAATGTCCTTGTTTTTGAAAGAAAAGCAAATTTTTTTGTCCATTAAATGAACATCAAATTGATCAGAAATACAGTGTAGACATTGTTAATGTTGTAAATGACTATAGACAATAATACAGATTAAAAAAAATGAATTGGTGTGCAAGTGTGGTTGGAAGCCCAAGGGCTTATATGAAAATGACACCACAAAAAAACAATACATAACTACAATTTTTTTTAAGTTTGCATAAACTGATAGCAAAACCTACTAATTATTAATGTATAAAAAAATGTGCATGTGAGTCTGTGGTAGTTAGGCTATATGGAAGAGATTAATGAGTAGTTTGGTTCATCAGGCTTACCCCCAGTTGTCATGGAGGACATTACTGCGTAGTTTGGTACGTCAGGCTGACCCCCAGTCTTCGCTTGAAGTTATTGAGGGATGATGATAAGAATTCCAGAGTATGGTACCTCTGTATCTGATAGAGAATTGACTGTGTGAGGTGCGGCAGTGGGGAGGGTGAAGGTTATCGCAGTGTCTTGCGTTATATAGGTAGATGTCAGAATTAACCTGGAAGAATCCAATGAAGGGTTTAGGTAAACTGTCTGGGAGCATGAGTATTTGTAGATGAAAGTGCATAATTGACGTACATTAATATAGACAAGATATTTAGTTTCTTAAACAAAAGGTGGAGATAGAGCCAGGTATTTCGACTAGGCTTTTCTATGATGAGTAATTTGTGTAGATTGGAGGCATATGTACTGACCCAGACAATATTACAGTAAATTAGATATGGGCAAATTAAGCTATAGTATAGAGTTGGGAAGCAAGCCTGATGAACCAAACCACTAATCTTTCTGATTATACCAACAGATTTCATCACTTTGTTACAGACAAATTAAATAAGATTTTCAAATGTTTGTTATTCTTACAGTGCCTATTCACCCCCCTTGGCGTTTTGCCTATTTTGTTGCATTACAACCTGTAATTTATATGGATTTTGTGGGGGATTTCATGTAATGGACATAAACAAAATAGTCCAAATTGGTGAAGTGAAATGGAAAAAATTACTTGTTTCAAAAATAATTCAAAACATAAAAACAGAATAGTGGTGCGTGCATATGTATTCACCCCCTTTGCTATGAAGCCACTAAATAAGATCTGGTGCAACCAGTTACCTTCAGAAGTCACATAATTAGTTAAGTAAAGTCAACCTGTATTTAATCTAAGTGTCACATGATCTGTCACATGGTCTCAGTATATACACTGCTCAAAAAAATAAAGGGAACACTAAAATAACACATCCTAGATCTGAATGAATGAAATATTCTTGTTAAATACTTTTTTCTTTACATAGTTGAATGTGCTGACAACAAAATCACACAAAAATGATCAATGGAAATCAAATGTATCAACCCATGGAGGTGTGGATTTGGAGTCACACTCAAAATTAAAGTGGAAAACCACACTACAGGCTGATCCAACTTTGATGTAATGTCCTTAAAACAAGTCAAAATGAGGCTCAGTAGTGTGTGTGGCCTCCACGTGCCTGTATGACCTCCCTACAAAGCCTGGGCATGCTCCTGATGAGGTGGCGGATGGTCTCCTGAGGGATCTCCTCCCAGACCTGGACTAAAGCATCCGCCAACTCCTGTACAGTCTGTGGTGCAACGTGGCGTTGGTGGATGGAGCGAGACATGATGTCCCAGATGTGCTCAATTGGATTCAGGTCTGGGGAACGGGCGGGCCAGTCCATAGCATCAATGCCTTCCTCTTGCAGGAACTGCTGAAACACTCCAGCCACATGAGGTCTAGCATTGTCTTGCATTAGGAGGAACCCAGGGCCAACTGCACCAGCATATGGTCTCACAAGAGGTCTGAGGAACTCATCTCGGTACCTAATGGCAGTCAGGCTACCTCTGGCGAGCACATGGAGGGCTGTGCGGCCCCCAAAGGAATGCCACCCCACACCATGACTGACCCACCACCAAACCGGTCATGCTGGAGGATGTTGCAAGCAGCAGAACGTTCTCCACGGCGTCTCCAGACTCTGTCACGTCTGTCACGTGCTCAGTGTGAACCTGCTTTCATCTGTGAAGAGCACAGGGCGCCAGTGGCGAATTTGCCAATCTTGGTGTTCTCTGGCAAATGCCAAACGTCCTGCACGGTGTTGGGCTGTAAGCACAACCTCCACCTGTGGACGTTGGGCCCTCATTCCACACTCATGGTGTCTGTTTCTGACCGTTTGAGCAGACACATGCACATTTGTGGCCTGCTGGAGGTCATTTTGCAGGGCTCTGGCAGTGCTCCACATGCTCCTCCTTGCACAAAGGCGGAGGTAGCGGTCCTGCTGCTGGGTTGTTGCCCTCCTACGGCCTCCTCCACGTCTCCTGATGTACTGGCCTGTCTCCTGGTAGCGCCTCCATGCTCTGGACACTACGCTGACAGACACAGCAAACCTTCTTGCCACAGCTCGCATTGATGTGCCATCCTGGATGAGCTGCACTACCTGAGCCACTTGTGTGGGTTGTAGACTCCGTCTCATGCTACCACTAGAGTGAAAGCACCGCCAGCATTCAAAAGTGACCAAAACATCAGCCAGGAAGCATAGGAACTGAGAAGTGGTCTGTGGTCACCACCTGCAGAACCACTCCTTTATTGGGGGTGTCTTGCTAATTGCCTATAATTTCCACCTTTTGTCTATTCCATTTGCACAACAGCATGTGAAATTTATTGTCAATCAGTTTTGCTTCCTAAGTGGATAGTTTGATTTCACAGAAGTGTGATTGACTTGGAGTTACTTTGTGTTGTTTAAGTGTTCCCTTTATTTTTTTGAGCAGTGTATATACACCTGATCTGAAAGGCCCCAGAGTCTGCAACACCACTAAGCAAGGGGCACCACCAAGCAAGCTGCACCATGAAGACCAAGGAGCATGAAGACAAAGTTGTGGATAAGTACAGATCAGGGTTGGGTTATAAAAAAAATCCCAAACTTTGAACATCCCTTGGAGCACATTAAATCCATTATTAAAAAATGTAAAGAATATGGCACCACAACAAACCTGCCAAGAGAGGGCCGCCCACCAAAACTCACGGACCAGGCAAGGAGGGCATTAATCAGAGAGACAACAAAGAGACCAAAGATAACCCCGAAGGAGCTGCAAAGCTCCACAGCGGAGATTGGAGTATCTGGCCATAGGACCACTTTAAGCTGTACACTCCACAGAGCTGGGCTTTATGGAAGATGGGCCGGAAAAAAACCATTGCTTAATGAAAAAAATAAGCAAACATGTTTGGTGTTCGCCAAAAAGCATGTGTGAGACTCCCCAAACATATGGAAGAAGGTACTCTGTTCAGATGAGACTAAAATTTAGCTTTTTGGCCATCAAGGAAAACGCCTTGTCTGTTGCAAACCCAACACCTCTCATCAACCCGAGAACACCATCATTCACTGTGGGGATGGTAGTGGCAGCATCATGCTGTGGGGATGTTTTTCATCGGCAGGGACTGGGAATCTGGTCAGAATTTAAGGAATGATGGCTGGCATTAAATACAGGGATATTCTTGAGAGGAAACCTGTTTCAGTCTTCGAGAGACTTGAGACTGGGACTGAGGTTCACCTTCCAGCAGGACAATGACCCTAAGCATACTGCTAAAGCACCACTCGAGTGGTTTAAGGGGAAACATTTAAATGTCTTGGAATGGCCTAGTCAAAGTCCAGACCTCAATCCAATTGAGAATCTGCGGTATGACTTAAGATGTGATTGATGGTATTTCCTAGGGAACATTTTTATAATCAGGCTGATGTGGAGTTTGCTTTCCAGACTTTCTGTAAAAAAAAAAATATATAAGTTTCTCACAAATCCCTCTCCCCTGATTTCTGCAAATCACAAAAAGTTACTCACCTACTTCGAATATCCCAAAATATATATTTTACTAACAAATTCCAAGAATCCTTAATAAAAAGTCAACTTGGAAAATCCTCAATCTGTTGAATAAAAAAAAGGCATCTACAACTATCGTATCTCAATGTATTGTTGTAAATAAGACCTATGGCGATCCTGATGTCATTTCCTGTGAATTTAAAACACTTTTTGTGAATGTGGGATCCTCCCTGTCAAAGAAAATAGAGGAAACTGATGGAAATCCCTTTGATTACATTAAGTGACATTTACATTCCCTGCTTCAGTTTGGTCCTCCTGATGTAAATGGAGGTGATGGAGGTAATTGGTAATTTAAAGAGATCAGCTAGCGGACATGATGAGATTGATGCCTTTTTTGGTAATATCCGTGTCTTCCTCGATAACTGAGCCTCTAATGTATATCCTCACCAAATTTATGCATACTGGTATTGTCCCTAAAGATTAGAAAACTGCCAAAGATATCCATCTATATAAATCTGGGGATCCAAGATCTTCTACAAATTATTGCCCAATATCTGTACTGCCATGTTTTTCTACAATCCTAGAAAAATTGGTGTATAAGAGAATGTTGAAACATTTAAATCAACACTATTCTATACGAGCACCAATATGGTTTTCGTAAAAACTACTCCACAGATGTCTCTTTTGAAATATATGGATAAAATATTTACAGCAATTTTTTTGTTAAATATTCTACATTTACTGCTACTAATCATTCCCATCTGTTAATTTCCAGCTGCCAAAGAGAAGTGGAAAATTGGAAAGTGGTCAGAAATGTCATTATAAAGTAAACCTGCATTAGCCACATTATTGAAATAATTTGTAAAGAATATTATCAATAAGGGTGGCAGATGAACTGGTGGGATTATAGATGAGAGGATTCAGATAGCAGGAGTATAAAGTATTCAACAAGTCAGATGTCAGTGAGTGGTTATCACTTCTAAATAGGTTTATGTTGTAATCACTCAATAGAAAACACATTTTATCTTCATTATTAATCAAATCCAAGGTTGATGCAAGGATATCAATGAAACCAATGTCAGAATCAGGTGGCCAATAGATGCATCCAATTGCCACTTTTTTTTACCACCCCAAGAATTTCCAGAAGGAAATTTCTATGTATAAAGATTCAACATCAATGTTGTCAGATATAAGTGTGAGGTCCTCTCTTAAAAATGAATAAAACGTTAATGAAAAAAATGGACATTCCTCCTGCTGTTGATGTTCAACAGTTGTGAACAGCATTTTAAGGAGACATGTCATAAAGCATGGTTGTCAGTCAACCATGTTTCTGAAAAGGGCTACAATGGACAATTCATGATTGAGAGAAGACAGATAATGAACAAGGTATTCATGATTTGTAGGAAGACCGTGGACGTTCAAATGTAAGGTAGAAAATCAAATCAAATGCTCTACGGGTTGTTAAATTAACATTATAGTAATCACAAGTTGATAGACTCATCTCTGGTCAATTTCAGGAAATTTGAACACAATCATTATATTTATTGTTAGCTTCATTAAAACTTCTTAGGGCTAGACCCCTTTTTTCTCAATTTCTGCCTGAATGACGTGCCCAAAGTAAACTGTTGCTCAGGCCGTGAAGCCAGGATATGCATATAGTTGGTACCATTGGAAAGGAAACACTTTGAAGTTTGTAAAAATGTTTTAAAAAACGTAAGAGAATATAACACAATAGATATGGTAGAAAAACCAACCAGATTAGCTCCCAGGATGCAATTCCTTTGGCTTCCACAGGGTGTCAGCAGTCTATGTTCAAGGTTTCAGGCTTGTAACTTCCAAAAGAAATAAGAAATGTCAGTTTTAGTACAGGGACACAGTCTTGGAAATTCGTGTTTGCGCACGCCTTGAAGACAGGACACACCTGCTAAAGTCGGTTTCCTATTGAACATACTTCTTTCCGTAAGACATATTATAGTTTGATTACATTTTAGGGTATCTGAGGAGTAAATAGAAATGTATTTTGACTTGTTGAAACAAAGTTTAGGGGTAGATTTGCGATTCCTTCCTCTGCATGTTGAACGAGTGGATTACTCAAATCGATGGCGCCAACTAAACAGGCTTTTTGGGATATAAAGAAGGATTTTATCTAACAAAACGACACTACATGTTATAGCTGGGACCCTTTGGATGACAAATCACAGGAAGAGTTTCAAAAAGCAAGTGAATATTTAATCGCTTTTTGTGAATTTATGAAACCTGTGCCGAAGGAAAAATATTTTGATGTGGGGCGCCGTCCTCAAACAATTGCATGGCATGTTTTCACTGTAATAGCTACTGTAAATCAGAAAGTGTAGTTAGATTAACAAGAATTTAAGCTTTCAACCGATGTAAGACACTTATATGTACCTAAATGTTTAATATCCATAATTTTTATGATTATTTATTTGAATTGCGCGCCCTCCAGTTTCACCGGAAGTTGTCCCGCTAGTGGGATGCCTAGGCATATCTAATGGGTTAAAGACCATACTATCAAGGTTGACATCCTGCCCAACTTAATTAAAGAGATACACAGTCGGAATCATCCAGAGAGTGGAACGGAAACATAAAAGTGCATGCCTCAGATGTCCAATACAACCATACATTTGTGTTCGTTTCATCAATAGGGGTGAACTTCCTGTGGAATGCACATTGACACCGTCCACACAACACCACTGAAGACTTCAGAGGGTTATGACATTCAGAGCAACGTGTGTTTTTGGTCATGAAGTTAGCTGAAACAAATTAACAAAGTAGAGTGTGTGTGTGTGTGTGTGTGTGTGTGTGTGTGTGTGTGTGTGTGTGTGTGTGTGTGTGTGTGTGTGTGTGTGTGTGTGTGTGTGCGCGTGTGTCAAATCAGTTGACTATAGCCATCACTTGCCATACAGTGGTTGCTCAAATAAAAAGTTTGGAGATTATGCTGCGGGATTTAGAGGTAATTTGTGGTTTAGTACGGTACCCTGCATCACTGCTTCATTGCTCCAGACCACCACAAGGGGGAGTTAGAGCACCGATTATGCTTTTGGGTCCCAAGGCACTAATGTGTCTCTACCTGTCAATGAATGGGCTACATAAACCAAATAGAAACTGATAATTGTGCACAACTTCAGAATGTAATTTCAATGAACTGAATGATGAGGATGAAGAACGTGATTGAATTTAGAACAGTAGTGTAAGAATTGCTATTCCTCTGTCCTGCACGTGCACACCCTGAAGAATACACTTCTTTTTTTGTTTCTACTCATCAGTATTACATACTAAAACTGTAGTTACATTAAGGTTTTTATTCTAAAAGAAAACGAAAATGTTAAATTATATTCCATGACATTCTTAAAATATATGTGTTGACTGAATTTAAGCAAGTGATGTCTGCTAAATAATTCAGTTGATGGTGCAGTCATATAGCCTCGGCACCTACATAAAGCTGTGACTCAGTCATATAGCCTCGGCACCTACATAAAGCTGTGACTCAGTCATATAGCCTCGGCACCTACATAAAGCTGTGACTCAGTCATATAGCCTCGGCACCTACATAAAGCTGAGTGACTCAGTCATATAGCCTCGGCACCTACATAAAGCTGTGACTCAGTCATATAGCCTCGGCACCTACATAAAGCTGTGACTCAGTCATATAGCCTCGGCACCTACATAAAGCTGTGACTCAGTCATATAGCCTCGGCACCTACATAAAGCTGTGACTCAGTCATATAGCCTCGGCACCTACATAAAGCTGTGACTCAGTCATATAGCCTCGGCACCTACATAAAGCTGTGACTCAGTCATATAGCCTCGGCACCTACATAAAGCTGTGACTCAGTCATATAGCCTCGGCACCTACATAAAGCTGTGACTCAGTCATATAGCCTCGGCACCTACATAAAGCTGTGACTCAGTCATATAGCCTCGGCACCTACATAAAGCTGTGACTCAGTCATATAGCCTCGGCACCTACATAAAGCTGTGACTCAGTCATATAGCCTCGGCACCTACATAAAGCTGTGACTCAGTCATATGGCCTCGGCACCTACATAAAGCTGTGACTCAGTCATATGGCCTCGGCACCTACATAAAGCTGTGACTCAGTCATATAGCCTCGGCACCTACATAAAGCTGTGACTCAGTCATATAGCCTCGGCACCTACATAAAGCTGTGACTCAGTCATATAGCCTCGGCACCTACATAAAGCTGTGACTCAGTCATATAGCCTCGGCACCTACATAAAGCTGTGACTCAGTCATATAGCCTCGGCACCTACATAAAGCTGTGACTCAGTCATATGGCCTCGGCACCTACATAAAGCTGTGACTCAGTCATATAGCCTCGGCACCTACATAAAGCTGTGACTCAGTCATATAGCCTCGGCACCTACATAAAGCTGTGACTCAGTCATATAGCCTCGGCACCTACATAAAGCTGAGTGACTCAGTCATATAGCCTCGGCACCTACATAAAGCTGTGACTCACTCATTCATGGCTTTGGATCAAAATAAATAAGTACCAACATTCTTTCTGATGGTCTTTAATAAAGAAATGTGTTGGTTATCCTGACCTGGACACCATGTACAGTACAGTATTATAATAATCCCATTATGGGCTATTAGCAGCACAATAGACTCTTGCCAAAACCTCTCTATATTTTGATACTTTGTGCAAGGCAATTGATCAGCATTAAAAACTTTGGATGGGGCCTAAGACACTGCATCGCAGAGCAAACTGCGTTGAAACAGATGCTGGTTCAATACCCGTGCAGGCTGCAACCAGGAAACCCATGAGGCGATGGTGGGATTTTGGTTTCTCTCCCTCTAAAAACAGAAATAAATCATTCTAAATAACAAACTGGCTTTATTTACAAATTAGTAAGAATGTCTCACCCCATGTTCAAGAACGGCCTTTTTTGTCGCTCAATTTAGGTTATTTGAAAACAAAATCATCTCCATCATCTGCTCCAGCTCCTTTCCATTTGTTTAACAAGCCATGGGAAGTTGGTTGCAATTTAAGTTTATTCCACCAGAAAAGACAGAACAAATAATACAACAGATATTGTGTTTAAACTCAAATATACTAATTGACAATTAAAACTTTATTGGCTGTCCTAGATTTTCCTTTCCTTCTGAAAGCCCTAATCTGCTCACTTAAATTAATAGAGATCCTGATCATGGTGCTCCAGTATGTTGTTACAGCATAATCAAAGTGAGGACAATCAGCGATCTGCTGTATACTTATGGCCTATTGTAAGCTGAAAGTCACACCTTTCCAGTACTCCTCACCCCGCCCTAAACTTCACCCGAAAAAATGCATGGATGCCAAGAAAGCAGTTCGTTTTGCTTGATTCTTAAAATGTGTATGCAGCATTTGTGTGTTGGAGTCCCTTTTAATTCTTAATTGATCTACCGTTTCTACTCGTCATTGGCAGAGAGTCAGGCGGAGAATGACGCTTTGAAGAGGGCGAGGAACGAGATGGAGTCCCAATCCATGCCAGGCACACCTGTGAGCTCTGGAACTCCACCTCCGACAGGCAGCGTCAACATATGTGGCGTGTTCGTCAGGTTGTCGGTTCACCCTGACATTTCCATTCCTCTTCTGACAACAGAACTTGACCAACCGCTCACCAGGCACAGCAAGGGCTGTCCGGACCATTATGCTGTTCTGCTATTCCAGGGATGTGTAACCGAGTGGAGACAGAATAACAACTGGGATGGATCTTGAGGCAAATGTGGCTTACCAGTGAACTTCCGGGTGTTCATCATTAATACTGTGTCTCAGAAGTTTCTGTCCAAGACTTATGCAACCTGAAAAAGCATTAAAGACAGAGTTAATGAGTACTTGAGGTCACCGAGAAAATCTGGACATGGCCTGCTCGCCCTTATGTAAGGAATTAGTAATAAACAAATGCAGGCGGCTTCTGTCTTCAAAATGCTTTAAATGCTTTATTATCCAAATGTTTAAAGTGCATGTGGGCGACCTCATGCAACCGCAACATGTCGGATAAAGCTTATACTGTACAGTACTGTATTTCTACATCAGCATCTTTATGCTTTCGCTAATAAAATAGTGATAAAAATACTCCTTCAAAATGCAGGTGTTTATTTTGTTTTGGATCCATAACAAATTACTATGGGAATACATATCGCTGAATGACAGAAATATTGGAACAAAGTAGGCTAATGAAGGTTAACACATTGTTGCTTACTGGAAAATACTCTTTCAAAATTAATGGATTAGACAGCATTCAGAGGTCAAGACAGCGCTGCTCTGAGACAAGAATGGGGACTGGTCTTCACTAAATCTCTGTTTGGTTATTTGTTAGACTACAATTAGGGTGTGGAAATGTTAGGATGATTTTTGCTCTTAATGTACTACTGTAGCCCACTCCCGACCGGTCACGTTGTACAGTACCATTATGGGCTATTAGTAGGACAACAGGCTCTTGCCAAGGAAGGTAGGGGGAGAATTGTATCACTAAATGTATTTCTTAGTTAGGTTGGCTGTATCTCAACCGGCCGTGATTGGGAATCCCATAGGGCTGCGCACAATGTCGTTCGGGTTAGGGAGGGTTTGAAAAAAACATAAATATTTTGGCCTTCATAAATATTATTTTGGCCTTTATTCAGATTACAATCGCTCACTTTATGTTTTTGAAAATGAAATACAGTGGCTTGCAAAAGTATTCACCCCCTTGGCATTTTTCCTATTTTGTTAGAATCTGGAATTAAAATTGATCTTTGGGGGGTTTATATCATTTAATTTACACAACATGCCTACCACTTTGAAGATGCAAAATATATATTTTTTCTTTTTTGAAACAAACAAGAAATAAGACAAAAAAACTGAAAACTTGAGCGTGCATAACTATTCACCCCCCAAAGTCAATGCTTATAGAGCCACCTTTTGCAGCAATTACAGCTGCAAGTCTCTTGGGGTATGTCTCTATAAGCTTGGCACATCTAGCCACAGGGATTTTTGCCCATTTTTCAAGGCAAAACTGCTCCAGCTCCTTCAAGTTGGATGGGTTCCTGCTGGTGTACAGCAATCTTTAAGTCATACCACAGATTCTCAATTGGATTGACGTCTGGGCTTTGACTAGGTCATTCCAAGACATTTAAATGTTTTCCTTAATAAACCACTCGAGTGTTGCTTTAGCAGTACGCCTAGGGTCATTGTCCTGCTGGAAGGTGAACCTCCGTCCCAGTCTCAAATCTCTGGATGACTGAAACAAGTTTCCTCAAGAATTTCCCTGTATTTAGCTCCATCCATTATTCATTCAATTCTGACTAGTTTCCCAGTCCCTTTCTGGCCACTCTTCCATAAAGTCCAGCTCTGTGGAGAGTGTGGATTAAAGTGGTCCTATGGACAGATACTCCAATCTCCGCTGTGGAGCTTTGCAGCTCCTTCAGGGTTATCTTTGCTCTCTTTGTTGCCTCTCTGATTAATGCCATCCATGCCTGGTCCGTGAATTTTGGTGGACGGTCCTCTCTTGGCAGGTTTGTTGTGGTGCCATATTCTTTAATTTTTTTAACAATGGATTTAATGTGTTCCGGGGATGTTCAAAGTTTCTGATATTTTTCTATTCCCCAACCCTGATCTGTACTTCTCCACAACTTTGTCCCTGACCTATTTGGAGAGCTCCTTGGTCTTCATGGTGCCGCTTGCTTGGTGGTGCCGCTTGCTTAGTGGTGTTGAAGACTCTGGGGCCTTTCAGAACAGGTGTATATGTTCTGAGATCATGTGACAGATCATGTGACACTTAGATTGCACACAGGTGGACTTTAGTTAACTAATTATGTGACTTCTGATGGTAATTGGTTGCACCAGATCTTATTTAGGGGCTTCATAGCAAAGGGGGTGAATACATATCCACACCACTTTTCCATTATTTCGTTATTTTTTTATTTTTGAAAAAGTTATTTTTTTAATTTCACTTCACCAATTTGGACTATTTTGTGTATGTCCATTACATTAAATCCAAATAAAAATCTATTTAAATTACAGGTTGTAATGCAACAAAATAGGAAAAACGCCAAGGGGATGAATATTTTTGAAGGCACTGTAGTCTCCAAAATATCATTATTTTTTAAACAAAGCGATTATTATTATGAATTAATTTAGAATTATATAAAACTCCCTTAGATATCCTCAAAGATCAGATTTGTGCAAACAAAAAATACCCCTTAGATATTAATTTAGAATCCTCCAATCTTCTAAAACAAATTATTGGTGTAGAGTCAAGTCATTGAATTTTTTTTTTTTTAGATATACAGTAATCCCTCGTTTATCGCGGGGGTTACGTTCCGAAAATGACCCGCGATAAGTGAAATCCGCGAAATAGAAAACTTTTTTTTTTTTTACAATTAGCAACTATTACATGTATACAAATACAGTGACTCACGTGTAGGCCGTTTCACTGCTCTTCAGACTGGGCCGCTGCATCCTGACTGCGCTCTGCAGTGTTCTCTTCTTCTGAAGCCCGCGGTGCAGGTGTGTTTGTTCGGGAGAAGAACATAGTGATAGGCAGCTGTTGTCGCTCTTTTTTCTTCTTTGCAAAAAGATCCTTGTACACCGACATGCCACCATCGATTACGTTGGAGAACTGTAATGAACGGCTCATCAAAGGGTCCCATTCCTCAGCTACTCGCTTAAGTTCAGTGGCCATTCGCACCATGGTTGCTAAGCGACCAAGCGTTAGTCCTTCCTCCTCATCTCTCGTGTCCTCTTCTCCCTCTTCTCTTTCATCGTCGCTTTGTGGCTTTGTCATTTCTGCCAGCTCTGCATCGGTCAGCGGCTGTGCGTCTCCATCAATCAGGGCGTTTATGTCATCCGGACTCATGTCATTAAAGCCGTCTCCTCCAATCTGTTTAGCCAGATTCACAGCTGTTTCTACGGCAGAGTGGTGGACCTCGTCAAGCGAGCCTCCGGTTGCGTTTTGCACTGCCTCTGGCCATAGTTTTTTCCAGCAGGCCTTCAGAGTTTCCGTTTTCATTTCCTGAATGGCCCTCTGAATGTTTTGGAGACACGATGCGATGGTGTATCCACGCCAGTAGTCCTTCAGTGAGAAATCTTGATCCGAGTCCATAGCGTCAACAAGATGTTGCAGGGTGTTGCGCGTATAGAGAGCCTTGAAAGCACGGATGACTCCTTGGTCCATGGGCTGAATCAGGGATGTAGTGTTTGGCGGCAGAAATTCGATTTGCACACCATCATATGCCAAATCATTACCGTGACCTCCGGCGTTGTCAAGGAGCAGAAGCACTTTAAAGTTCAGTCCCTTTCCTCTCAAATAACACTTGACCTCCGGGATGAAACAGTTTTTGAACCAATCCAGATTGAGCGCTTTTGTCATCCAAGCCTTTGCATTGTACATCCAGTAAACAGGCAAATCATCCTTATTTTTGTTTTTCAGCGCCCTGGGATTTTTAGACCTGTAAATCAGCCCCGGTTTAATCATGAAACCTGCGGCATTTCCGCACATAGCCAGGGTCAAACGGTCTTTGTGAACTTTAAATCCTGGGGCTTTGGCTTCTTCCTGCATGATGAAGGTGCGGGAGGGCATTCGTTTCCAAAATAAGGCAGTCTCATCCATGTTAAAAACTTGTTCGGGCTTATATCCCCCCTCCTCAATGATCGCCTTGAATTTATTGTTCACGAAGGCTTCTGCCTCAGCGGTATCCGCAGACGCCATCTCACCGTGCAGACAAACATTTTTAAGTCCAAAGCGTTTCTTAAACTTTTCAAACCAGCCCTTGCTTGCATTAAATGCGCTTGGCACTTTGTCAGCAGCACTTGCTGGGGGCCTGGCATCCTCTCCCACTGTGTCAGCAGCACTTGCTGAGGGCCCGGCATCCTCTCCCTCTTCCCCGTCACTGACAGCAAAGTTTTCATACAGCATTCTCGCTTTTGTGCAGATAACGTTTGTATCCAGGGTTATGTTTTTTTTCCTGCAGTCATTAATCCACAGAGCTAATGCCGTCTCCATCCGTACCATGGTCTTGTTGCGGACAGTTACAACCCTTTTTGCATTCGTATTAAAATTGACTGCTGCTGTCGTCCTTATGTTTTTTTCCTCCTTCTTTATGTAACGAACGGAAGATTCATTGATTCCGTAATGGCGAGCAACGGCTGCATAGCTTTTACCTTCCCTTAGCATGTCCAGAAGTTTAACTTTATCTGAGATAGGTAGCATCTTCCGCCGTTTGGGCCCATCCGCAGGTGCTTTTGTCGGTCCAGGCCGTTTCGTCGACATTATGGGTTTAGGAGATGTTCGAAATTACAAGATAATTTGGCCAACTTAATGTAAATTTGCCAAGCTGTTTTATGTACGTACACATAACTGCACGAGACGACAAAATGATAGCACAATTCGTAGCATGTTTTGATACAAGAAGCGGGAGTGAGTTTTTAGCGAATCAGAATGCAGAGCACAATGCACCAAAAAAAAAAAAAAAATGCATTATGAAAATCCGCGAAATAGCGAATCCGCGATAAGTGAACCGCGAAGTGGCGAGGGATCACTGTACTGTATTCCTATCGTAGGTGACATGAGTCTCAGTAGTGTTGAGTAATGTGCTGTTCAAAGGGGTGTAGGTCTTATCTATTTAAATAACATTTTGAAGTTAAAAGCAATAGGATTTGAAGCAATAGTCTTCCCTCTGTGGTCAACTATTTCAGCTGCGCTTCGTACTGCTCTGAGACAAACATGGGGACTGGTCTTTGATAAATCAATGAGAATTTTATTTTCACTCAACCTCCGTTTGGGGATTGGTTAGACTACAATTAGGGTGTGGAAATGTCATGCTCTTAGTACTGTAGCCTACTCCCGACAGTCACGTTGTACAGCGACATATTTTCCTAACAGAAACCCTGAGGGTTTTGTTTTTTGTTTGTCTTGGAATAGAAACACTGTAATATGAATCACATTAATTAAGCTACATTTCTTGAAACAAATCCCATATACAATGTTCTTACAATTTTATTTTAAATTCGCTAGTACAGCCAATTTTGAAGGCTGTTAAATACTTCTCAAAGAAGCCCTTTGGTGGTCAAACTAGCACTAAGTAGCATTAATAGTAACAATGGCAGACAATTAAATAACGTGCCATAGAAATCTGTGGCAGCCTGCAAGGTGTGCTGCAGTATGACGCAACTTTTACAGGAAGAACCACTGTAGGCCTACGAGGGGGGTGAATGACCAGCGAATCATACTTCAGGTACGCGATGTTGCGTTTCTTTAATTCTTCAATTAGTCGTGGCAGCAGTTCCTTTCTTTTGAGGCCTACCATTTCAGAGAAGTCTTCGTTGATGAAGTTTTTGGTTCCCTTCAGGCATTTGTCTCTGCTGAGAATCTCCTCCTTGTCTTTGAACCTGAGCAGTTTAATCACTATAGATCTGGGCCGTCCATCGGGGAAGAAAGTGCCATTCCTATGCGTAATATGGGGACATACAATCACGCCCCAAGCTGGCTCAGAGAGTACCAAACTAGGAGGCCCACAGCAGCTCAAGCACACACAGGTTCCACCCGCTCCAAAAAGGAAATACAGAAGCTACCTTTTTCCGTAATACTTACCTGAGAAGCCTGAACTGTCAGAGCCCCATAAAGGGAACCATAACCTGCAGGAACTTGGCTATGCACACTTACACACTGCCTCTGTAGCGCAAGTGCATAGATGCCACGGTTCCAAGAACAATACTTACCTTGCCAGCCTGAAATTACAGAACTCGTTCAAGGAATGGCAAATCCAGAACACCTGTCATGACTTTTTAAAGCACACATGCACTGCATATCATTGACCAGAGTCGAACCAAGGCAGCCTGAGGTTCAAACCCATAGGAAACCGGCAGCAACCTGGAAAAACATTAATTAATATGAAATTAAAAACCACACTTGAGCCTACGCATTTTCTCAAGACCTTCGATGTTGGGTTTAAAGCTGAGACACGCATCTATCAAGAAACCCAAATACTTGTAAGTTGCTACTCTTTCTATGTGCTTGTCCGGCATAGTATATAATATAAACTCAGCAAAAAAAGAAACATGCCTTTTTCAGCACCCTGACTTTCAAAGATAATTTGTAAATATCCAAATAACTTCACAGATCTTCATTGTAAAGAGTTTAAAGCTTTCTTAGTGTCCAACAGGCTTTCTCTGCCCTCAACCTTGTTCTGAACACCTCCAAAACAAAGATCATGTGGTTTGGTAAGAAGAATGCCCCTTTAATAGAAAACACTCTAAAGTTTCCAAAACTGTTAAAATAGTATCTGTGAGTATAACAGAACTGATTTGGCAGGTGAAAACCTGAGAAAAATCAATTCAGGAAGTAGTTTTTTTTTGTTGGTTTTGTAGTTTTCTATTCAATGCCATTACAGTATCCATTGACTTAGGACTCAAATTGCAGTTCCTATGCCTTCCACTAGATGTCAACAGTCTTTAGAAATTGTTTCAGGCTTGTATTCTGAAAAATTAGGAAGTAAGAGCAGTCTGAATGAGTGGACCCTAAAGTGTCCCAGAGCTTTTTCATGCGCACGACCGAGAGAGTGCCTTTCTTGTTTACCTTTCATATTGACGACGTTATTGTCCAGTTGAAATATTATCGATTATTTAGGCTAAAAACAACCTGAGGATTGAATATAAACATTGTTTGACATGTTTCTATGAACTTTACGGATACAATTTAGATTTTTTGTCTGCTTGTTTTGACTGCGTTTGAGCCTGTGGATTACTGAAGAAAACGCGCAAACAAAACGGGGGTTTTTGGATATAAAGAGACTTTATCGAACAAAAGAAACATTTATTGAGTAAATTAATGTCTGCTGAGTGCAACCATATGAAGATCATCAAAGGTAAGGGATTAATTGTATCTCTATTTCTGACTTGTGTAACTCTTCTACTTGGCTGGTTACTGTTTGTAATGATTTGTCTGCTGGGCTATGTTCTCAAATAATCGTAAGGTATGCTTTCGCCGTAAAGCATTTTTTAAATCTGACACCGTGGTTGGATTTACAAGAAGTTAATCTTTAAACCTATGTAAAATATGTTTTGTTTTCTGAATTTTTATAATGAGTATTTCTGTATTTGAATTTGGCGCCCTGCAGTTTCACTGGCTGTTGAAGAGGTGGATGCTACCGTCTCACGTACCCTAGAGAAGTTAACGGATACGTAATTTATAGATCGAATTTATAGATCGGCAGGTAAGGGTGCTCTTGAGCGGCTAGATATTCTTTACCATTCGGCCATTAGATTTGCCACCAATGCTCCTTATAGGACACATCATTGCTCTCTATTCTCCTCTGCAAACTGGTCATCTCTGTATATCCATCGCAAGAACCAATGGTGGATGCTTAATTATAAAACCATCTTAGGCCTCACTCCCCCCAATCAGAGATATGTACTCCAGCCCTCATCCTCCACATACAACACTCGTTCTGCCAGTCACATTCTCTTAAAGGTCCCCAAAGCACACATATCCCTGGGTCGCTTGTTTTTTCAGTTCGCTGCAGCTAGCGATTGGAACGAGCTGCAACAAACACTCAACCTGTACAATTTTATCTCAATCTCTTCATTCAAAACTCAATCATGGACACTCTTACTGACAGTTGTGGCTGCTTCGTCTGATGTAATGCTGTCTCTACTTTCTTGCCCTTTGTGCTGTTGTCTTTGCCCAATAAATATTTTTAGGGATAGGCATTCCACTAGCGGCCCACCTCGACAACATCCGGTGAAATTGCAGAGCGCCAAATTCAAAATACAGAAATACTCATATGAAACATTCATAAAAGATACAAGTGTTATACATCGGCTTAAAGATTAACTTCTTGTTAATCCAGCCGCTGTGTCAGATTTCAAAAAGGCTTCACGGCGAAAGCATACCATGCGATTATCTGAGGACAGCGCCCCGCTTATAAAAGCATACAAACATTTTCAAGCCAAGTAGAGGAGTCACAAAAATCAGAAATAGCGATAAAATTAATCACTTACCTTTGATGACCTTCATCTGGTTGCAGTCACAAGAGTCGCTGTTACACAATAAATGTTCATTTTGTTCGATAAATTCCCTGTTTATATCCCAAAAACTCAGTTTGTTGGCGTGTTTTGTTCAGTAATCCACTGGCTCAATGGCAGTCACAACATGCAGACGAATACATCCTAATAGTACCGGTAAAGTTCGTCGAAATATGTCAAACGATGTTTATAATTAATCCTCAAGTTGTCTATTGTCTAAATAATCGATAATATTTCAACCGGACAATAGCATATTCAATAGAACGGAAAAACAACGAAGGGTGCGCAATCGGTCACACGCGCCAACCAACTCTGCTTCATTCTACAGTCCACTCACAAAATGGTCTCATTCATCCTCATTTTTCAGATAACAAGCCTGAAACAATGTCTAAAGACTGTTGACATCTAGTGGAAGCCATAGGAACTGCAATCTGGGTCATAACCCATTACATACTCTATAGGCATTCAATTGAAAAGTACCCACATCAAAAAAATCCCACTTCCTGGATGGATCTTCCTCAGGTTTTCGCCTGCCATATCAGTTCTGTTATACTCACAGACATTATTTTAACAGTTTCGTTATCTTTAGCGTGTTTTCTATCAAAATCTAATTATATGCATATCCTAGCTTCTGGGCCTGAGTAACAGGCAGTTTACTTTGGGCACCTCAGTCATCCAAACTTCCGAATACTGCCCCCTATCGCAAAAAAGATAATGTTTGTAGCATGTTGTGTTCCTACCATGCTGTGTTGTCATGTATTGCTGACATGCTATGTTGCTATTTTAGGTCTCTCTTCATGTAGTGTTGTGGTGTCTCTCTTATCGTGATGAGTTTTGTCCTATATTTTTATTTAAAAAATACATTTTTGATGAGGAGGAAGCTCTGGACTGGGAACTGTCGCCAGAAGCTCTGGACTGGGGATCGTCGCCGGAAGCCTGGTGCGTGGGGCCGGCACTGGTGGTAACGGGCTGGTGACACTCACCTCAGGGCGAGCGCGAGGAGCAGGCACAGGACGTACTGGACTGGGGAGGCGCACTGGAGGCCTGATGCGTGGGGCTGGTACAGGTGGCACCAGACTGGTGACACGCACTTCAGGGCGAGTGCGGGGAGAAGGCACAGGACATACCTGACTAGGAAGACGCACTTGAGGGAGAGTACGAGGAGCAGGCACAGGACGTACCGGGCTGTGGAGACGTACTGGAGACCTGGTGCGTATAGCCGGCATCAATGGTACCGGTTCGATAACACACTTCGCACGGCAAGTGCGAGGAGCTGGCACAGGACGTACTAGGCTGTGAAGGCGCACTGGAGACCTGGTACGTATAGCCGGCATCAATTGTACCGGAACTTTAACACACTTCTCAGGACGAGTACGGGGAGCTGACTCAGGTGGCATCGGACGGCTAACACGCTCCTCAGGGCGAATGCCGTGCATACTACGCCAAACCAACAGCTCTCTCTCATCACTCTCCTTAACTTTCGCCAACAACTCCTCGCTCAATCTATCCCAATATTCATCCTCGGTCTCTGACTCACACCTCAACTTCGCCAACCACCCCGTGTTCCTCCCGCCAAAACATTTTTTGAGGCTGTTTCTTGGGCTTGCGTCGTGGCCGCGAACCCTGTCGTCGTCGCTGTCCTTCCTTCACCGCTTGCGTCTCCCGCCATGGAAGGCGATCCTGTCCTGCCAGCATTTCTTCCCAAGTCCAGGATGTTCTCTCCCTGATCTCCTCCAAAGACCAGGATGCCATCTCCTCCCGGGCACGCTGCTTGGTCCTTGTGGATGGGATATTCTGTCACAATGTTCGTAATAATGGTCGGACCAAGGCGCAGCGAATGTAGAGTTCCACATAATTTATTATAAAGTGAAACTTAGCAAATCAAACAATAAACAATAAACAAACAACAAACCGTGACTACAGAGGTACAAGGTGCACTACTCAAAACTATTTCCCATAACCCACAGGTGGAAAACATGCTACTTAAATATGATCCCCAATTAGAAACAACGATAGCCAGCTGCCTCTAATTGGGAATCATACCAATACACCAACATGGAAAAAACAAACTAGAACCCCACATAGAAAATATAAACTAGACTAAACCCCTAGTCACGCCATGACCTACTCTATCATAGAAAATAAAGGCTTTCTATGGTCAGGACGTGACAAAGATGTTAGAGACAATATAGGAAGATTCACAATAATTGTTTGCTAATATAATAATTGCTTGCAATAATGTAATTTTGGTAATGGCGAGACTGGTGAGGTAAAATCCTTTGCATAAATTGCCAACATTACTACAAATATTAATAGCTAATTATGGAAAATAAGATAAACAGGATTTAAAAAATATATATATATTTTTGTATGGCTATATATAATACAAATCGAGGTGAGGGCGATGGAAATGCATTTGGCGGTTGATCTACTTCTGTTCTGTGAGTGGCGCTGTGTGCTCTTTTCGAAGGATGGATCCCAGTGTCTTCAGGGCTATGGGATCCGGAGGGTTGGGGGTAGTCTGCCGGGCATTGGGAAGACAACCCAACTTGGGATGAGGAGGAACTTTAGCGGGTGGAACAGTGGGGCACAATTGGAGGTTTACTTAGTAGCAATGCAAATATCATGGTACAGCTATATAGACAATCATCATGTTACTTTTTAATGGTACGTTTACCAACATATATTTTGATAAATAGAAAGTTAAATAGAAAGTTGAAAGTTGTGTCTGATTATGGTAAGTTATAATTGTAATGGTTTAGCAGATAATAGGAAAAGACAATCAGTATTTACCTGGCTACAATAGAAGGAATAAAATATATATTGTTTACAGAAAACTACAGAAAACTTATTCAACAATAAGTTTTGTGGAAAAAGGACTGGAGGGGCGAAATATATTTCTCCCATGGGCAAAGAAATTCAAAAGAAATTCAAAAGGAGCGATGATATTAATTAACAGTAATTTTGATCCAAATGTGCAAATTGTCCAAACAGATCAAGGTAGATGGATTATTTTAAATATGTTATTGGACAATAAACAGATATGATTATTAACCTATACGGTCCAAATAATGGTGATCCAAGTTTCTTTGAAAATATATATAAGAATGTATCAACTCTACAAGCAGCACTAGACTCTATTATTAGGGTGGGAGATTTTAATACGGTCTTAAATACCTCTATGGACGGTAAAGGAAATCACACTACAAACTATCACCCTCAGGCACTTATGGAAATCATGAATGTCATGGATATACTGGAATTAGTGGATATTTGGAGGCTTAAATACCCTGACTTAGTGAGATATACATGGCGGAGGCTTAATCAAGTCATTCTTTCTGGCACCAAAAGTTAGTGTCGATAGGGGACAGAATGCGGTCGGATCATCACATAATTGGCATATATATTACTCTTACAGAATTTCCACGTGGGCGAGGATATTGGAAATTTAATCAAAGCCTACTAGATGATAAATTGTTTATAACTAGGACAGAAGAAGTTTTTACTGACTTTTTCAAACATAACATAAGTACAGCAGATCCCCTTATTGTATAGGACACTTTTAAATGTGCCTTTAGAGGTTATGCAATGCAGTACTCATCTATTAATGTAGATCAAAAGAGTCCAAACTTCTTAGGCCTAGGTGTCCCGCCAGCAGGACACCTGGTGACAACTTCCGGTGAAATTGGAGGGCACGCAATTCAAATAAATAATCATATAAATTATGGATATTAAACATCTAGGTACATACAAGTGTCTTATATCGGTTAAAAGCTACAAATCTTGTTAATCTAACTGCATTGTCCGATTTACAATAGGCTTTGCAGCGAAAGCATGCCATGCGATTGTTTGAGGACGGCGAGATTACACCTGCTCACTTTCGGTTGTTTGAAAAGGAAATAATCTCAAAAATATCGTTATTATTTAAACAAGCCTTAGAAAGTTGGTTGCAATTTCAGTTTAATCCACCTGAAAGGACAGAACAAATAATACAACAAATATTGTGGTTAAACTCAAATTGATTTAAAACAAATTGGGGGATGAAATGTTTAAAAAAGGTATAATTTTAGTGAATGATATCATAAATAGGACCGCTGAAGTTATGTCACACATGCAGCTAACACAGACATATGGAAATGTCTGCTCTACCCAAAATTACAACCAACTAATTGCAGTATTACCTCACAAATGGAAGAGGCAAGTAGAAGGGGAAAAAGTAAGGAACTTGTCTATCGGCCCTGCATTCAAGAACATAAATGGTTAAAGAAAAGTGTGATAAATAAAAACATATACCAATTTCATTTAAGGACCAACAAATTGACAGCTGTGCCATATAAATTGCGAAATAGTTGGGAAGAGATTTTCGATATACCCATTCCATGGCACATCGTTTATGAATTGACACGCAGAACAACGCCGGATTCAAAACTTCACATTTTTCAATTGAAATTACTATACAAAATTCTTGCAACCAATAGAATGTTATATATATGGGGGATACAATCTTCCCAGCTCTGCAGATTTTGCTGTGAGGAGGCAGTCATGAGATCATATATTTTGGTATTGTCCATATGTAGCTTGTTTTTGGGCACAGGTCCAGGAATGGCTGAAGAATTGCAACATTTGCCTAGAACTAACGCTACAGATAGCAATACTGGGTGATTTGAAAAGCCATAGTCTGTCAATCAATAATATATTAATAATTTTAGCAAAAATGTTTGTAAATTAAAGATAATCTGTAGAATGTATATAGGTTCAGAAATGTTGTGAAAAAGCACAGTTGCAAATGGAAATCAAACTGGATGGACATCAGAAATATAGAAAGGACTAAAAACAAACAAAATATAACTATTGTAAAATAGATTGTGTCTGTAAAATGTGTATAATATGTATAAACTGAAGGTAGAAGCCTAAGTGTGACTTTTTATTAGTTTACTCCAATTGGGGGAAGGGTGTTAGGGTTTGCGGGGAATAATATAGGTACAGTTGAAGCCGTAAGTTTACATACACCTTAGCCAAATACATTTAAACTCAGTTTTTCACAATTCCTGACATTTAATCCGAGTAAAAATCCCCTGTTTTAGGTCAGTTAGGATCACCACTTTATTTTTAGAATGTGAAATGTCTCCCACATGCCTTTTGGCGAACACCAAGCGTGTTTGCTTATTTTTTTCATTAAGCAATGGCTTTTTTCCGGCCACTCCAATCTCCTCTGTGAAGCTTTGCAGCTCCTTCAGGGTTATATTTGGTCTCTTTGTTGCCTCTCTGATTAATACCCTCCTTGCCTGATCCGTGAGTTTTGGTGGACGGCCCTCTCTTGGCAGGTTTGTTGTGGTGCCATATAATGGATTTAATGGTGCTCCGAGGGATGTTCAAGGTTTCGGATATTTTTTTATAACCCAACCCTGATCTGTACTTCTCCACAACTTTGTCCCTGACCTGTTTGGAGAGCTCCTTGGTCTTCATGTTGCCGCTTGCTTGGTGGTGCCGCTTGCTTAGTGGTGTTGCAGACTCTGGTGCCTTTCAGAATAGGTGTATATGTTCTGAGACCATGTGACAGATCATGTGAGACTTAAATAAAGTTCACATGTGTGCAATCTAACTAATTATGTGACCTCTGAAGGTAATTGGTTGCACCAAATCTTATTTAGTGGCTTCATAGCAAAGGGGGTGAATACATATATACACAACAAGCAGTATTTTTAATTTCACTTCATCAATTTGGACTATTTTGTGTATGTCCATTACATGAAATCCAAATAAAAATCTATTTAAATTACAGGCTGTAATGCAAGAAAATGGGAAAAACCCCAAGGGGGATAAATACTTTTGCAAGGGACTGTACAGAATTAGTGAGCATCGCCTTGCTATTGAGAAAGGTCACCATAGAAAGGTCACCACTTGGCTCTCAAGAGAAGACAGGCTATGTGCACACTCCCCACAAAAAATGAGGTGGAACCTGAGCTGCGCTTACTGACCTCCTGCCAAATTAATGACCATATTCGAGACACATATTTCCTGTTACGTGGAGCGGAGCAGTTGAACCCAAGATCAGACTCAGATGAAGAGACTGTGATCAGGTAACCAAGGTATTTATTGAAAAACAGGGGGAAGATGGGGTGCAGGCCAGGGAAAGGTTGGCGGGTTGCAGGAAGCCAGGTGCTGAGGGGGGGAGGGTTCCAGGACAGGGTAGCAGGCCTGACGAGACGTGGGACTGGAGACAGGGACCAGAGTGGACAGAAGTGTAGCGGAATGGAAACCAGCGTCAGGCAAGGGAAAATAGTCACAAAACGACAACAGGATCTATGCAGGAACTAACATCTAAAACCCGCAGACTGACTGAGCAGAGGTTCCGATCTGGCAGCATGGAAGTGGCAGGGCTGAGTACTTGTAGAGTTCTTGATTATGGAACAGGTTACAGCTGATCGGGATCTGCTCTGCCTCCAACACACTTGTGTCCGCCCACACAATCTCACACACACACACACACACACACACACACACACACACACACACACACACACACACACACACACACACACACACACACACACACACACACACACACACACACACACACACACACACACACACACACACACACACACACACACACACACACACACACAGAGGGAAAGAGGGAGAGTGGCGGCAGGTTAGGGAGACACAGGATGAGCAGTAGAGGGTGTGGCAGGCACAGATGTAACATTGTAACATTTCCCACAGATTACAGAGACCCACAAAGAATTAGAAAACAAATCAAATTTTGTTGAGAGAGAGAGAGAGACATCCCAAGGATTCTGGATAGCAGATACATCCAAAGTATTCTGACAGTCTCCACTCAGCACAAATAACCCACAGTGCACTGCACTCTCCTCTCTTTTCACTCTTCCTCCCTGCCAAATTCTCTCACTAGCATGTGTCCCCTTGGCCCGAGGCACAGTGAGCCGCTCTCAGCCTTGGCATGGCCTCCCGCTGGTCTCTGTGTCAACTCTGCCAAGTGTGATTGGCAGGAGGGGGGTTGGAACAGTCCAACTCCAGAATCGTGGGGGACAGGGCTGTGTGTTGTGCTCTGGGAGTTTGTGCAAACGTAATGATCAACTCCTTCCTCCATCCAAGTTGTGTGGTGTTAATAAATTGTCTC
This sequence comes from Salvelinus alpinus, assembly GCF_045679555.1. Classification (NCBI taxonomy): domain Eukaryota; kingdom Metazoa; phylum Chordata; class Actinopteri; order Salmoniformes; family Salmonidae; genus Salvelinus; species Salvelinus alpinus. The sequence continues at coordinate 7,037,107 of NC_092122.1, forward strand.
TGGACATGTGTTTATTTTCCCTCTAGAACAGCTTGCTGAGTTATTCTAGCTACACTGTGCAAACCCAGTCGAAACTAGCCATTTAACTTTGTTTTCAGCTCATTTCTATTTCAGCGAGGAGTGGAGAGAGAAGCAGTCTAAAGTGTATCTATAATTCACCGCAACCATCTGTCCAGGACACATGTTGTGTAATAACACTCCTTTCCACTACATGCTGCTTCCCCGGGATCCCACCTCTCCTATCAAAATGGAGGGATGTTGTGAAGAGATGCGTTCCCTATGATCCCTGCGAATGCCTGATCCCTCTGCTCTTGTCGTGATGACAGAGCACAATGGAGGTCATCTCCAGCTCCACCCTGCAGTATGGATAAATCTCCAGTAATGAGGAGGTGCTGATAGTGAGACGACACCCTGTCTGCTGCCTAATTACCCTGTATGTCAGAATCGTCATCAGGCCCACTGTGTAAGCACACACAGGAGGGCCGTTCTCAATCAGACTCTCTTGTTGCCAGACACTTGTTCTCTCTGCTGCATAGTGCCTGGGGGGTGTGCTTGTGCAAAAGAACAGCCATGACAGCTGGTATTTCACATGAGTGAAGTCACGTGCTAAAGTGATGCTCCAGAACTTTTGTATAATTCCAGCCAGTAGTTTTGAAAGTGGTCGGTCATCCAATTGTGCACCAAGTCATCCATTTATATGTTAGTGTCCTGTATATATATATATATATATATATATATATATATATATATACATACACATACATACAGTATATACAGTATATACACCACCGTTCAAAAGTTTGGGGTCACTTAGAAATGTCCTTGTTTTTGAAAAAAATGCTTTTTTTTGTCCATTAAAATAACATAAATTTATCATAAATACAGTGTAGACATTGTTAATGTTGTAAATGACATTGATATGTGATATTGTCGCTGGAAACGGCAGATGTTTTATGGAATATCTGCATAGGCTTACAGAGGCCCATTATCAGCAACCATTACTCCTGTGTTCCAATGGTACGTTGTGTTAGCTAATCCAAGTGTATCATTTTAAAAGGCTAATTGATCATTAGAAAACCCTTTTGCAATTATGTTAGCACAGCTGAAAACTGTTGTTCTGATTAAAGAAGCAATAAAACGGGCTTTCTTTAGACTACTTGATTATCTGCAGCAGCATTTGTGGGTTTGATTACAGGCTCAAAATGGCCAGGAACAAATAACTTTCTTTTGAAACTCATCAGTCTATTCTTGTTCTGAGAAATGAAGGCTAGTCCATGCGAGAAATTGCCAAGAAACTGAAGATCTCGTAGAACGCTGTGTACTACTCCCTTCACAGAACAGCGCAAACTGTCTCTAACCAGAATAGAAAGAGGAGTGGGAGGCCCCGGTGCACAACTGAGCAAGAGGACAAGACATTGGAGTGTCTAGTTTGAGAAACAGATGCCTCACAAGTCCTCAACTGGCAGCTTCATTAAATAGTACCCGCAAAATACCAGTCTCAACGTCAACAGTAAAGAGGCAACTCTGGGATGCTGGCCTTCTAGGCAGAGTTTCTCTGTCCAGTGTCTGTGTTCTTTTGCCCATCTTAATCATTTATTTTTATTGGCCAGTCTGAGAAATGGCTTTTTCTTTGCAACTCTGCCTAGAAGGCCAGCATCCCGGAGTTGCCTCTTCACTGTTGCTTTTCTTTCAACAACAAGGACATTTCTAAGTGACCCCAAATGTTTTAACGGTAGTGTATATATACAGGACATAACATATCATATCATACACATCATAAAATTATATATACAGATATTTTTGTCAGATGTTACTATGGAATACTGAAGTATAATTACAAGCATTTCATAAGTGTCAAAGGATTTTATTGACAATTACATGAAGTTGATGCAAAGAGTCAATATTTGCAGTGTTGACCCTTCTTTTTCAAGACCTCTGCAATCAACCCTGGCATGCTGTCAATTAAATTCTGGGCCACATCCTGACTGATGGCAGCCCATTCTTGCATAATCAATGCTTGGAGTTTGTCAGAATTTGTGCGTTTTTGTTTGTCCACCCGCCTCTTGAGGATTGACCACAAGTTCTCAATGGGATTAAGGTCTGGGGAGTTTCCTGGCCATGGACCCAAAATATTTATGTTTTGTTCCCCGAGCCACTTAGTTATCACTTTTTCCTTATTTCAAGGTGGTCCATTATGCTGGAAAAGGCATTGTTTGTCAGCAAACTGTTCCTGGATGATTGGGAGAGTTGCTCTCGGAGGATGTGTTGGTACCAATCTTTATTCATGGCTGTGTTCTTAGGCAAAATTGTGAGTGAGCGCACTCCCTTGGCTGAGAAGCAACCCCACACATGAACGGTCTCAGGATGCTTTACTGTTGGCATGATACAGGACTGATGGCAGCGCTCACCTTGTCTTCTCCGGACAAGCTTTTTACCGGATGCCCCAAACAATCGGAAAGGGGATTCATCAGAGAAAATGACTTTACCCCAGTCCTCAGCAGTCCAATCCCTTTACCATTTGCAGAATATCAGTCTGTCCCTGTTTTTCCTGGAGAGAAGTCGCTTCTTTGCTGCCCTTCTTGACACCAGGCAATCCTCCAAAAGTCTTTGCCTCACTGTGCGTGCAGATGCACTCACACCTGCCTGCTGCCATTCCTGAGCAAGCTCTGTACTGGTGGTGCCCCGATCCCGCAGCTGAATCAACTTTAGGAGACGGTCCTGGCGCTTGCTGGACTTTCTTGTGCGCCCTGAAGCATTCTTCACAACAATTTAACCGCTCTCCTTGAAGTTCTTGATGATCCGATAAATGATTGATTTAGTTGCAATCTTACTGGCAGCAATATCCTTGCCTCTGAAGCCCCCTTTTTTTGCAAATTAATGATGACGGCACATGTTTCCTTGCAGGTAACCATGCTTGACAGAGGAAGAACAATGATTCCAAGCACCACCCTCCTTTTGAAGCTTTCCAGTCTGTTATTCGAACTCAATCAGCATGACAGAGTGATCTACAGCCTTGTCATCGTCAAAACTCACACCTGTGTTACCGAGAGAATCACTGACATGATGTCAGCTGGTCCTTTTGTGGCAGGGCTGAAATGCAGTGGAAATGTTTTTTGGGGATTCAGTTCATTTGCATGGCAAAAAGGGACTTTGCAATTAATTGCAATTCATCTGATCACTCTTCATAACATTCTGGAGTATATGCAAATTGCTACCATACAAATTGAGGCAGCAGACTTTGTGAAAATGTATATTTGTGTCATTCTCAAAACTTTTGGCCACGACTGTATATATTTGCAATTTGTGTGATATGTTTACGAATCCAAGTCATTCGAATTTGTTGCGCTTAAGATCCTGGACTGCATCTTGTGTTTTCAATTTCTGATCTGTGTTAAGTTCATTTAATGCACTTTCTTTGTGTGATTTGTTTTGACATGTCACTTGCAGTGGGTGCATTACCAAATACCAATGTACAGTATATAGGGTTGGACGTGTGCTTTTGTCAGGTCTCGTAAAGTCTAAGCCTAAATTGAAGTAGATTTGAGTGTGGATACTGGCTGTGCTGACTGAGTGCCCCTGTCCCTGAGCCATGTTGACAATGCAGCTGCAGCAGTGCCATTTGGACAGTAGGCTATGTTCTAAAAGCCCCTCTCACATTTACTCTATAGGATAGTGCTGTATTTTTTATGTGCATGCGTTCAAGCATCTGTGCATCTGTGAGTGTGCATAGGCCCGTCTCCTTGCCAGCACAGTGGGTAACCTTTGTTAGTGACGAAGCCTGGTTTTCATAGCAATGTTGCCAGCGCTGTATTGTTTACCGCCCTGTGTACCTCCAACACTCTCTGTGTGAGTGAGGCCCTGTGTGGGCCTTGTGTGTGTTTGGGACCTGTGTGGGGCCACCTTTCTCTGTGCCCTAACCCCCTTACCCCCTCTGAGGGCCTCTATAGCTCGGGCCTCAGCGGGTCCCTGGTACTGGGTATTGAGAGGGAGGGAACAGGGCATCCTACTGGGCCTCAAAGCACTGAAAGGTTAGGGCCACTGTAGGCCAAGGAGAGGCAGCTGGGGACCGTATTCAAACCCTCCATCACCATCAGAGAGATATTCTCCTCTTTTGTTCGTTAGCCATGTGAAAGATAATTAGTTAAACAACTCATAGCAGGACTATGATAGGGTTTGAGCGTGCTCTGTGTGGTGTCGTTATTATTGTGAAGTACCTGTTTAGACAAGTATTCAATCTGAGTTATTAAGTTATTTCAAGAAGAGGTAGAATCCCAACAGGGCTATATAAATGATGATTTGATTTTTTTGAAAAAATGTATGAGTGAATTTTCACCTGGTGACGAGACCTTTCAGAAATGATTTTGACGGCTTTCTTTTTTTTTTTTTTACCTTACCCTACTTCCCCCCTCACTTTCTCTCGCTCTCTCATCCTCTCTCTCATCCTCCGTCCCCCTCTCCCTCTCTCCTTCCTGCATCATGAGGCAATTAATTCACTTCGATTTCTCTCTTCCGCTCGAGTCCAGATGCTGTAATTTGGAGATAGAGAGGCTGGAAAAGTCTGGCTGACGGATTCATCTCTTCCTACCTCTACTTTGTGTTTTATCGCTCTCCCTTTAAAATTATGTTTAATGGGTTCTTCCAAATGGAGAATTGCCCTTGTAGATCAACCCCATGCAATTCCCTGTCACTCCCCCCAATCGTAGTGCTGTTGGTGGTGTAGAAGACAATTTTATCTAGTCTATTCTTTGGGATTCAGTACTGGACAAACCGCAGGTATCTGGGCTGTCCAACTCAACCAATCAATCAAATGTATTTATAAAGCCCTTTTTACATCAGCCAGTGTCACAAAGTGCCATACAGAAACCCAGCCTAAAATAATAATAATAATGACAGTGGTTGTAGAGGGTGCAACAGGTCAGTACCTCATGAGTAAATGTCAGTTGGCATTCAGCATTAGAGATAGCAGGTGCAGGAGAGAGAGAGAGTCAAAAACAGCAGGTCCGGGACAAGGTAGCACGTCCGGTGAACAGGTCAGGGTTCCATAGCCGCAGGCAGAACAGTTGAATCTGGAGCAGCAGGGGACAGGGGACAGCAAGGAGTCATCAGGCCAGGTAGTCCTGAGGCATGGTCCTGGGGCTCAGGTCCTCCGGGAGGGGAGGGAGAGAGAGAGAGAGAGAGAGAGAGAGAATTAGAGAGAGAATTAGAGAGGGAGCATACTTAAACAGGACCCCGGATAAGACAGGAGAAATACTCCAGATATAACAGACTGACCCTAGCCCACCAACACAAACTAATGCAGCATAGATACTGGAGGCTGAGACAGGAGGGGTCAGGAGACACTGTGGCCCCATCCAACGATACCCCCAGACAGGGCCAACCAGGCAGGCTATAACCCCACCCACTTTGCCAAAGCACAGCCCCCACACCACTAGAGGGATATCTTCAACCACCAACTTACTACCCTGAGACAAGGCCGAGTATAGCCCACGATGATCTCCCCCACGGCACGAACGCATGGAGGGTGCAAAACAAGGACAGGAAGATCACGTCACTGACTCAACCAACTCAAGTGACACACCCCGCCTAGGGACGGGATGGAAGAGCACCAATAAGCCAGTGACTCATCCCCTGTAATAGGGTTAGAGGCAGAGAATCCCGGTGGAAAAGGGGAACCGGCCAGGCAGAGACAGCAAGGTTGGTTCGTCGCTCCAGTGCCTTTCTGTTCACCTTCACACCGCTGGGCCAGACTACACTCAATCATTGGACCTACTGAAGAGATGAGTCATCAATACAGACTTCAAAGGTTGAGACCGAGTCTGCGTCTCTCACATGGATAGGCAGAACATTCCATAAAAATGGAGCTCTGTAGGAGAAAGCCCTGCCTCCAGCTGTTTGCTTAGAAATTCTAGGGACAATAAGGAGGCCTGCGTCTTGTGACCATAGCGTACGTGTAGGTATGTACGGCAGGACCTTATCGGAGAGATAGGTAGGAGAAAGCTCATGTAACGCTTTATAGGTTAGCAGTAAAACCTTGCAATAAGCCCCAGTCTTAACAGGAAGCCAGCGTAGAGAGGCTAGCACTGGAGTAATATGATCACATTTGTGGGTTCTAGTCAAGATTTTAGCAGCCGTGTTTAGCATTAACTGAAGTTTATTTAGTGCTTTATCCGGGTAGCCGGAATGTAGAGCATTGCAGTAGTCTAACCTAGAAGTGTCAAACGCATGGATTAACTTTTCTGCATCATTTTTGGACAGAAAGTTTCTGATTGTTGCAATGTTACGTAGATGGAAAAAATCTGTCCTTGAAACAGTCTTGATATGTTCATCAAAAGAGAGATCGGGGTCCAGATTAACGCCGAGGTCCTTCACAGTTTTATTTGAGACGACTTTACAACCATCAAGATTAATTGTCAGATTCAACAGAAGATCTCTTTATTTCTTGGGACCTAGAACTAGCATCTCTGTTTTGTCCGAGTTTAAAAATACAACATTTGCCGCCACCCACTTCCTTATGTCTGAAACACAGGCTTCCAGAGAGGGCAATTTTGGGGCTTCACCATGTTTAATCAAAATGTACAGCTGTGTGTCGTCCACATAGCAGTGAAAGTTAACATTGTTTCCGAATGACATCACCAAGAGGTAAAATATATAGTGAAAACAATAGTGGTCCTAAAACGGAACCTTGAGGAACACAGAAACTTACAGTTGATTTGACAGAAGACAAACCATCGACAGAGACAAACTGATATCTTTCCGAGAGATAAGATCTAAACCAGGCCAGAACTTGTCCGTGTAGACCAATTTGGGTTTCCAATCTCTCCAAAAGAGTGTGGTGATCGATGGTGTCAAAAGCAGCACTAAGGTCTAGGAGCACGAGGACAGATGAAGAGCCTCGGTCTGACGCCATTAAAAGGTCATTTACCACCTTCACGAGTGCAGTCTCAGTGCTATGATGGGGTTTAAAACCAGACTGAAGCATTTCATATACATTGTTTGTCTTCAGGAAGGCCCTTTTTCAAAGTTTTTTAAATATTTTCTGGGTCAAGGTCTGTCTTTTTCAAGAAGGGCTTTATTACTGCCACTTTTAGTGAGTTTGGAACACAACTACAGGCCACAAGGGGCGGCAGATATTCTAGTGATTAGAGCGTTGGGCCAGTAACTGAAAGGTTGCTGGATCGAATCCCTGAGCTGACAAGGTAAAAATCTGTCATTCTGCCTCTGATAAGGCAGTTAACCCACTGTTCCCTGGTAGGTCGGCATTGTAAATAAGAATTTGTTTTTAACTAGCTTGCCTAGTTAAAAAAAAAAAGAACTTAAAAAAAATACAGGCCATGTGACTGTGACAGCTGTCATTGGTGAGTTATTATGGCATGAACAACATGAGCTTGATACAAGAGCCAGCTTATGATAGTATGAGTGGGTTGTGGACGGGATGGGAACACCAATCGGGAGTTTGGTAACAAATAAAGATATTGGTGGGGATTGGTGATTAGGTAAATGGGGGTTACATTAGTAGGTACTATTACAGTATTACTAAGTACTGGCATCACAATTCTGTTATATAAACACCGCTTCAGCAGTAGGAAGGATCAACCAGCAGCCATGTTATTTCCTATGGTCCCCAACACCATGAAACACAATGGTTCTAACGTTCTGCTCATGTACCGTAGCGCTGCAGTGGAGCGGGTGTTTCAGGAACTATTTAAAGGCCTTTTTGTCAGCCCTGTCACAGATCATTCAAATGAATTTCTAGAGCGCGGCCTGGAACATGAGATGTGTGTGTGTGTGTGTGCGCGCGTGAGTAGTTGCGTGCCTGCGTGTTTGCATGCATTTGTGTGTGTACGCATGTATGTGTGTTTGCGCATATGTGTGCGCACGTGTACGTAAATGCCTTTATTGGTGTGTGTGGTACAGAATGGCACCGCCTGAGGGGGTTGATGACGAGGGGGGTTGACAACACCTCAATGCATCCCTTGTTCCCCAGCCAACATGTTTATTTGCTCTTAGTCTTTCTTCCCTCCCACACACACACACACACACACACACACACACACACACACTCATAGCTCTTAGGCATACAGGGGAGATTACTGTAGAGTAGATAACGTTTCCTGTTCCGTCATGTAGCGCATTCTAAAACCCCTACAGCGCGGGCAAAGCCACTTATACAGCTGTAAGCATGTGACAAGGACGTTTTGGCCTGATACTTTTACCTTTCACATTGTTTCCTTAATTCCACCTGGTCCTGGTGTTCTCTGGTTGCTATGGCGTTCATTTAGAGAGACTGACTCTACATTTTGGCCTTTTTCTCTGCAGAGGATTTTCAGTATACTGTCACACTAGTTATTGCTGGTTACCTACTGTACCACGTACTTAGCACTTTTTATTTAATGTGTGTGTGTGTGAAGATTTGATTTAATAACGTCACAGCAGCCTTTAATGATAATTTACTTATTTTATTAATTGGAAATGTGTTCTTTGCATATCCCACTCTCCCTGAGACACAAGGTCACTGCCAGGGTCTGCCATTATCAACAATGAGCTTGGACCACTTAGGGTGAAGTGCCTTGCTCAAGGGCACATCGACATCATTTTCGCCTTGTTGGCACAGGGATTTGAACTAGCAAATCTTTGGTTTCTGGCCCAATGCTCTAACCGCTAGGCTACCTCCCACCCTTTAACAGCTTATTTCCAGTTCATGGTGTGACCTGTGTGTAGTCTAACACCCTGAGTGAGTCATGGGTTTTGTCCCAAATGGCATCATATTCCCTATATAGAGTACTTCTTTTGACCAGAGACCTATGGGCCATGACCAAAATTAGTGCACTATGTAGGGATAAGGGTGCCATTTGTGACACATCCATGGAGGTCTGTCCAGGCATAATAAACACTGATTGGGGGTTATTTTCTGTGAATCAGGCCATTGTTAACTGTACCATTTTGATTGTGAGTGCATTTATTTCCACCTCATCTCAGCTCATGGGGCGCTCACAGCCAGGCAAAAAAAACTACTGAGAAGAAATGTTTTGAACAAAGTAAACTTCCTCAATTTCTTTGAATCAGGAATCATCAAAGTTTCTCGGAAGCCCTTTGCTCAGTGTATATGACAGGAGACCTGAGGAGCATCTGACATTGCATTGAAGAGACCACATGAGAGAAGGAACTGTACCTTAGCCTCAACCATACGTACGCCTGTACAGTAAGCATGAGCAAGCACACTCTCTATGTCCCAAATGACACCCTATCCCCTATAGTGTAGTCCATTTAACCATAGAGGGCCCTGGTCAAAAGTAGTTCACATAAGAGGGTGCCATTTGAGAGACACACCCTGAGACATTTTCCACATGAAGTCGTGTACTTGCTCATTCACCCTAGGGTTGTTGGTTCAAGTCCCACACCAGCTGTTATCCTAAATCGCAAACACCCCTGTCACTTTTATGCCCCCCTTTAGAATAGGTAGCAGGATGAGGCTAAATGAATATCGATACAGTAAATCGAATCATAGGTTATTGATTATGCTACTGGTGGTGGTAGTGTATTAGTGTTGTTGTCGTTGTCTGAGTCTTGACGGGACATGTCTTCTCTCATGTACAACACCACAACACTGAGCTGGTAAACTCTGTTTTGTAATGGAGTCAATCACCTTCCAAGACCACCGGCATTATATAATCCACATCTGCAGTCCTCGGGGACGTGGTGACTCACCTTCTGATAGAAAAGTATAAGACTCGAGGCTGAACTGTTCTGACTTCATAATCCACTGACTTCCTAAACCTGTGATTTCACCAGACATACGCAGGGCCTAATCTAAATGCTATGTAGTCATAAATATTATAACCATGGACTAGCTGGAGAACATTCTTCAGACCTCTGCTTTAAAATACCCATTCCAATGTCAGTTTCAATCTGGGAATATCCACTGTATTAAATTGGTGATATTGGTTTTCAAATGACTGGCGATTTGCTCCCCTCAGCTCATGTTTTTGGATGTAGATACCTGATCTGGGTAACTATCTGTCTATCTGTCTGTACCCATTTAGCTGGGCTGGGTAATAGGGTACGTTGTTTTGGTGAGGAGCCAGACTGATCTCATTTCAAGGACAGGTTGGAGTGACTGTGTGCCATGAAAATTGGGTTTTAGCCAAGGCTGATACTTGTGTTTCTGTACAGGAGCTTATCACAAACTAATCAGAAATTATGTTTTCCGCAAGTCACCTCTGGTTGCATTTTTACCTCATGCAGTGTTTGGAAGATATGAGTGTTGACTCGGATAATAATTGTTGGAGTTTTACTATTTCGTTTTTAGATTGTGAAGTTTTGCTCTTGAAATTGAATCTCGCTGCGTAAATTATCAAAATAGCAGAGAGAGAGGCAGCTGTTGAGACTTCTGAGGTCAAGCAGACAGACGGGTGGGCAGCCTCTATTCCCCCCATTCCTCTAGCCTTCTCTACTACTCTCTCATTCCTGTCTCTCTCACTATCGTATTCTCCTCTTCAACTCTCTACCTTCTGCTCTTTCTCACATTCTATCCCCCGGCTCCCTTATTTAGACTGGTTATCACAGATGAACAAAGCCAGAAAACATTTTGATCCCTCAGTCTGTTTATTTGTTCTTCCTTTGTCTGTCTGTATTATTAATTATTCACTCTCTTATCTTCCACCCTGAGAGATAAGTGGTTTTTCCTTAGTGGTTTTCTCATAACCTGCTCTTTCTCCCTCCAAGGCCTACAGACAGAGGGATGGGGGGGGGGGCTTTCCTCCTTGCCCGGATCCTACCCAAATACATTATTTAAATATGGAGACCCTGTCTAAACGGACCCGAGGACAACCAGACCTGGCCCATATAGACCCGGTAGGGTCCAAACCCGGTCTGATCCGATCCGAGTGAGCTACATTATTAACTGAAGCTGTTAATGCATGCACTGAGGGAGAGAGGAACAAATGAGCTAGCAGCAGGTGCCGTGTGGTGTGTGTATGTGACTGAGTGGCACAAGGAGGAGGGAGAGAGAGACAGCAGCTACCAAGCCAACTTCCACTAGTTACTTCTAGCTGCCATAGCTAGGTTATTTATAACCCAATCTGTTTACATAGTACCTGTTTTGACTCCATCAAACCGAGAACAGAAGCTAGCTAGCTGGGTTGGCTAATGTATTATTTAATTAGTGCAGTAAAGGAGCCATCAACAACCACCCCGGGAGGTGATCGTTGAGATCACGACGAGCAGAGATGGGTTACAACCTTTATAGACTAAGCACATCCTTCTGAGTACGTGACAAACAACAGATGTGTGGAGTGGGTCAAAGGTGAGGTTTTGTATGTGAGAAAGAAGTAACCCCCCAGCCAGATAACATCTGCTGTGAAGACTGTTCTAATTATATAGAAATCAGGGTTTGGCCCCAAAGACAATGTTCCTCCCATCAGCCGTCCACACCAGAGACATCTCCCTGGTACCTCATAGTACACAAACACCAACTCATTCTATGGAATGCAGGCTGTAGGTTTTATCATCAAGCCATCATAAATCAATTGCCAGCACTAAGCCCCAGAGGCCCAACTCAGTCCCATAGATACAGATGAGCGAGTACTCATCAAAGCTATTCGATGCATAAACAGTATTAAAACATAATCTTGTAATTTTCTACCGTACGCGCCACTCTTGTGATAAACCTGAGCAGCAGCATGAATGAGAGAATTTTCTCCCTCTCTACTATAGTTTGAATTACATATACGCAAGACCCATGATAATCAAATCCAATCCGACCCGGATCCTAGGGTCGAACAACAGAATTTTGGACCCGACCGGGTGTTCGGGTTCGGGTGGACCCTTGAAGACCTCTAGCTCACAGCAGCCAGGGAGTGAGAGTCTTTCGGAGGGGTAATAATGGTAATAGGTCAGGTATGTGTGTGTGAAGCCCTGGAGGCCTGGACTGAGAGAGTGGCAGAGGTGATCGTGATCACCGTCTAGGTATAGAGTAGAACTCGGGTGCCTTTTACACAAAGTGCGCGTGTGTGCATATGTGCGTGTGTGCATATGTGCGTGTTTCCCATGGTTAGTGTGGCACTGTATCGGAGCTGTGTTTTATTTGAGCTCTCCATTTTGCTGTGCCCACAGAACTAGAGGAGAAAGTGTGTGAGAGAAAGTGTGTGTGGCCCTGTGTGTGTGTGTGTGTGTGTGTGTGTGTGTGTGTGTGTGTGTGTGTGTGTGTGTGTGTGTGTGTGTGTGTGTGTGTGTGTGTGTGTGTGTGTGTGTGTGTGTGTGTGTGTGTGTGTGTGTGTGTGTGTGTGCGTACATGTCTCATCAATGTTATTCATCCCCGTGAAAGATTCAGAGGAGAGCAGAACTGTGTTGAGTTGTTTGGAGGAAGCACTAAAGGGAGTGGTGAATTAGAGATGAAGAGGCCAAGTAGGATCAAAGCTGCTGGAGCTGAGGTTCTTTTCTGTTATAAGGGTTGTCAGGTGATTATACTCAGTTACAACTGTATGGGGCTTGTGAGGTAGAACCAGAATAATAATGATAATAATAATAATAATAATAACTTCCTGTCTGTAACATCCAGGACAGAGAATTGTGTTCAGGGCTCCTAAAGTATAATGCTGACCTGCACTCACACAGATACAGCCTCATCTGAACCCATTTAACTTCCCTCACTCCTCCAACCTCTCCTCTCTGTCACACTCTGGGGGATTGTCTTTGCATATTGAAGCATCTTAGCTAAAGAAAGAGCAGTTTGCACAGCCATAAATTGCAGTGCCTGGACAAAACATTTACCCAAGTATCGAACAAAACAAAATCACTACCATTTGCATCTCCCGGTGAATTAGCCTAAGCCTCACTATGGATTTCCCTATCGACGTCCCTGTAACTTGCCGAGTAAATGTCCAAACCCCTTGAGTGTGTTTCATATCCTCATCCTTGCTGTTGCCCTGGGCCCAGTGCTGTCACAACCAGCCTGGCTGGATCACTAGGAGCCTGGCTCTGTCACTCCTAATATACTAAGTGGAGGAAACTCTGTCCATTAGACTGAATTACTCATGGACCTGATTCTGCAAATGACTCTGAATATTTCACTGGGTAATGAAGACACAGATATTAGAGAGAGGATGGCAGATGGATGTAAGCCGTGAGCTCCGTCTGAGAGGGTCGCGTGTTCAATCCCAGTGCTCTCGTCAGATGGTTTTTGGTTTGAACCCTTTCCCAAACCGTAACCCTTACTTTAACGTTGAATGCTGAAGTCAAACCATGTCAAACCGTGAGATCTTGTTGGTGGTGTGTGTATGCGTGCGTGTGCGTTCCTGGAGCGTGTCTGTGGGTATGTGTGAGCGTGTGTGTGTGTGTGTGTGTGTGTGTGTGTGTGTGTGTGTCACGACTTCCGCCGAAGTCGGTCCCTCTCCTTGTTCGGGCGGTGTTCGGCGGTCGACGTCACCAATCTTCTAGCCATCATTTTCCATTCGTTTTGTCTTGTCTTCCTGCACACCTGGTTTCAATCCCATCAATTACATGTTGTGTATTTAACCCTCTGTTTCCCCTCATGTCCTTGTCGGAGATTGTTTGTTTGTATGTGATGTGTATATATTATGTTGGTGTACGACAGGTTTAGTAACCCACTTTTGTTATTTTGTACATTTTGGTTTTTGGAGTTTTATCAGCATTTATTAAACAACTCCGTTTTTACCAGTTCGTTCTCCTGCGCCTGACTTCCCTGCCACCAACACGCACCCATTACAGTGTGTGTGTGTGTGTGTGTGTGTGTGTGTGTGTGTGTGTGTGTGTGTGTGTGTGTGTGTGTGTGTGTGTGTGTGTGTGTGTGTGTGTGTGTGTGTGTGTGTGTGTGTGTGTGTGTGCCTGCATGCGTGTGCGTATAACTCCAAAGAGACTAATAGGAAGTGCATTAACCAGGACAATTTGACACCTCACATTAGCCTGAGAGTCTGTTGAGAGCTAAAAATCTGTCCACCGTGTCCTCCCTTCATCCCTCTATCCTCACCTCCTCCTTCCCCAACAAGCTCTAAAAGTCACTGCACAATTAGACGTTCTCAACGTTTCTCCCTACCTCCGCCTTGTCCTCCATCCATCCTTCCCTCCCAACTGCTCTCTGGTACCATAGGTGTGACACGTACGTCACACATGATGTACCTAGGTGTCATTGTGGCGACCAGCGTGACGATGAGCACAGTGGCGTGCTGTGTGTGTGTGTGTGATGTGTTTAGCGTCGCGCCGCAAGGGAAAAACTAAATGAGAGAGGATGTGTTTATCAGAGGCAGAGGCAGTGGAGCTGGATTGTGTGTAGAGATTACACGTACACACGCATGCACACACACGTGTACACACACACACACACGCACACACGCACACACACGTCCCTGTTTCTCTTCCCTCTGATGTCAACTGAGGACACTGTGCTCTGACGCCACACAAGGACACACAGAGGGAGAGAGAGACGAGGGATTGTGTGTGTATGTGTGCGTGTGTGTGCGGGCGTGTCATGACAGGGTGTAGCAGATTAGTCACCCCTGTCGTATGGTCCATCACACCCTCTATTCTGGGACACTGACTCATGTTTTCAGAGCCAGACCATTGGGTGTCCCACTTTTATGACACCTCTCCTTCTTTGGAAAATGGCTGTATGTTTTTCTGTGACTAGGTGCTGACCTAACATAATCGCAAGGTGTGCTTTCGCTGTAAAGCCTTTTTGAAATCAGACACTGTGGTTGGATTAACGAGAAGTTTATCTTTAAAATGGTGTATAATACTTGTATGTTTGAGGAATTTTAATTATGAGATTTCTGTTGTTTTGAATTTGGCGCCCTGCAATTTCACTGGCTGTTGGCGAGGTGGGACACTAGCGTCCCACATATCCCAGAGAGGTTTTAAGGTTGTGTTAATTTCAACCAAATGAAATGTGCGCTCAATTTACATTTTCAATACAAAGCGGAGAGGTAACACATCTGAAAGACTTGCCGTTAATCAATCTATTAATACAAACGGGGGATGTCCTAAGGACATTATGTGAAGTTTCCATTAGGTTCCTTTACGAGACGTTATCCCAATAACATTCTGAGAACGTTCTATGAACATTAAAACATGGCGTTAACATAGGTACCATAATAGGATGTTCAGTACAGGTCGCAATTTGGTCGCAGTATAACGTTATAATAAGGTATTTTGATGTCAATTAGGGAACATTGCGAAAAGGTTCCTATTTGGTTCTGATAGGATGTTAAACATATGACTTTCAATGACCATTCACTGAGGACCATGTCAGGACCTTTTTAGGACGTTCCCAGGACTTTCATTTAACTAGTCCTTAGGATGTCATGTAAAGGTCCTAAGGGAAAGTTCTCTGGTGGACATTTGTCTAGTTCCCAGTAAGTTACCAGTAAGTTACCAGTAAGTTACCAGTAAGTTACCAGTAAGTTACCACATTGAGGACCATGTTACGACATTTGTAAGATGTACTCAAGACATTTGTTTTACCAGGCGTCAGGATGTCTGATTGTGCCAGGTGTCCCAAACCATTATAAGTAAACTAATGAAATGGTATGGGGGTGTAAAGGTAATTGGTATGCTGTTCAGTTAAAATTGTGTACAAATCTTTAATTGACGACAATATGATTACATTTGACATGATCACTTAGTACTGACTTTTCAATATGAACCCACCTGGGATTTGAACCCACAACCTCTGGATTTGGGGTAAGCTGATCTTTTTGCTGCGTCACAGTCCATAGCATTCGCAGAAGTCCCCTACACGTTCATTACCTATAATACTGTAGGTATGCAGGCACACACACACATAGGCACACACATATGCACACACACACACACTCTCTTTCGATCAATCTCTCTCACACACATGCACTCACGCATGCACACCCACACAGAGACTCACACACACACACACCTCTCCCTATGCTTCATTATCACACATTCATCACCTAGGACTACTGTTGACGGCTGCTGGTTCTGATGTATTGTTCTGACTCAGGCAGTGACTGTATTCAGTCACGCAGAGTTGTGTAGGCACGACACAGCCGCATGGGTTTCATCTGTTATTTAAATCAGTCTCATGCAGCAGTTGTTGTATTAGATTATCACTTGCAAGAATCAAGTGTTTAAATACATTTTTGGTAAGCCTTTATACGTATGTAAATCTGATTTGTACTTATTCTATTAAAATCTCTCAATACACCGATTATACCAAACATTAGGAACACCCTCCTAATATAGAGTTGTACCCCCCCCCCCCCCCTCACCTTTTTGCCCTCAGAACAGCCTCAATTTGTTCGGGCATGGACTCTAAAATGTGTCGAAAGACTTCCACAGGGATGCTGGCCCATGTTGACCCCAATGCTTCCCACAGTTGTGTCAAGTTGGCTGGAGGACCATTCTTGATACACACATGAAACTGTTGAGGATGAAAACCCCAGCACCATTGCAGTTCTTGACACAAACCGGTGCGCAGGTGTCCTTAATGTTTTGTATACTCGGTGTATATCTCGCTTTCAAGTATATTTACAGTTTTTTTACAATCACTTTGGCACTATTTTCAAAACCATGATGTCATTTTTCAAAACTCTAACACTTTTTCCAATTGCTTGCATACAATACACATGAAGCTAAGATCATTTGTTCATTGAACTAAAATCACCTGTTGAAAATAACACAACTTAACATCGAAGTATTACCATTTCAAAATGCAATTCACACATTACATCTGAGATGACTGTCTATTAATTTAATTACAATGATCTAACTATCAATTAATACAACTGCTCAAAATGATAACTGTTGCATTACTCTTTATGGAAATTGACGAACAATATTCCATGTTTAGATTATGAAAGTTTCAGGATAACGAGATCCATTGACACTAATTACAGTGGAACATGAACCAATTGGATTACATTATCTATGGATGTAATATTTCATCATCATTCTTTAGCAGACACTGTTTCTATGGTCCCATGTACGGTTTTTCCAGACCATGTTTTCAGATTTGACATTACTGTACACTCACCAGCCACTTTATTGGTTACACCTATCTAGTACTGGGCAGGACCACCTTTTGCCTCCACAACAACCTGAATTATTCACAGTGTTGTACATTAAGAGATGCCCTTCTGCACACCACTGTGTTAAATGGCTGTTATTTGAGCATTTGTGGCCTTTCTGTTTGCTTGAAGGAGTCTGGACATTCTACTCTGACCTCTCTCATTAACAAGGTGTTTTTGCCGACAGATCTGCCTCTCACTGAATGTGTTTTGTTTATCGCACCATTCTCTGTACTCTAGAGACTGTAGTGTGTAAAAATCCCAGAAGGGCAGCTGTTCCTGAGAAGCTGGAACCACAATGTGTGGCACCAACAATCATACCATGGTCGAAGTTGCTTAGATTACGCATCTTGCCTGTTCTAATGTTTGGTCGAACAACAACTAAAGCTCTCTACTCTATATATTGAGTTGCAGGCAGCCACGTGATTCGCTGTTCGAAGGAGCAGGCTATTTGCGCTAACACGCAGGTATACCTAGTTAAATGGCCGGCGAGTGTACGTATGCAGGCCCTTGTAATTGCTTTTCCAATACTGTCAACTCGTTACTAATGATTGATTTCACATTGTGGTACGAGTATATAGTGAAATGAGTGGTATCCACCTACAACAACATAGCGATAACATGGAGCCAGCAGGTGATCCAGGTCACAATAGAGTTCAAGCAGTGGGAGGAGGAAGACATGGTGGTCAAAGGAATGGCAGGGGACAAGCACCCCTTCTGAGAGGTGGTCGTGGGCCTGGTTTGAGAGGTGTGGGGGAACGTGGTAGAGGACAAGGCCACGGACCAAGACAGCGGCAGCAGCAGAAAAGAGTGTCCAATGAAATACGAGCAGTAGTAGTAGACCATGTCTTAAATCATGCCATGACAATGACTGAGGCAGCTACAATGATTCAACCAAACCTCAGAAGATCAACCGTGGCCTCAGTCATCAGAACTTTCCGCAGTGAGAACCGGTAAGTCTTCAGCATGCACTAAACATTAGGCTACTCTCAATTGTCAAATGACTGTATACTGCATGCCAATGTGTACCACAGAGTAGGTGATGTGACTAAATGTGTTCTTACTGTAATTTTCCCTGCAGAATTGAGACAAGGCCAAATAGAGGAGGCAGAGGCAAAATTCTGACTGACCAACAAAAGCGGGCCGTGGTCAATTTGGTTCGGGCCAGAAATAATATTCGACATACAGAAATTCTGCAGCACATCTTGGACAATGAGGACATGTTCAACAATGTGGAAGCCATAAGTTTGCCGACTATTGCACGCATGGTGAAAAGGCACCAGGTGTCTCTAAAACAGCTATACCGTGTGCCTTTTGAAAGAAATGCAGACAGAGTGAAGCAACTGAGGACTGAGTATGTTCAGGTATGTTCAGTTTCAAGATGCCTGTTGTGAAAAATTCCCCAAAAATTCTATATCATTGTAAACAGCAATTCTCTTTCCAAAATGTATTTTCAGAGGGTGATGGAGCCAGATGCTGACGAAAACCATCACAAATTCCTCTTTTTGGATGAGGCAGGCTTCAACCTGGCCAAGACAAGGAGGAGAGGTTGGAATTTAATTCCCCAGCGGGCAACCATCCAAGTACCTGGACAACATGAGGCCAACATCACCATGTGTGCGGCTATATTGGATGGTGTGGTGGGACGCAGACCTCGTATTGGATCATATAATGAAGCTCTCCTTGTAACCTTCCTTGATGAGCTAAATCAGGTCTGTAGAGCTGATGGCGTCACCTATGTCATTGTGTGGGATAATGTCAGGTTCCACCATGCTCAAATGGTGCAAGTATGGTTTCAGGCCCATCCACAATTTACCACCCTGTACTTACCCCCATACTCTCCTTTCCTTAAACCGATTGAGGAATTTTTCTCCACATGGAGGTGGAAGGTATATGATAGGCGCCCTCAAAAACAAGCCACCCTTCTCCAGGCCATGGACGACGCATGCAATGATATCACGGCAGGCCTGGATTCGCCCTGCCCGAAGATTCTTCCTAAGATGTTTGGCTAATGAAAACATCCATTGTGATGTGGATGAGAACCTGTGGCCAAATCCACAAGACAGGGTTGAGGGAAATATAGAAGTACAGTAATCAACCCATTGTTTTGCTTTTTACAGTAAGCCAGGTGAGGAACACTGCAGTTGATGTTCTACTGTAGTTTTCTTTCTTTTTTGTAGCTAATTATTTTAGCTTTGATTCAAAGAAACCTACATTATGTTGTGATGTTATTGTATTTCATCAATACATTTCAGATTTTGTTCAATGATCCAACTGTTCTGTAGTATTCTCTCTACTAGTCCTTTTACGGTGATATATTTACGTGTGGTACCATAATGAAACATGTATCACATATTTTGTACGACAATATTTAATGATTGTACGAACAACTACACAGTGACACTATCGGTATCTTGTGTGATCTAAATGAATGTTCCATTGGTATATCATGATAAATGAGTTATTTGAACCAATGATTCTGCAACTGGAAAGATTCTTTAAAGATCTGAATGCACAATGCAATGTTTTGAACATGGGACAGCCTGTGTTACAAGTGATGACCGTTTTGAGTTTTGGGTCTCGAGTTTTGAAAAATGACCACAAGCTTCTGAAATGAGTGCCAAAGTGATTGTAAAAAAACTGTAAAACAACATCAACCGTCCGCATTCCCCTCTCCCTCTCCTCCCTAGGAGGTTTGTGTCTTTTCTCTCTGTGTCGTTTCCTCTGCATACGAATGGATGTGTGTTTGACTCCAGGGTTCTACCGTTGGCACGGTCACACGTTCACCTCCTCCTCCACTCCTCTCCTCCTCTGATCCACTCCTCACGGAAGTCCCTTGTCTGCTCCCGCAAATAGCAATCATCTCTTCAGATAGAGTTTCTTCTAGGGATTCTCCAGCCTCTTACCCTGTTGCTGTGCTCTCTCGCTTCCTCTCTTCTGTCCTCTCTGTAGCCCTCCCTCTGCTCTCCAATGGGGTTCTTGAGGAGCTACAATGTTTCAATGCTATGCCACCCTGAGTATGGAATTCCCAGTGCTCCGGGCTCAATAGTTTGTGAGTGTGTGTATGGGCTTACCAGAGCCTATACACACACTCAGTCTGTCAAGCCACTCTATTCTACTGAATGGGAGAATCACTGCCTCCTAATAATCTGCTGCTCTGGAGATCCACAGGGACATGCCTGACCTTCACACACACACACACACACACACACACACACACACACACACACACACACACACACACACACACACACACACACACACACACACACACACACACACACACACACACACACACACACACACACACACACCAGTGGAGGCTACTAAGAGGACGGCTCATAATAATGTCTGGAACGGAGCAAATGGATTGGCATCAAGCACAAGGAAACCATGTGTTTGATACCATTCCACCGATTCCGCTACAGTCATTACCACAAGCCTGTCCTCCCCAACTAAGGTGCCACCAACCTCCTGTGACACACAGACACACCACACACATACAATCTCACACACACACACACACATGCACCCTCTCCCCTGATTCAGATTTTGGGTGGTCCGGACCGGCCTTGATTTCAACGTCCAGGGATGTTGATTTCTGGTCCGGACCAAATCTGAACCAATAACAGACGTCCTTGATTTAGCCCAAACATAGACATCTATAATTGGTTTAGATTTGGTCGGGTCCCGATCAATAATAGATATATTTGTTCAACATGTTTGGACAGCACAGCACAATACAGTACAGTACAGTACAGTAGAGCACAGCAGAGTACGGTAAATTACAGTACACAGTACAGTAAAGAAAAGTAAGGTGTAGTACAGTACAGTAGAGCACACTAGAGTACAGTAAAGAAAAGTAAAGCATACTGTACTGTATTGTACCCTACTATACTCTATTCTACTGAACTAAACTGTACTGTACTCTACTGAATTAAACTATACTGGGTTGTACTGTATTGTACTGTACTGTACTGAATTAGAGCAGCAGATTTTTAGGAGGCAGTAATTTGTTGGACGTGGCCACAGTGTCCTCCGACCCCCCCTTTCTCAGCCTCCAGTATCTATGCTGCAATAGTCTATGTGCCAGGGGGCTAGGGTCAGTCTGTTACATCTGGTGTAATTCTCCTGTCTTGTCTGGTGTCCTGCGTGAATTTAAGTATGCTCCCTCTAATCCTCTCTCTCTCTCTCTCCTCTCTCGGAGGACCCGAGCCCTAGGACCATGTAAAAATGTGCTTTAAACAATGTACATTTGTTGATTGCTAGGCATTTTTTGAGAGGAGGCTCTGTATGTTTTGGTTCTACAAAGTTATGTCCTTCATAACGTTCGATAATCAATTAATTGCATTCATTCTTGCACGATGAGATCTAAACCAGTGGTGGTCAGTGCCGTTTAAGATTCTTTAAATTTCTATTACAGCATATAGGATGACTCTCATTCATATTTTATTCACCCAGTTCAATGTAACGTCAATAGGTTTAGGCTACTACATGATACTCAATTTGTCCCTATACCTTTTGTAGGCTACAACTTAGCCTACAAATGAAAAATAGAACAGGTCGAGAGACAAATGGGAGTAATCAAGATGACAGACAGTGACACATTCAGTACCGCCTTGCAACTCTTGCCTGCATCTAGATGATCAGTTGCAAACGAGAGTTTCTATTGGACAAATTCAGGTAGGTTTATCCCCGTTTCATTCTGTTTAAGAAACGCTTTCAACAGATTTGACAGAATTAATATAGCCCTGATCACCCGCACACACAGTTCACTTTCATAGCAGCCACATACAAACAGCATCATCACTTTTTGCATCTACGCACTCTCCTCCTCCTACCTTTTCCCTTCTCTTGTGGACTACAGTGTACAACACAACAGCTGTCTGTGACCGGGCAAAATAATATTTCCAAGCCAAACCTTCATACCATAACAGCTAACCACTACACACAGCCTACATCATTGTCAATGTCACCATATTAGCTAACATCATAGTCAATATAGGTCCTATAAACTATTGCATTAGTAAACCCGCTACAATCACGCAGTAGAGTGTACAGCAAGCAGTTTAGCAGTTACACTGGCGGGCCCCGGTGGCAATAAATTAATAAAACTGTAAGCTTAACTTGACTTGAAAGAGTTCCAGTGTTGGATAGCCTTAGCCAACTAGCTAACATAAATAGTATTCCTCTCTGTTTGAGACAGGTGTTTGAGTAGGCTTAATTAGCTAAAGCAAAAAAAAATACAACGAGTATAGCTATCTCTCTATCACACACTCTCTCTCTCTCTCTCTCTCTCTGCTGCTGCTTCCCCTTAATTTTTGAAGAAATTAATTTGTTCAAAACTTTCTCTTTGAGTCAACTACTCACCACATTTTATGCACTGCAGTGCTAGCTAGCTGTAGTTTATGCTTTCCAGACTAGATTAATTCTATGATCCTTTGATTGCGTGGACAACATGTCAGTTCATTCTGCAAGAGCTCTGATTGGAGGACATCCTCCGGAAGTCTATGGAAGGGGGTACCATGAGCCTCCTAGGTTTTCTATGGAAGTCAATGTACCCATAGTAGGATAGAACATAGCTGTCCTCTGGCTACACCAGGGTGTTACCCCAGAGAATGCTGTTGAGGCTACTGTAGACCTTTCTTAATTTTTCACTATTATTTTCTTTCTGAAATTCATTGAGTTGGAATGGTCCCCCTCTTCCTCTGGGGTGTCTCCATTGTTCTAAACATATTTATTTTTCTTCTCTACGCTGATCTATTTTCCCTCGCGCACATGATAGACAGTTGCTGGTTGAAGCACGTCTCCGGAGTTGCTGAGACAGAAGAGCACATATTAATCCTGCTGTAGAATTCATTGCAACCAGCAGGTCAAACGGACAAAAATAAGTAACTGAGTCACTATGGAAAAAACGCATAATGACTCTCAAGTCAGTAAAAAGAACGAATCGTTCTTGAACTGCACATCCCTAATTATATAGCAATAATACATTATGTTCCAATCTTCAGTTGGCTCTTCTCTCTTGTTGGAGTGTGAAAAAGTATTATTGTGATATAATGCTTGTTTAATTGAGAATGTATAGCAGTTGAATTGTGGCTATAATATTTGTATTTTTAACGTTTGTAAAATACATCTTTTAATCTTTCCTTCAGCACGTGAAACGCACCTAATTTCAACGTCCTGAAAATACACTATATATACATAAGTATTTGGCTGACAGGTGTATAAAATTGAGCACACAGCTATGCAAGCTCCATGGACAAACACTGGCAGTAGAAAGGCCTTACCGAAGAGCTCAGTGACTTTCAACGTGGCGCTGTCATAGGATGCCACCTTTCCAATAAGTTAGAGCTGCCGTGGTCAGCTGTAAGTGCTGTTATTGTGAAGTGGAAACGTCTAGGAGCAACAACGGCTCAGCCTCGAAGCAATGTCAGCACAATAACGGTTTGTTGGGAGCGTCATGAAATGGGTTTCCATGACCGAGCAACCGCACACATGCCTAAGATCACCATGAGCAATGCAAAGCATCGGCTGGAGTGGTGTAAAGCTCGCCCCTATTGGACTCTGGAGTAGTGGAAATGCGTTCTCTAGAGTGATGAATCATACTTCACCATCTGGCAGTCCGACGGACGAATCTGGGTTTGCCGGATGCCAGGAGAACGCTACCTGACCCGATGCATAGTGCCAATTGTAAAGTTTGGTGGAGGAGGAATAATGGTCTGGGGCTGTTTTTCATGGTTCAGGCTAAGCCCCTTAGTTCCGGTAAATGCAAATCTTAAAGCTACAGCATCTAGACGATCTAGACGATTCTGTGCTTCCAACTTTGTGGCAATAGTTTAGGGAAGGCCCTTTGCTGTTTCAGAATGACAATGCCCCCGTGCACAAAGCGAGGTCTGCACAGCAATGGTTTGTCATCTTCCAAACGTTCATACAGCAACTGGAATGCACATGATGTCAACATCTGGAAAAAACGACTAAAAGATGTATTTTCAACGTCATTTGACTTACTGGGACACAGTATGTTGAGGAGGAGCAGCCCTCGACCAGAGAGTGATATGGAGGTTCAGTTAGGACACCATTCTGCACCAGTCGCTCTGCTCTCATTACACATTCAAGCGTTCTGCACCCTGTCTCTCCCCAGACACACTCAGTTATTTAGCAGTAGATTAATATTAGAGTGTATGATAAACAACCAGTGCACTACTACTCCACCCTCAGAGAACAGGAGCGGTGATATGGTGGAGCTTCGGCAATACAGTGCAGTGCATTGGCAGTATTTAGTATAATACATGAACCAAGCAGGTTACATTTAGGTAAAACACAGTACTAGACCTGGATCAGAATGATGCAGATTTGGCAGAGATATTGGAGTGTGTATTTCTGTTAGAAGCTGAAGCTTTGATTTGGTTTAAAGGCAGAAGGGATAAGATAATGAGTCCTACTCGACTCCTGCAAGTGTTTCAGCCAGTTGGTAAACACACACACACAGAGAGAGAGAGAAAGACTTGGTAAGGTATTCCTCCCCAGGATTAATTAGTTTGATTCACACTGTGTCCGCCACGCTAGCAACCATCCCCAGGGTAGCCAACAAACAAACAGGATGGGTGTGTGTGTATGTCAATGTGTCTGTGTGCTCTCTTGATATTGTCAGATCTGGTACCCAGGATGATATTTACCCTCTTGAGTTGTCTAATTAGCATACAGTAAACAGGCTGGCAGCAACAGCCTGGATGGAAGAGAGACGATTCATACCAGCTACCTCTGCAACCAACCAGAACCACTAGGAAGGTACATCTGAGAGGGAGGTGGCGAAGGGAGAGAGGTAGGGATAGTTAGAGGGAGAGAGATGGATTTTAGGGAGAAAAGGAGAGGGGTATATGGAGACGGACGTTAGAGAGAAAAACAGTAATCCGAAGAGGACAGGTAGAATGACAGAGGGAAGTGGAGGAGAGTGATGGAGAGAAACAATTAGAGATATACAGTAAGAGCGGGGGGAGAGAAGGAGAATATGAGAAGGAGAGGAAAGGCAGAGGAGGAGAGGCAGGGGAGAGAAGGACAGGGAGACGGAGTGGAAGGTGAGAGAAGGAGAGAGGTAGATTGAAAAATGATAGAGGCACACAGTATGTTTGTTGATATCGTGGGGAGAGAGGGAGAGGAAGAAGAGAGGGAGAGGAAGAAGAGAGGGGAGAGGAGAGGAGAGAGTGAGAATGAGAACTGTTGAGGTAGAGTGAGAAGGGTCATTATCATGCTGGAGATGGCTGGCTGTCGCGCTTGGTTGTTGAAGAGAGCCGACACGACTCAGGAGATGTGGACACTATCTTGTCATGTGTCGACACATTTCATGTCTGGCGCAGTAACATGTGGACTGTTAATGTCTTATCGGGCTGCCGGCTGAGGGAGGAGAATACTTTGAAAGGACTTAAGGTGAACAGGCTGGATATATAAACACACTGAAACTGAAGCCACTATAAGCCACTCTAATGAACATATTGGATCGTTTTCCCCAGTGGGACATTGATGTGATGTGGCTAAATGTATGGAGTGCACACACACACACATGCATGCACAAATTCGCACACAACACACGTGTACACATACACATGATTTCACGCAAGCACACACAGATGCTTGCAGGCACCATTGCACATTTGTGTGTGGCCCCAGGCCCGGACCCTTAACGACTGGTGTCTGCCTCTCTGATATCTAGGCTGGAGGTGAGTGTAATCAACCTCATAATGCTACGGGGCAATTCCACGATAACGGAATTACGCATTGACTCAGTTTTTCTACAAGAAAATATATGCCAAACAGAAACCATTGATTTTCAAAGTTTAACAAACCATACACCTCTATGCACAAGGACTACTCAATTTCCAGTGAACATTTTACAAAAATTTATTTAGTGGAAGAACTACGGTATGCAGATGCAATTACAGTCAAATCTCCCTCAGGTTTTGCGACCATGTTTTCCAACTACAAATATCTCTCCGGATTAAGATAGACACCTTGAGTTCTATCTTTGTTGCTGTACTACAGTAAGTGAATTTACACACAGTAACGGAATTACGATAACGGAATTAAACCATGGGTCCCTGATCTGTACTGCACAGAAATTCAGAATTATGGATATGAATGTCATCCACCTTATGTTTCACAAGTTTGGACATCACAGTACAGCACAGCAGAGTGTAGTAGAGTACCGTACAGTACAGAACAGTACAGTACAATACAGTACAGCACAGCAGAGTGTAGTAGAGTACCGTACAGTACAGAACAGTACAGTACAATACAGTACAGCACAGCAGAGTGTAGTAGAGTACCGTACAGTACAGAACAGTACAGTACAATACAGTACAGCACAGCAGAGTGTAGTAGAGTACCGTACAGTACAGAACAGTACAGTACAATACAGTACAGCACAGCAGAGTGTACTAGAGTACCGTACAGTACAGAACAGTACAGTACAACACAGTATAGCACAGCAGAGCGTAGTAGAGTACCGTACAGTACAGAACAGTACAGTACAATACAGTATAGCACAGCAGAGTGTAGTAGAGTACCGTACAGTACAGAACAGTACAGTACAATACAGTATAGCACAGCAGAGTGTAGTAGAGTTCCGTACAGTACAGAACAGTACAGTACAATACAGTATAGCATAGCAGAGTGTAGTAGAGTACCGTACAGTACAGAACAGTACAGTACAATACAGTATAGCACAGCAGAGTGTAGTAGAGTACCGTACAGTACAGAACAGTACAGTACAATACAGTATAGCACAGCAGAGTGTAGTAGAGTACCGTACAGTACAGAACAGTACAGCACAATACAGTATAGCACAGCAGAGTGTAGTAGAGTACCGTACAGTACAGTACAATACAGTACAATACAGTATAGCACAGCAGAGCAGAGCAGAGTAAAGCAGAGTTCAGTACAATATACTGACTGTACTCTACTGTACTATACTCTGCTTTTCTTTACTATACTGTATTGTACTGTACTACTATATTGTATTGGACTGTACTTTACTGTGCTCTACTGACTGTACAGTATTCTTCTGTACTGTACTGTGCTGTCCTAACTTATAAAACGTGTCTATGATAGGTTCAGATTTGGTCCAGTCCGGTCCATCTGTGGACGTTAACATCAAGGCCAGGGTGGACTGACCAAATTTCAACTACTTCTCAAAGTCCATGGTTTTCCGGTGTAAGTCGGTGCTCAGTGGGTGAGGATGCTGGTTGCAGTAAATGGAATGAGAGGGGACTCATGGGTAGGCGAGAGGTGACATTAACTGGAGAGGCAAAGAGAGATGGAGAGCGAGAGGGAGGGGTTGTGCAGAGTGTTTTAACACTCCTGGTTTGAACACCAGACAAAAATGTTCTGGTAGATGTTTCCTGAGACCTCTTTTCCATCTGTTTATCCAGAAAGCAAAGCCTTTACTTATGCCACATTTCTAAGATGGAAAATGGTTGAAAATGTATCTATGCCTTCATTTCCAAAAAATATACCTAAACTCTAAGCTTTCATTTGACACCCGATTTGATATGCTGCTATGAACTTCACGAGTCGTTAGAAAACATAAAGGCACTGGAGGAACTGAACTTGTATAAGCCTCATTAAGCTACAAAAGTGTCCGTGTGCAACCTTAACATGTGTTAACAATGCAACAGAACAGATGAACAGGAATGACATTTACTCTCACAGTTGGACAAAAATAACTATCTGAAAGCCATATCCCTACTAAGCCATGCCTCAAGTCTTCTGATCTGGTGGATAATAGCTCAATAACCCAACTAAGTGACCCAACTGGCTGGGTCAAAAATAACCTAACGTGTGTTCTGTTCACTGTTTACCCAGCGTTGAGTTGTTTTTAGCCCAGCATTTGTTTTTGTAGCAATTGTCGCGTCTATTTTCTATGCAAAATTTCTAAATGTCGACAATAAATCACTGTAAAAGTTATCTTTATCTATCTACACTTAAAAAAAATGCTTGTTTGTTTATTTGACCTAACTGCTGGGTCGCAGGTGTTTGGTCACTTAGTTGGGTTGTTTGGTGCTGGGGCATTGAGATATGACACAGTGGGTCAGATCAGAAGTCTAGTTTTAGTAGGGGTGTGTCATTCAGAAAGTAAATGTTATCCCATCATGAGAGTAAATGTCATTCCTGTTCATCTGTTTTGCTGCATAGTTATCACATTGCAAGGTTGAACATTGACATTTATGTCAATAATGCTTCCAGACATTACAGTGCATTCGGAAAGCCCTTGACCTTTTACACATTGTGTTACGTTAAAGTCTTACTCTAAAATGGATTCAATAAATAAAACCTCTCAGCAACACAAAACACCCCATAATGACAAAGCGAAAACAGGTTTTCAGAAATGCCTTATTTATGTAAGTACTCAGTACTCCTTTGCTATGAGACTCGAAATTGAGCTCAGGTGCATCCTGTTTCCATTGATTATCCTTGAGATGTTTCTACAACTTGATTGGAGTCCACCTGTGGTAAATTAAATTGATTGGACATTATTTGGAAAGGAATCGGCCCGGAATCGCGTATTGGACTCGGACCTGAATCACAATTGAATGACTGCTCAGAATCGGACCAAGTGCATTGTGCTGTTTCCGTCTAACGGAATTCAGCCGACTTTGCCGGCATCTTACCAGAGTCCTCCCAGAAGCGGCCCGATAAATGTATACAAAATTACCCGATTTAGTCATTTTAAACATTACTATTATACATTTTATACATAGAAATTATACCCATCCACAAAAAAACATTTTGTGTCAGAGGAAACACCATACACCTGGTGACCGTGTCAGCGTGCTTGCGCCTGGCCCGCTACAGGAGTCGTTACAGCACGATGGGACAAGGACATCCCGGCCGGCCAAACCCTCCCCTAACTCAGACGACGCTGGGCCAATTGTGCGGCGCCTCATGGGTCTCCCGGGCCCGGCCGGCATGGGTCTCGAACCAGCATCTGTTTCAACGCAGTTTGCACTGTGATGCAGTGTCTTAGACCGCTGAGCCACTCGGGAGGCTCCATCCACAAAGTTTTTTATGCTTATCAATTGCCTTGCACAAAGTATCAAAATACTAAAATACTACACAGGACTCTTAAAGAATTTCATTTAAATGTTCATTGTATTTTTTTTATCACAAACAATGAGAAAATATGGAAAAATAAATGATGAAATGTTAATTATATAAGGCAGCCCGTGTAATCATCTGCCAGAGTAGTTCCAATCGGCCCGAGCCACAAGTAGTAGATTTGGGCCAGATAACTCACACTGGAATCGGCCCAAGCTCAATCTTAGCATCTTAGCCATAAGTAATACTGCCAAAGGCGGCCCAGACTCTGTCCACATGACGTCAGCCAAGTCTGACTCTCAGCCGGAATTGGCCCAGACCCACTGTGCTAGCTGTCTATATAAGGTCCCAAAGTTGACAGTGATGTCAGAGCAAAAACCAAGCCATGAGGTCGAAGGAATTGTCAGTAGAGTGCCGAGACAAAATTGTGTCTAGGCAAAGATCTGGGAAATGGTACCAAAACGTTTCTGCAGCATTGAAGGTCCCCAAGAACACGGTGGACTCCATCATTCCTTTTATTTTATCTTAAAAATAAAAATAAACTAATCCACCCACCATCTTTGGAGGACAAATAGCTTTTTTGCTACATATACATACATTTTACATAAACATTTTCCATACATGGTCCTTTTATATATAGCAATCACATAACAATAATACATTACCAAACATAAGCTCTTTAATCCCAAGCCTTAGCCACTCTCAGCCCATCCCACCTATCACCATAGACCACCCTCGTTTGGTTTCCATGTGCCATATATTTTTCAATTGTGCTGTGATGTTTCACCTAATGTTTTAACCTTTCTAATGGTATATTATCCACAAGTTGTGAGCTAATGATGAAAACCTTTCCTACGAGTATTATTATATTATTTATTGACTGACTATGGCTTTCCAAATCGCCCAACACTGCAATTTGTAAGGTTAATTTTAAGAGCATGTTGTGATTTTTTAACCATTCCTGAACCTGTGACCAGAAACAATCTACGTAGGGGCAATAACAGAATAAATGATCTATTGATTATGTCACTTTGCAGCAAAATCAACAGGAATGAGATTGTTGTATGCCACACATGCTGTATAGACATATATATATATATATATAGCATTCTGTTGGTGGCAAGAAGTGTATATAATAATTTTAATTGAAAAACTCAGTGTTGAATCAAGTTTAGCATCTTAGCATCTTAGCCATAAGTAATACTGCCAAAGGCGGCCCAGACTTTTTGTACTAGTTCATAAACAATATGCCATGGAGTTGGTATATCGAGAAAAAAACTAAAAAAACATTTATTTTGCAATCTGTATGGCGTAGCTGTCAACATTTTTGTCCTCAGATGAAACTGGTATATTTTTCTATTTATGCCAGTTTCTTTCAGCCAATTTATATATTTAATATATGGCAGGCAAACAAGTTCCCTACCTTCTCCCTTTTCCACTTGCCTCCTCCATTTTTGTGGTAGTGCTGCAATCAGTTGGTTGTAAGTGTCACGCCCTGACCATAGAGAGCCTTTTATTCTCTATGTTGGTTAGGTCAGGGTGTGACTAGGGTGTTTTTATCTAGGTTGTTTTATGTCTATGTTGGCCTGGTATGGTTCCCAATCAGAGGCAGCTGTTTATCGTTGTCTCTGATTGGGGATCATATATAGGCAGCCATTTCCCCACTGGTGTTTTGTGGGATCTTATTTTGAGTTAGTGCATGTTGCATCCCTTATGTTACGGTTCGTTGTTTGTTTCCTTTTTGTTTTGTAAGTTTCACAAAAAATAAAGATGTGGAACTCAGAGCACGCTGCGCCTTGGTCCGTCTCTCCACATAGCCGTGACAGTAAGTTTGGATTGAGCAGATATTTCCATATATTTTCGATAACTGCATGTGACATAACTCCTCCATTTCTAATCATAATATCATTAATAAATAAAATACAATTTTTTTACGTAAAGAATGTTTTTTTGTCAATCAGTATATTTGAGTTTAACCATCCAATCAAATTTATTTATAAAGCCCTTCTTACATCAGCTGATATCTCAAAGTGCTGTACAGAAACCCAGCCTAAAACCCCAAACAGCAAGCAATGCAGGTGTAGAAGCACGGTGGCTAGGAAAAACTCCCTAGAAAGGCCAGAACCTAGAAAGAAACCTAGAGAGGAACCAGGCTATGAGGGGTGGCCAGTCCTCTTCTGGCTGTGCCGGGTGGAGATTATAACAGAACATGGCCAAGATGTTCACAGATGACAGGCAGGGTCAAATAATAATAATTACAGTGGTTATCGAGGGTGCAACAGGTCAGCACCTCAGGAGGATGAAACTGAAATTGTAATCAGCTTTGTATGGCTTGTTTAAGAAAGGGCGATACTTTAAACAAAATTAGATTTTCAGTTAGTCCGAAAGGAGAAATTATCTGTATAAAGGCAAAAAGGCAATATTTTAACAAAAGATGAGCCTTTCTTAATAATCTACTGGAGAACCATTTTGGGTTTAAGTACAACTTATGTACAGTATGAGTGAAGCCTTTAGTAAAGGGGTTTTAAAGCTTTAATATATAATATTTTTAGCCCCCAAACTCATATTCATTAAATAAATAGGCACATTTAATTTTGTCTGGCTTAGCATTCCAAATAATAATGAAATATTTTTTGCTCATATGATTTAAAACACGAGTCATCTGGAGTAGGCAGTGCCATTAGTAAGTAATTAATCTGTGATAGGACCAAAGAGTTAATCAATGCGATTTTTCCAAAAATATATATTTACCTCTCCATGGTTGCAGAATCGTATCTATTTTTGCTAACTTTCTATTGAAATGAATTGTGGTAAGTTCATTTATATTTTTTGAGATGTGAATACCAAGTATGTCTACTTCACCATCCACACATTTTATTGATAAACTACAAGGTAGTGTAAACACTGTATTTTGTTACGATCCAATACGTAATACGGTACACTTGTCATAATTAGGTTTTAATCCAGAGAAGCTAGAAAAGTGATTGGGATACAGATTTAGATTGTACAGGGATCCAGATTGCGGATTTAAGAAAAAATTGGAGTCATCGGCACTTTTGTTTTGGTCCCCAGGATTTCTAACCCCTTGCTGTTCTTGTTTGATCTCATTTTAATAGCTAACATTTCAATGGCCATTATAAATAAATATGGAAACAACGAACAGCCTTGTTTTACTCCTCTTAAAAGCTCAATACTTTCTGAGAAATAACCATTGTTTACTATTTTACATCTGGGGTTGCTGTACATACAGTATCTATAACCCATTGTATAAGATATTGACCAAAATTAAAGTAATACAGGCACATTCTAATCGTACTTTATCAAATGCCTTTTCACAATCTGCAATGAAGACCAGGCCTGGTATCTTCGATGTTTCATAATGTTCAATTGTTTCAAGTATTTCTCGTATATTATCTACAATATATCGTCCATGTAACAAATCTGTCTGATCAGAATGAACAATATCTGGTAAAACCTTTTTTATTCTATGGGCTATGTATTTCAACAGGATTTTCGCATCACAACATTGAAGTGTTAGAGGCCTCCAGTTTTTAAATGGACTGGATCTTTATACTTATCACCTGGGTCCTGTTTTAGTAGTAATGAAATCAGACCTTGTTGAGCACCTGAAAGTCTACCATTTGTATAAGAGTAATTAAAACATGCTAATAATGGATCTTTGAGTACATCAAATAAGGTCTGACATACCTCTACTGGTATACCATCAAGCCCTGGTGTTTTTCCAGACTGAAAAGATTTTATTGCCTCAAAACATTCCTCTTCGGTAAGTTGGCCTTCACACTGTCTTTCTGTAAATGTTTTAATTTTACATTATTATTATTATTATTATTAGGAAAGAAATCCTTACAGTTAACATCAAATATCATTTGATGAATCATGGATAATTTGTAACGAGTTTCTGTAAATAATTTTTGGGTATAATTTCTATGTAGAAGATTCACGAAAAATGTGAATTTTTCAAAATTTTCCATCCAATTCACTTTCTTTTTGTAATACATTACACTTGATCGTTCTTGAAAAGTACCTTGAGCTCTTGTTTTTCCTCTAACCTATTTTGTGCATCCATAGTAGTTTCCAGTACCATCTACCTGCGTTGTTACTTCCTCTATTTCCTTTGTTATTCTAATCTCTTTTGACCTAATCTGCTTTTGTTTTAATGATGAGTATTGTATTGAATGGCCTCTAAAAGTACATTTAAAAGTGTCCCACACAATAAAGGGATCTGCTGTACCTATGTTGTACAAAAAAAAGTCAATTATGAATTATTTTGTCTTAGTTAAGAACAAATTGTCATCCAATAGGCTTTGATTAAATCTTCAATATCCCCGTCCACGTGGAAATTCTGTAAGAGTTATATGGAGGCCAATTAGATGGTGGTTCGATCGCATTCTGTCTCCTATTAATACTTTTTAAACGAGACTAGGAAGTAATCAAGACGACTAGCTTGATTAAGCCTCCTCCATGTATATCTCACTAGGTCAGGGTTTTTCAACCTCCATATATCCACTAGTTCTAATGTATCCATGATCTTTGTGATCTCCTTAAGTGCTTGAGGGGGATAGTTTGTAGAATGATTTCCTTTACGATCCATTGAGGTACTTAAAACTGTATTATAAATATCCTACCATAATAATAGATTCTTTCATTGCTTGTGAACTCAATAGGTTATTATATATATTTTCGAAAAAGTGTGGATCATCAATATTTGGCCCATATAGATTAATTAGCCAGATCTGTTTTTGGTCCAATAGCATATTTAAAGTAATCCATCCTCCTTGCGGATCTGTCTGCACAATCGGATCAAAATTTGTATTAATTAACATAATCACCCCTTTTGAGTTTCTTTGACCATGACAAAAATATATTTCTCTCTCCCAGTCCTTTTTCCACCCAACCTCCTCTATATTTGTAGAATGAGTTTCCTGTAAACAATAGATATTATATTCTTCCTCTTTTAGCCATGTAAAAATGTATCTTCTTTTTTTATGATCTGCTAAGCCATTACAATTATAACTTGCTATACTTATTTCCCACTTACTATAATGATACCCAAGTTTCAATTATACTTACCGCAACCAATGTTTGTAAACTTACCATTAAAAAGCATCATGATGATTAAGTGTCCGTATAGCTGTACCATAATAATTAAGCATACTGTAGCTGCAACTTTGTAAACCTCCAATTGTTCTAATATTCCATCCACTAAAACCTACCCCCATATCTAGGTCTTTTGTCACTTAGAACATCAGATCATCTCCCTGACTCATGACGCAGCTTTGTGTCCTAAGGCAAACCCTTAGCCGCCAATTGGTGTTGGCCAGAGTGAAATAGGGCAGTCCCATGATAACATAAATATCTATGAGGATGCTTAAGAGAACTAACCAAATAACATGGACAACAGTCAGAAAAAAATAAATACTAACAATAATAGATTATAGAAATAGAAATAACAGCACAATCTTATACATGCAGGCTCATATTTGAAAGTCAGCCCAGCCTGCTCAGTTCATTTGATTCAATTGTTTGAAGAAAAAAAAATCAAGAGAAAATAACCTAAATATAATATATATACAAGACCAGTCCTTTTTTATGTCCATTACATGCAAGACAAATTTCATGTAGTCCACATTATATACTGTTGTATTCCAACAAAAAAATGGAAGGTAAAAGGAACATAGATTCTAATGACTGCAAGTAAAAATGTATATTAGGCATCACATTATATCCATTATTCTTAAATGGAAGAAGTTTGGAACCAACAAGAGTCTTCCTAGAGGTGGCCGCCCGGCCAAACTGAGCGATAGGGGGAGAAAGGCCTTGGTCAGGGAGATGACCAAGAACCGATGGTCACTCTGATAGAGCTCCAGAGTTCCTCTGTGGATATGGGAGAACCGTCCAGACGGACAACCATCTCTGCAGCACTCCACCAATCAGGCCTTAACGGTAGAGTGGCCAGATGGGAGCCACTCCTCAGTAAAAGGCACATGACAGCCCACTAGGAGTTTGATAAAAGGCACCTAAAGACTCTCAGACCATCAGAAACAAGATTCTCTGGTTTGATGAAACCAAGATTTAACACTTTGTCCTGAATGCCAAGCGTCATGTCTGGAGAAGATCTGGCACCATCCCTACGGTGATGCATGGTGGTGTCAGCATCATGCTGTGGGGATGTTTTTCAGCGGCAGGGACTGGGAGACTAGTCAGGATCAAGGGAAAGATGAACGGAGCAAAGTACAGAGAGATCCTTGATGAAAACCTGCTCCAGAGCCCTCAGGAACTCAGACTGGGGCGAAGGTTCACCTTCCAACAGGACAACAACCCTAAGCACACAGCCAAGACAATGAATGAGCGGCCCAGCCAGAGCGCATACTTGAACCCGATTGAACATCTCTGGAGAGATCTGAAAATAGCTGTGCAGCAAATGCTCCCCATCCAACCTGACAGAGCTTGAGAGGATCTGCAGAGAAGAATGGGAGAAACTCCCCAAATGTTTTTATTTATTTATTTATTTTACCATTATTTTACCAGGTAAGTTGACTGAGAACACATTCTCATTTACAGCAACGACCTGGGGAATAGTTACAAGGGAGAGGAGGGGGGATGAATGAGCCAATTGTAAGCTGGGGATGATTAGGTGACCGTGATGGTATGAGGGCCAGATTGGGAATTTATTCAGGACACCACGGTTAACACCCTTACTCTTACGATAAGTGCCATGGGATCTTTAGTGACCACAGAGGGTCAGGACACCCGTTTAACATCCCATCCAAAAGACTGCACCCTACACAAGGAAATGTCCCCAATCACTGCCCTGGGGCATTGGGATATTTTTTTAGACCAGAGGAAAGGGCGCCTCCTACTGGCCTGAAGGGTCTGAATTCTTATGTAAATATGATATTTCCGTTTTTTATTTGTATACATTTTTTATACATGAAGTGTACAGAACAGGGCCGCCAAGTGCTGAAGCGCAGAGCGCGTAAAAATTATCTGTCCTCGATTGCAACAACTACCGAGTTCCAAACTGCCTCTGGAAGCAATGTCAGTTCAAGAACTGTTCGCTGAGAGCTTCATGGGTTTCCATGACCGGGCAGCCGCATACAAGCCTAAGCTCACAATGCCCAATGCCAAGCGTCGACTAGAGTGGTGTAAAAGCTCGCTGCCATTGGACTCCGGAGTGGAAATGCGTTTTCTGGAGTGATGAATCAAGATTCACCATCTGTCAATCCGACAGACGAATCTGGGTTGCCAGGAGAACACTAAGGGGCCTTGCTCATGGTTTGGGCGAGGCCCCTTTAGTTCCAGTGAAGGGAAATCTTAACGCTATCAGTGGATCAGTGACTAACTGCTGTCAGAACACGAATTAGAGAAGAGCAGACAAATATGGCTGATCTGAGACCTGTCCTGCTGTCTCTGCTCTGTTCTGTTGACACTGCAGGGTGTACAGAGAAACAGACCAACAGAAAGCCTCTCTCATCCTGTTGGTATATGTTAATCAAGAGGAGCAGACTCTAACTGCAGTCTGAGGGAGGGAAAGACTTCAACTCATCACATGGAAATGCACGAAGGCATCCTGCTAGCTCAGGGAGATAGTGGAGAGCCATGGGGAAGCTTCTCTCTCACACACCATGGGGACTATATTTAGCTAGCACCACATAGAGTGTAACACAATATGAGGCTGATATATTGTCAAAATAACAATTCCATGGGTAGGCTAACATTGTGTTGTGGTATGGATAGGCAGAGGAAGAAAACATTTGGAACATTTTACAGTTACTTCCATGCTGATTGGCTGATCTTTCCTGGCACTGCAGAGCTAGGACTGGGTTGGATGACACAGCCCCTCATCATGTAAAATATGCGTTCTCTTTGTGAGTGTTCTCTGTGCTCATTGTGTATCCCTGGTTATGTTTGCAGTGTTCCTAAACTATCAGGTAAGACCCAGACGCAGACCACGTCAAATATACAATAGTGCAGGGCAGGCAATAGACAGGTCAAAGCAGGCAGGGGTCAGTAAACCGGAGGTGGGGCAACGGTATCGGGTTGCAGGCGGGCTCAGGATCAGGGGCAGGCAGAATGGTCAGGCAGACGGGCTCGGAGTCAGGACAGGCAAGGGTCAAAACCAGGAGGGCGAGAAAAAAAGAGACTGTAAAAAGCAGGAGCTGAAACACAAAACGCTGGTTGACTTGAACAAACAAGATTAACTAGCAACAGACAAACAGAGAACACAGGTATAAATACCGAGGGGATAATGGGAAAGATGGGCGACACCTGGAGGGGGTGGAAACAACACAAAGACAGGTGAAACAGATCAGGGTGTGACAAACGTCCTTTTAGAAAAGAAAAACAATGTTACCTAACTTCCTCCTACTAAATTTGAAATCATTACGAAACATCCATTCCTAATGGCTTTCATCAGCTAGATGTTAAAAGGCATGGGACTGAGGTAATATTACTTTTAGGAAGACAACTTAACTAAGTGAACTCCTGCCCCAGACTCTATATGAGTCACCTAATAATGCCATGTAGGAAGTAGTGAGGATGCAAATTATATACAACATTGACTGTTGACATTTCATTGTAAAGCCATTAATCTTTGAAATGTCTGGTATGGCGTAATAGCTTTCTCTTTCGCCGGTTTTTGGACAATTACTCCGGGAGTGCATCTGGCAGGGTGAGTTGAGATGTGAGAGTTTGCTTTTGATATTTAATCTTTGAGTCAGAGGATCATTAATCTTCCACTTGGTGGAAAGTGGTGTGTGTCTGTGTCTGGTGGAAGGAGGAAGGGAGAAAGAGAGCGATAATGGGGAAGAAAAGTTGTCCAGGGAGACGGAGAAAATGGGGCAAAGAAAGAACATGAGATGACAACCAAGGCTGGTTTCTGCTGACTCAGAGGATAACCCATCTGGAACAAACTTTTTTTCTCTCTGGTTGTGCTGTAGTGGAACTATAGAGAGGCTGTGGGTAATTAGGCTTGTTCAGGTGTTTGGCTGGGGCAGCTGGGACGCAGGAGGAGCAAGACAATGTTTCACTGAGCTATGTAGGACAAAGAGACATAATAGAGGATGTCAGTGAGAGGGAAAGGAGAGCGAGGACAGAAAGCGGGAGAAATAGGAAATGAAATAGTTTGTCTCGCACCTCCAAAGCTGCTAAAAGTGGCAAACATTCTCCTGAATATTCTGTAGCTGTGTTTACAAGAGAGCTGAGGCATCGCTGAGATGGTGTCCTTATGCCTTCGCTTTCATCTGCTCTCCACTTCAAAAGGTTTCAGACACTGAATGTACACCCAAACTGTGTGTTGAACATGGCAGGTATTATGTTGTGGATGGAGGGGACCATCTTCAAAAGGCGTTTTCCAAGCCAGAAATTGTATTGTGTTGTATTGTAAATGTACAATACAATCTCCCCTCACCAATCCTAACGCAGGATGGCTCTGTGCTGTAAAAAGCATATTCCAAAGACTTGATCTTTATACGAGACTTGATATTTCCTCAATGTTCTGCCTTTGAAAAGGCTGAGGCATTGTGAGTCACTGATAGAGCATTGACATTAGTTGAAGACTGCATAGAAAGACTAAAAATGGGGAATGTGAAAATCTAACAGACACACCTCTCTACTGATTATTGTGAATCCCAGCAGTGAAAAGCAGGCATTCACAACACGGTTTGAATTTTCTTTCTGATTCCTTGGTAATTAACATGGCATAATCAGGTAGTAAAACCAGACTTACGCTATGGTCTTTACGCTAACTAGATTCACAGCATCACCCTGTAGTAAAGTATGTACCTAGAGCCTATACATGAGGTAATGACACTCCCTGCTCACTCTTGTGTGGTTCCAGATCTGTTTGTGACGTCCTGTCAACTCCAATGGACCCTGTCACGCCAAACACACCATAGGAGACGACATAGGAGCCGACACAAACCGATCTGGCACCAGGGTAACGTCTCTTATTCTCTTCTTCAGCGCTGTGGGCTAAGCGCTAACCCCCAGCTCCAGGCTCTCTCAGAGACACTATAATGGATTTACAACCCAGAGCACTAAGCTGTCCCACTCTCCAGCTGGTGGCTGTCATTGTCAGGGCTGAGTTTGTGATTCAGGGCCTCGATTACATTACATTAAACATCTTTACGGTCTGCCAGTCTGCTCTGGTTTTTTGTTTTTGTGTGTGTGTGCGCGTGTGTGTGTGTGTTGCTGTCTAGTCTGTCAGAATTCAATCCCAAGAGATTTTCTGTACCTATACGGCTTGCTATACGTCGTCCCATATCAGCCCATGACATTTTCATATATTGACGCAATTAGAACCGTTGTCTGCTACAGCCTCTGTGAGAAGGAGCGTCTTGGCATTGCTGACATATCCCTCTCTCTCTCTGTTCCTCTCTTTCTTGTTTCTCAGGTTGTATCCAGCGGCATCAGCTATGCCATTAGGTCTGAGTCAGTCCCATGTCTTCCTGTTAGTTTGTGTGTGTGTGAGTGTGTGTGTGTGTTGACTCAGGGTCGTCTGTGCGCCTGTCAATCACAGCTGCACCGTTGTACAACCTCTGTCTCCTGCTCTTCTATGCTAATGGTGTCTGGCAGCGAGACGGTCCGAACAGAGTTCCACCATGTCGAGATTTGAACACCGCAGAGTCAGCACAAAACAACACCAACCAGCCTCCTTTAGATGCAGCACGTGTTTGGAATACAGTCCTGTATCCTGTTTTCGGTTGCTCGGACAACCCATTCAGTAAACAGCCATGTTTAAATGCATTAGACATGAGTGTAACGGTTACAGTACCTTGGCCCTGCTATACAGTACTCGGATCCCCTGGGTAAATAAAAACAAGAATGGTGATTGTAAGCTTTGACACACATTGCAATGACGTGGGTTGGATTTCAGAGGGTATTAAAGAAAGCCTTGGGCTGTGTGTGCGTGCATGTCTGTCTGCCTGCCTACTTAAGTGTGAATGTGTGCTTGCCTACCTTCCTGTGTGCGTGGCTTTTCTTAGCTTCTTAGCAGCACTGTAAATGATACGGTAATTTGGGGTATTATCAACAGTAAAATACTCTGAAATGTTTTACTGCAGCATACTGTGAATTATGGTGCATTGCGTGTTGCACCCGCGAGTGAGAATGTTATACCTATTTAACTTGTATGTGGTTATAGTCCCCATCAGTTTGTATAGGGGACAGACTGGAGTTGCAGCAAGTCTCGACTGAACTGGTGTAGCATTTTGCAGTGTCTGTTTGGAAACCTTTAAGGCCTCTAGAAGTGCAAATGCGAAAATGAATTATTCATTTACATACTGTAATGTGTAAATGCTTCATCTAGTAGCCAACATGCTTGCACCAATCCCTTGTAATTACAGTAAATTATTGTGAAATGCAAACCCCTCCCCTTAATGAATTTCATTCATCCCTTCTGATTACAGTAGCATTTACTTTTTTACTGTAAGATATGATATTGTACTGTGTCATTACACAGTATTTGCTTTGATACTGTATATTACACTAGGTGTACTGTAATATGAAATAGATAATTTTATTTGCCGAGCATGCCTGTAAACTACTGTCAAATTCACAGTAACCCCTTTACAGTGAGTGAGGATGGATGTCCTTATCAGCAGTGTGATGGGCAGAGGCGTGTCAAGCTGTCAGTTAGGCGGCACCCGGGTGAACCTGCCACCGCTCTGTCTCACCAAAAGCACGTCGTGTCTCCCCCTCCGATATTGGGAGCAGCCGTGTGTGTCATCAAAATGTATGAGGACATGCTCCGTCCCTCTCTCGCTCTCTTTCCTTCTCTCTCTGTCGCTCTCTGTCTCTCCCTCCCTCTTAGCTCATCTCTCTCTTTCTC
Organism: Salvelinus alpinus; assembly: GCF_045679555.1. Classification (NCBI taxonomy): domain Eukaryota; kingdom Metazoa; phylum Chordata; class Actinopteri; order Salmoniformes; family Salmonidae; genus Salvelinus; species Salvelinus alpinus. The sequence continues at coordinate 7,078,102 of NC_092122.1, forward strand.
TCTCTGTCGCCCTGTCTCCCCCCCCTCTCTCAGGCCTCTTCTCTCTCTCTCTCCTGTTATCCCACCTCTGACAGAGAGTCTGTAGCATTGAGCTCAGCACATAGAGGAACGGAGGACAGAGATGGAGGAGAGGGGGTCCTAACGACGATAGATGACAGTGGTAGAGTGGCCAGACATAGAAAAGGGTCCCCTTTTTTCTCACTCTCTCTTTTTCTTTCTATCTTATCTCTCTAGTATTAATCTCTCTACCTTTCTTTCCCCCTCTCTCTATCACTTTCTCTCTCTACCCTTCTCTCCCTCTTTCCTTCTTTCTCTCTCGCTCTTACACTCATCCCATCTCTCTCTATTTCACTTTCTCTCTCTCTCTCTCACTCTCATCCAATCTCTCTCTCGCTCTCTCTCCGTCTCTCTCTTACTGTCATCCCATCTCTCTCTCTCTCTCTCTCTCTCCTTTCCCCATGGGTTAGTGCACTATCCTCAGTCTCTATGCCTTTCTCTCATTAAACAGTAGGCAGACTTTTAGACTGTTCTAATACGCATAAAGATACGCCCAGAATTCAGTTTCCTTTCATTATCCGACATTCCAAGGATACAAAGTGGATAATAAGTACATCCATGAGAAGCTGTGAGGAAATAATTGAATTCTCATAATGTGTGGAGACTGTCAAGATGGAGGCATTGTGTGCTATTGTGTTATTGTATACAGTAACTGTGAAGGGTTACAACCTTGGATATATCCTGTGTGCTGGTAGGAGCCTTATTTATGTGTTCTTTTAGTGTTTTCCATAGTATTTGGCACAGTTTGATTACTGTATTGAGGATTTGTTGTTGATTAGTGCTGCATGCATATTGGGAGCAGCCATGCGTGTGATACAGGCAGACGTTCAGGGTAATTTAGCTGCTGTACCCTGGGCCCCACCGCTCTGATGTGACGGAACGTAATGGAAGAGAGACAAAGAAAAGACCTCTGAAACCACCACAGAGAATCTACCTTTCCTTCTCTTCCTGTCTCTTCTCTTTTCCTCTTCTCTCCTCCTCTCCTCCCAGAAGCTACATGTGTCCTTTCCTTACCTCTCCCTCTACTACTTCTATCTCTTTATGCCCTTTAAATCTACCTCCCAAACGTTCTGTCCATTTTTTTATTTTTTTTTAGGAAGAATGAAGTTTGAGTTCATCTTAGTCACTAGTGAATCTATTGGGAAACAAGTGTTTTAGATTGGGAGTACACAAAGCAACTTGCTGAATAAAAATGTAAATGCACATGCAACAATTTCAAAGATTTTGTTGAGTTACTGTTCATATAAGGAAATCCAGACAATTGAAATGAATTCATTAGGCCCTAACCTCAGGATATCTTTCTGTGAATACAGATATGCATCTATTGGTCATAGATACCTTAAAAAAGGTAGGGACCAGTCAGTATCTGGTACCTTTTTGCAACACATCTCCTTTGCATAGAGTTGATCAGGCTGTTGATTGTGGTCTGTGGAATGTTGTCCCACTCCTCTACAACGGCTGTGCAAAGTCGCTGTATATTGGCAGGAACTGGAACGCGCTGTAGCACACGTCGATCCAGTGAATTGTGTCCAGATCCTTGTGACATGTGGTAGTGCAATATCATGCTGAAACATGAGGTGATGGCGGCGGATGAGTGGCACGTCAATGGGCCTCGGGATCTCGTCATGGTATCTCTGTGCATTCAAATTGCCATCGATTAAAAATGCAATTGTGTTCGTTGTCCGTAGCTTATGTCTGCCCATACCATAAACCCACCGCCACCATGGGGCACTCTGTTCCCAACCGCTCGCCCACATGACACCATACACGTTGGAGGCGACTTATGGTAGATAAATTAATATGAATTGCACGCTCCCTCAACTTGAGGCATCTGTGGCATTTTTTTGTGTGAGAAAACTGCACATTTTAGTGGCTGTTATTGTCCCCAGCACAAGGTGCACCTGTGTAATGATCATGCTGTTTAGTCAGCTTCTTAATATGCCTGTCAGGTGGATGGATAATCTTAGCAAGGGAGAAATACTCACTAACAGGGATGTAAACAAATTTGTGCACAGAATTTGAGAGAAATAAGATTTTTGTGGGTATGGAACATTTCTGGGATCTTTAAGTTCACCTCATTAAACATGGGACCAACACTTTACATGTTACGTTTATATTTTTGTTCAGTATAACATCGGGTGAAAGTTGCTTTTGTGTAATCCCAGCCTTATAATGTATCAACAGATTCTACAGAATATAGTATCAGATTCAAGGCTACTCTAATACCTTGTACACTACATGATCAAAAGTATGTGGGCACCTGCTCGTCGAACATCTCATTCCAAAATCATGGGCATTCATATGGAGCTAACAGCCTCCACTCTTCTGGGAAGGCTTTCCACTAGATGCTGGAACATTGCTGCAGGGACTTGCTTCCATTCAGCCACAAGAGCATTAGTGAGGTTGGGCATTGATGTTGGGCGATTAGCCTGGTTCACAGTCGGCGTTCCAATTCATCCCAAAGATGTTCGATGGGGTTGAGGTCAGGGTTCTGTGCAGGGCAGTCAAGTTAATCCACACCGATCTCGACAAACCATTTCTGCATGGACCTCACTTTGTGCATGAGGGCATTGTCATGCTGAAACAGTAAAGGGCCTTCACCAAACTGTTACCAAAAGGTTGGAAGCACAGAATCGTCTAGAATGTCATTGTATGCTGTAGCATTAAGATTTCCATTCACTGGAACTAAGGGGCCTAGCCAGAACCATGAAAAACAACCCTCGACCATTTTTCCTCCTTCACCAAAATTTACAGTTGGCACTATGCATTGCGTCAGGTAGCGTTCTCCTGGAATCTGCCAAACCCAGATTCGTCGGACTGCCAGATGGTGAAGTGTGATTTACCACTCCGGAGAATGCGTTTCCACTACTCCGGAGACCAATGGTGGCAAGCTTTACATCACTCCAGCCAATGCCTGACATTGCTCATGGTGATCGTAGGCTTGTGTGCTGCTGCTCAGCCAAGGTAAACCATTTAATGGAGCACCCGACTAACAGTTTTGGTGCTGATGTTGCTTCCAGAGGCAGTTTGGAACTCAGTAGATGATTTTTTCCTTGCTTTAGCACTCAGGAGGTCACGTGCTTTGAGCTTGTGTTGCCTACCGCTCACAGCTGAGCCGTTGTTGCTCCTAGACATTTCCACTTCACAAAAACAGCACTTACAGTTGACTGGGGCAGCACCAGCAGGGCAAAAATTTGACAAACTGACTTGTTGGAAAGGTGGCATCCTGTGACGATGCCAAGTTGAAAGTCACTGAGCTCTTCAGTAAGGCCATTCTACTGCCAATGATTGCATGGCTGTGTGCTCGATTTTATACACCAGTCCGCAACGGTGTAGCTGAAATAGTAAAATCTACTAATTTGTATATACAGTTGAAGTTGGAAGTTTACGTACACTTAGGTTGGAGTCCTTAAAACTTGTTTTTCAGCCACCACAAATTTCTTGTTAACAAACTATAGTTTTGGCAAGTCGGTTAGGACATCTACTTTGTGCATGACACAAGTAATTTCTCCAACAACTATTTACAGATTTTGATTTTCCCATGATGTCAAGCAAAGAGGCACTGAGTTTGAAGGTAGGCCTTAAAATACATCCACAGGTACACCTCCAATTGATTGAAATTATATCAATTACCCTATCAGAAGCTTCTAAAGCCATGACATCATTTTCTGGAATTTTCCAAGCTGTTTAAAGGCACAGTCAACTTGGTGTATGTAAACTTCTGACCCACTGGAATTGTGATACAGTGAATTATAAGTGAAATAATCTGTCTGTTAACAATTGTTGGAAAAATGACTTGTCATGCACAACGTAGATGTCCTAACCGACTTGCCAAAACTATAGTTTGTTAACACGACATTTGTGGAGTGGTTGAAAAACGAGTTTTAATGACTCCAACCTAAGTGTATGTAAACTTCCGACTTCAACTGTAGCGCTCAAACTGTTTGAAAATAGTATTTGCTTTTGGGCATACTGTATGTGTATGCAGCATGTGTGTGAATAAGTATGTTTGTAGTTTTTATGTTTGCATTTTGTGTGTATGTATTTTATGTATGTGTGTGTTTTCTGTGTTATGCATATGTTGTCCTATATAATGTCCACATACTGAAAGTCCCATGAGTATGATACTGGGAGGTATACAATGACTCTATGGTACCGTGTTCCCTATGTAGTGCACTACTTTTGACAAATGTGTACACTGTATAGGGAATAGGGTGTCATTTTGTACACTGCCATTGTGTGTGATAACTAGCACGGCTGCTGTCTGACAGTCCCATTAGTATGGCTGATGTGAACCGCTCTGTTAGCCCTGTGGCTTATACCGCTCTTTCCTCTAAACTTCTAACTACCAGCATGGGACTGTGTGTGTGTGTGCGTGTGTTTGATAACGGCCTGGGGTTTATGGTTTATGTTCGTCAGGTGGCCCACCGCTAATAATGACATACTACCCTCCTGTGACCTGGGCTCAACGAGGTGTGTGTGTGAGGCCCTGTTGAGTGTGAGGGTATGGAGCTGGGAGGAACAATGGGGAAGTTTCGCTCAGGCAGAGAGGTAAGTGTTCTGGGTAATGTAGATGGATCGCTCCATATGTAGACCAAGGACTTCCTTCCTGTATCCTGTTCTACTAAACACACACACACAAACCTTGGCACGGCCTCACATTGTATTTGAGTGTGACATATTTTGCTTTGAGTGTTTCCTTTTACACATCAGCACCCCCTAACAAGTTACTGATGACCTCAAGGGTTATTTGGTAAAGAACCAATGTAAGTACTTTGAAGACCCTTCACATTTCATTCAACTGACGTATTCACTCTGGCTTATAGCATATTCATGCAACATATGAAATGATGACTTTGAATACTATTAAGTTCATATTTCTATGTCATTTCCACATTGATCTCCACATGATTACTTGATTGTTGGATTGTATTCAGGGCTTTATGTCAGTGGAAGGTGGGTCCTAATCATCATTCCAGCACTTCTGTTCTCATCTGTACTGTATGTTACCATACCTCCCCCAGTATGAATGAGCTGGTGCATTTCCATCAAGGAGAGTCTAACTCGTCGTTATTATACAAATGGCCCTTCACGAAGAGATAAATATGCAATTAACTTCAACAGGCAAGTAGGCAAGAACGCAAGCACACACACACAATGGTTATGCTACTATTCAAAATGAACCAAAGGAATGTTTAAAAAAAAGATACAGTATATTCTTTCAAATAGTGGAGAGAGGCAGAGCAAAATGAGTCATCCTTCACCTTATCTTCCCCCCTCCCCTCCCCTCCCTTACAGCTCAGCGTTCAATACCATAGTGCCCTCCAAGCTCATCACTAAGCTAAGGACCCTGGGACTAAACACCTCACTCAGCAACTGGATCCTGGACATCCTGACAGGCCGCCCGCAGGTAGTGAGGGTAGGAAGCAACACATCGCCACGCTGACCCTCAACACCAAGTCTGGAACCAACAGGACCCTGAACAGCTTCTACCCCCAAGCCATAAGACTGCTAAACAGTTAACCAAATAGCTGCCCGGACTATCCGCATTGACCCTTTTGCAGTAACTTTTTTGACCCATCACATACGCTGCTGCTACTGTATATTATCTATTCTGTAGTCACTTTATTCCTAGTTATATGTAAATATCTACCTAAATCATCGACTCGGTACTGGTACCTTGTGTACAGTATAGCCAAGTTATCATTACTCATTGTGTATTTATTATTACTTTTGTTATTACGTGTTATTATATTATATACTATATTTTCCCTATTGTCTTTCCCTCTGCATTGTTGGAAATGGCTCCCTAAGGGAGTTGATCTCGTTACGTTGTGTTCACAAGACATCCAACCTTCTCACCGAGATGAATACGTAGCTGGGCATTGTTCCACTGTAAGGAAATCCATGCTCGAACATGCAATGCTCTCTCTTGCAGTTAGATCACATGAAATCTAGAGGCTACTGCGTTTAAAGCTCTGAAGTATGTGTTCCAGAGTACTTAGTGCATTCACACGCAGTTTTACAACTAGAGCTACACAGACATGTTGATGTGGATGAAAGAAGATGCTCTTTCATCCTGGCATGGGGGCTAAATTCTACTCGATGGGTATTTTTTCCTTTCATCACACTTAATGTGTTTGATTTGGAGGAGAAGAAGAGAAAGGACAGAGAGATAGGAGAAGGAGTAAGAGAGTACAAAGGAGAGGAGAGAAAAGGAGAGAGGACAGAGATGGTGAGTGGAAAGGAGAGGGAGGAGGAGATAAGAGGGAGGAGGTTGGAGAGAGAGGGGGATGGAGAGAGAGAGAAGGGAAAGATTGTAGAGGAAGAGGAGTGAAAAGATGAGATAGAAGGGTGTGCTTGCGTGCGTGCGTCAGTCACTAGATCTCAACCCAATTGAACAAACACTTATGCGAGATTCTGAGACAGCATTTTCCACCACTATCAACAAAACACCAAATTATGACATTTCTCATGGAAGAATGGGGTGACATCCCTCCAATAGAGTTCCAGACACTTGTAGAATCTATGCCAAGACACATTGCAGCTGTTCTGACAGCTCGTGGTGGCCCAACGCCCTTGAAGACACTTTATGTTGGTGTTTCCTTTAATTTGGCAGTGACGTGTATATAATGAGATGTTTGAGTCTGTGAGTGCAGGGGCTGGGAAGAGAGAGAGGGAAAGGATAGATAGAAAGGGAGACAAAGAGAGAGAGAGAGAGAGAGAGAGAGAGAGAGAGAGAGAGAGAGAGAGAGAGAGAGAGAGAGAGAGAGAGAGAGAGAGAGAGAGAGAGAGAGAGAGAGAGAGAGAGAGAGGGAGAGAGAGAGAGAGAGAGAGAGAGAGAGAGAGAGAGAGAGAGAGAGAGAGAGAGAGAGAGAGAGAGAGAGAGAGAGAGAGAGAGCGATGTATAGTGTGTAGGCGTAGGAAGTGTTCAGTCTCATCTCTTCGTCGTGGTCTCTCAGTGGAGATGTCAGTCTCCTCTGTGCTTGAGTCACTTCCTGTCCTGACCTCTCCCCTGAAAGTGTTGTAACCGCCTTTTAACTCAGCAGCCCCCAGCTACGCGCCGACACTCCTCTGTGTGTGCAGTCAAGCAGAAAGCTGGTGCTACACATTCCGCATTCACACCTCACAGTGGGCAGTGTGTGTGTGGTTGCCAACCAGGCCTACCAGAGGAAGGTGTAATGTGTGTGTCTGTGTCAATGAGAGGATACGGAGGTAGGTAGGAGACCTACCAGCTCTCACAGTCTCATGTCAGAATTAGACGTTCATCCATGTTTCTCAAAAGTCAAATTTTGAAGTTGTTCCATACGTCAAATATAGAAGTGTTTAAGGTTCAGGCAAGGTTAGGGTTACGTTCAGGAGTTACCTCCAAACTCTTAAAGTTAGACTTTAACTCCAAATGGTTAAGAAAAGGGTTATGGTTTGGGATAGGCTTAAAACAAAAGTATCAAAAACAACTTTCTATCGCTGGATTTCAACTTCCAACCTTCAGAATCAGAGGCAGATGCTTAAAGGCGCTGCATGGTCAATCCGATGTCTGCATTGGCCGTGCAGCATTTACATAAGGCCTCTGTAGAAGTCAGGGCATTCGTACTTTTTGCTCTTCGTGGCACAGGGCAGAGCTGTTGAGCAGAGCTGTTGTGAAGGAAGTTGTCAAGGAAGTGAGTTTGTGTTTATACAGGACCTCCCTCCATCACCTACCGTCAACCAATCATATCAATGCGGAGCTATACGGAGCCCTCCGTATTATTACATTTGAGAGGAGCACGGCAATGCGGTACAGAGCTCAATTTGGCCTCTCCATGCCTCCGGAGGCTTCACAATTGCGTCACACCATCCACAAGGCACCTCCGACCACATTTTCAGATCAAGCAATAATTTGCTCTTACGCCCATCCACCATCCCCATCCACAACTGTAACATACTTGAAGGTAACACAGCTCGCTGTTGCCTCTGGTGTCAAATCAAATCAAATGTATTTATATAACCCTTCGAACATCAGCTGATATCTCAAAATGCTGTACAGAAACCCAGCCTAAAAACCCAAACAGCAAGCAATGCAGGTGTAGAACCACAGTGGCTAGGAAAAACTCCCTAGAAAGGACAAAATATAGGAAGAAAAACTAGAGAGGAACCAGGCTATGAGGGGTGGCCAGTCCTCTTCTGGCTGTGCCGGGTGGAGATTATAACAGAACATGGTCAAGATGTTCAAATGTTCATAAATGACCAGCATGGTCAAATAATAATATTCACAGTAGTTGTCGAGGGTGCAACAGGTCAGCACCTTAGGACTAAATGTCAGTTGGCTTATCATAGCCGATCATTGAGAGGATCTCTAGAGTTGAAAACAGCAGGTCTGGGACAGGTAGCACGTCCTGTGAACAGGTCAGGGTTCCATAGCCGCAGGCAGAACAGTTGAAACTGGAGCAGCAGCACGGCCAGGTGGACTGGGGACAGCAAGGAGTCATCATGGCAGGTAGTCCTGAGGCATGGCCCTAGGGCTCAGGTCCTCCGAGAGAGAGAGAGAAAGAAAGAAAGAGAGAATTAGAGAGAGCATACTTAAATTCACAGAGGACACCGGATAAGACAGGAGAAATACTCCAGATATAACAGACTGACCCTAGCCCCACGACACATAAACTACTGCAGCATAAATACTGGAGGCTGAGACAGGAGGGGTCAGGAGACACTGTGGCCCCATCCGATGATACCCCCGGACAGGGCCAAACAGGCAGGATATAACCCCACCCACTTTGCCAAAGCACATCCCCCACACCACTAGAGGGATATCTTCAACCACCAACTTACCATCCTGAGACAAGGCTGAGTATAGCCCACGAAGAACTCCGCCACGACACAACCCAAGGGGGGGCGCCAACCCAGACAGGAAGACCACGTCAGTGACTCAACCCACTCAAGTGATGCACCCCTCCTAGGGACGGCATGGAAGAGCACCAGTAAGCCAGTGACTCAGCCCCTGTAATAGGGTTAGAGGCAGAGAATCCCAGTGGAGAAAGGGGAACCGGCCAGGCAGAGACAGCAAGGGCAGTTCGTTGCTCCAGTGCCTTTCCGTTCACCTTCACACTCCTGGGACAGACTACACTCAATCATAGGACCTACTGAAGAGATGAGTCTTCAATAAAGACTTAAAGGTTGAGGCCGAGTCTCCGTCTCTCACATGGGTAGGCAGACCATTCCATAAAAATGGAGCTCTATAGGAGAAAGCCCTGCCTCCAGCTGTTTGCTTAGAAATTCTAGGGACAATTAGGAGGCCTGCGTCTTGTGACCGTAGCGTACGTGTAGGTATGTAGGGCAGGACCAAATCGGAAAGATAGGTAGGAGCAAGCCCATGTAATGCTTTGTAGGTTAGCAGTAAAACCTTGAAATCAGCCCTTGCCTTAACAGGAAGCCAGTGTAGGGAGGCTAACACTGGAGTAATATGATCAAATTTTTTGGTTCTAGTTAGGATTATAGCAGCCGTATTTAGCACTAACTGAAGTTTATTTTGTGCTTTATCCGGGTAGCCGGAAAGTAGAGCATTGCAGTAGTCTAACCTAGAAGTGACAAAAGCATGGATGAATATTTCTGCATCATTTTTGGACATAAAATTTCAGATTTTTGCAATGTTACGTAGACGGAAAAAAGCTGTCCTTGAAACAGTCTTGATATGTTCGTCAAAAGAGAGATTAGGGTCCAGAGTAACGCCGAGGTCCTTCACAGTTTTATTTGAGATGACTGTACAACCATCAAGATTAATTGTCAGAATCAACAGAAGAAATCTTTGTTTCTTGGGACCTAGAACAAGCATCTCTGTTTTGTCCGAGTTTAAAAGTAGAAAGTTTGCAGGTATCCACTTCCTTATGTCTGAAACACAGGCTTCCAGCGAGGGAAATTTTGGGGCTTCACCATGTTTCATCGAAATGTACAGCTGTGTGTCATCCGCATAGCAGTGAAAGTTAACATTATGTTTTCGAATGACATCCCCAAGAGGAAAAATATATAGTGAAAACAATAGTGGTCCTAAAACGGAACCTTGAGGAACACCGAAATGTACAGTTGATTTGTCAGAGGACAGACCATCCACAGAGACAAACTGATATCTTACCGACAGATAAGATCTAAACCAGGCCATAACTTGTCCGTGTAGACCAATTTGGGTTTCCAATCTCTCCAAAAGAATGTGGTGATCGATGGTATCAAAAGCAGCACTAAGGTCTAGGAGCACGAGGACAGATGCAGAGCCTCGGTCTGACGCCATTAAAAGGTCATTTACCACCTTCACAAGTGCAGTCTCAGTGCTATGATGGGGTCTAAAACCAAACTGAAGCACTTCGTATACATTGTTTGTCTTCAGGAAGGCAGTGAGATGCTGCGCAACAGCTTTTTCAAATGTTTTTGAGAGGAATGTTTTCTGGGTCAAGGTTTGGCTTTTTCAAGAGAGGCTTTATTACTGCCACTTTTAGTGAGTTTGGTACACATCCGGTGGATAGAGAGCCGTTTATTATGTTCAACATAGGAGGGCCGAGCATAGGAAGCAGCTCTTTCAGTAGTTTAGTTGGAATAGTGTCCAGTATGCAGCTTGAAGGTTTAGAGGCCATGGTTATTTTTGTCATTGTGTCAAGAGATATAGTACTAAAACACTTGAGTGTCTCCCTTGATCCTAGGTCCTGGCAGAGTTGTGCAGACTCAGGACAACTGAGCTTTGGAGGAATACGCAGATTTAAAGAGTCCGTAATTTGCTTTCTAATGATCATGATCTTTTCCTCAAAGAAGTTCATTAAGTTATTACTGGTAAAGTGAAAGCCATCCTCTCTTGGGGAATGCTGCTTTTTAGTTAGCTTTGCGACAGTATCAGAAATACATTTTGGATTGTTCTTATTTTTCTCAATTAATTTGGAAAAATAGGATGATCGAGCAGCAGTGAGGGCTCTTCGATACTGCACGGTACTGTCTTTCCAAGCTAGTGTCTGGTTTCCAAATCATTTCCCGAAGTCCTCAGACATAGGTGGACGTCGAATAATGACTTGTATCACGGGTGACGTGACTGAGGACCACCTGTGACACCTGACAGTCAGATAGAGAGGCTCCTTTTTATGACAGACTCACTGTGACACACGCACACACGCACACACAGACAGCCAGACAGACAGACAGCCAGCCAGACAGCCAGCCAGACAGACAGACAGACAGACAGACAGACAGACAGACAGACAGACAGACAGACAGACAGACAGACAGACAGACAGACAGACAGACAGACAGACAGACAGACAGACAGACAGACAGACAGACAGACAGACAGACACAAACGCATACACACAGCTGTAAATAGGTAATGGCTGCTTCCACAATAGATTTGAATAACTTTTTTCAGTGGTAAACAAACAATGTTTTGACCGTCATGGTGCTTATATACCAGTAGTATGACAATGTCTGCCCTTGTTCATGTGTGCTGCTATGCTGCGTACATAGAAACATAGGTACCACAGCGCCATCTATTGAGCACTGGTTGTAACAGCAGGCAGGCTTATTGAAATGCCTGACGATACGGCAAGTTTATAGGAACCAAATAGTGAGGTTATCTGTCAGGGGTTGGGCTGTAAAAGGGATGAGGAGGAAGACGTGTGTGTATATCTGAACTCTGGGCTTTCTTCTGCGCTTTTACAATCATATTTTTTTTCTGCTCTCCTTTATCTAAGTCACTCATGCATGCCTCTCTCTTTCTCTCTCTCTTTAACACTCTCTCTCTCTCTCTCTCTCTCTCTCTCTCATGTAAACTACCCTCAGTACTCCCCATTCTGATTCACTCTTTCTTGCTTCCATACCTCCATCTTTCAATCTCCATCTCTTTAAGATTGACAGTCTGAAGGAGTTGTTAGCCAGTCCGGCCATCAACCACCTCACAAAGCCCCTTGATGAGTACCTGCCAAGTCACTGATGTTAATCACACACACACACACACACACACACACACACACACACACACACACACACACACACACACACACACACACGCACACGCACACGCACACGCACACGCACACGCACACACACACGGACACACGCATGTGCACACACACACACACACGTACCCCCCCCCCCCCCACCACCCTTACACACAGTGAAGTCCCATTTCACTGTAAGGTCTACACCTGTTGTATTCAGCGCACGTGACAAATAAACGTTGATTTGATTTGACCACTACACTCCAAACATAACTATCTCTACCTTAACACATTAAAATCATTGATCACAAGATAGGTCCTGAAATGCTGATGGGAGTGAAGCAAGCAAAAATCTATGTTTATTCCACCCAGTGGGCCCCACTGCCTGTCTGCCTGAGCTTGATGTGTGTCCCCTGCCTTTCACAACCACTTTTTAATCTTCTCGCATTTATGCGCTCTCCTCCTCTCACCCCCTTCAATTGTGGACTTCAATGCACAACACAACAGCTGTCTGACCAGGCAAAAATAAATCAAAGCCAAACATTCATAACACAACCACTAACTGCTACACACACAGCCTACATCGCTGTCACCATATTAGCTAACGTCATACTCAACATAGCTACTAGAAATAACGTGTTAGTAAACCCTCTACAATCACGCAGTACAGTGTACAGCAAGCAGTTTGGCAGTTACACCAGCGGGTGTAAAACCGAAAGCTTACCTTGACTTGAAAGAGTTTCAGTGTTGGATAGCCTTAGCCATCTAGCTAACAAAAATAGCATTCCTCTCTATTTGAGCCAGGTGTTTGAGTTGGCTAAATTAGCTAGCTGCATTAGCTAGCTAAGTAACTGAAAGTGGAAACATTTCTATGAAATATCTCTCTCGGCTGTTGCTTCTCCTTAATTTTTTAAGAAATAATTTTGTTCAAAACTGTTCAACTATGTCTTTCTCTCTCTTTGATTCAACTACTCACCACATGCTATGCACTTGCATGCTAGCTAGCTGTAGCTTATGCTTTCACTACAAGATTCATTCTCTAATCCTTTGATTGGGTGGACAACATGTCAGTTCCTGCTGCAAGAGCTCTGATAGGTTGGAGGACGTCCTCTGGAAGTCCTCATAATTACTGTTCAAGTCTATGGAAGGAGGTGAGAAGCATGAGCCTCCTAGGTTTTCTATTGAAATCAATGTACCCAGAAGAAGGAAAACAGCTGTCCTCCGGCTACACCATGGTGCTACCCTTCAGATTACTGTTGAGGTGTCACGTTCTGACCTTAGTTCCTTTTTTATGTCTTTATTTTAAGTTTGGTCAGGGCATGAGTTGAGGTGTGCATTCTATGTTGTTTTTCTATGTTTTGGTCTGTACGTTATATTTCTATGTGTTTGGCCTAGTATGGTTCTCAATCAGAGGCAGGTGTCGATCGTTGTCTCTGATTGAGAATCATACTTAGGTAGCCTGTTTTCCCACTATGGGTTGTGGGTAGTTATTTTCCGTTTCAGTGTTTGCATCATACGGGACTGTGTCGGTTTTTATTTATTCTCTTGTTCTTTTTGTATTTTGTATTCATTCTCGATTAAACGATATTATGGATACGTACCACGCTGCATTTTGGTCCTCCTCTCCTTCCACCAACGAAAGCCGTTACAGAATTACCCACCAACAAAGGACCAAGCAGCGTGGGAACACGGACTCCTGGACATGGGAGGAAATTTTGGACGGCAAAGGACCCTGGGCACAGCCGGGGGAGTATCGCCGTCTGAAAGAGGAGCTGGAGGCAGCTAGAGCTGAGCGGCGCCACTACGTAGTGGCGCGAGGTAACGGGCACGAGAATCGGCCGGGCTAGAGTGGGCATCGAGCCAGGAGGGATGATGCCGGCTCAGCGCATCTGGTCTCCAGTGCGTCTCCTCGGCCCGGGGTATACTGCACCAGCCCTACGCACGGTGTCTCCAGTTCGCCAGCACAGTCCAGTGCGGCCTGTTCCAACTCCCCGCACTTGCCGGGCTACAGAGGGGATCCAGCCAAGACGAGTGGTGCTAGCTCTGCATGTGCATGTGGGCTTCAGTATATGCGTGGGCTTCAGTATGTTTGTCAAAAAGTAATTAAAGGGAATAAATGCTAGACATGTGGAATAACAAATCATTCATTAGGGATGTTCACTTGGAGTGGTAGCACCAGGCATACAACAGCTACAGCTGGTGGTTTTCTCACCCTTGATTTGCTACACTTTTCTGACAGTCAGTTTGCTGTGGTGGCTGTTCATCATGGTAGTTGATTACAAACTAACTGGTGCAAGAAAGAACTGTCAAGGTTTATCCTGACGCATATGGTTCTATAATGTAGTCAGCTTTTACAGTATTGAATAAATATAATAACAAAATAATACTTAAGTAGTCATTTATAAACGTCCTGTCCTCAAAAGAGACTCTTCAGATTCTTTGAACGTTCAAATTATAAATGCTGATAAGAATGTTGCCCTTCTTCCCAACTTTGAACTCAATTATTTCTCATTCACTGTTTTCGCTCTGCATGTTTTATTCAATTTCCTATAACGTGTGCTGTCTAGTGTATTGATTTTCTCTCCCATTGGAGTTGGAACAACATCAACAGCTTATTCTGAAGGATCATGTGCTGTCTGTCTGTCTGTCTGTCTGTGTAATATACAGTTGAAGTCGGAAGTTTACATACACTTCGATTGGAGTCATTAAAACTCGTTTTTCAACCACTCCACAAATTTCTTGTTAACAAACTATAGTTTTGGCAAAGTTGCTACTTTGTGCATGACACAAGTCATTTTTCTAACAATTGTTAACAGGCAGATTATTTCACTTATAATTCACTGTATCACAATTCAAGTGGGTCAGAAGTTTACATACACTAAGTTGACTGTGCCTCTAAACAGCTTGGAAAATTCCAGAAAATTATGTTATGGCTTTAGAAGCTTCTGATAGGCTAATTGACATTGTTTGAGTCAATTGGAGGTGTACCTGTGGATGTATTCACAAGGCCTATGTTCAAACTCAATGCCTCTTTGCTTGACACCATGGGAAAATCAAAAGAAATCAGCCAAGACCTCATAAAAAAATTGTAGAACTCCACAAGTCTGGTTCATCCTTGGGAGCAATTTCCAAAAGCCTGAAGGTACCACGTTCATCTGTACAAACAATAGTAAGCAAGTATTAACACCATGGGACCACGCAGCCGTCATACTGCTCAGGAAGGAGACGCGTTCTGTCTCCTAGAGATGAACGTACTTTGGTGCGAAAAGTACAAATCAATCCCAGAACACCAGCAAAGGACCTTGTGAAGATGCTGGAGGAAACAGGTACAAAAGTATCTATATCCACAGTAAAATGAGTCCTATATGGACATAGCCGCTCAGCTAAGGTAGTAGAAGTACAGTCTGCTGTCATTCTGATCTAAGAATATTACTCCTGCTTATTATGAAGAAAAAATACATCTGTTTAACTTTGTAAACTAAAGGTGTGTTTAGAATTATTTTTGTTGTATTAATGCTATTTAATCTCTCCTCAGACTACTATTATTCTGTTTGTCCTGTGGGTACCTTTGCCACTGTTCCACCCCTTGTGTATTGCGCTGTCATGGTGTATTGTGTGTAACAGTGATAACACCAAGTAAAACTGAAATGATAACTTAAAACACAAAATATAAATATCCATTAACAAACTTCTTATAGCTTAGACTAATTTCCACTTCCTGAACACATACTACTTAAATAAAAAACATAGCCTTTTCTATAGCCTTTTCAAACTGAAACAAAATGAACAGTATGAACAATAAAATGGGACATTTTATTTTAAAAAAGAAAAGAAACTATTGAAAATAGGCGGTTGTTTTGAAACCTCTGGGATTTTTTGATTGGAAAAAATATTTAAAAAACGGTTTCTTGAGGATCAGCGCCTTGATCTATAGTTAAATTTGTCAAAATTTGTCTAACAAGTTAAATTTGTCTTTTGTTTATTTTAGTCTTTAGTGACATGGATAGAAGGACAGTCTGCTGTCATTCTGATCTAAGAATATTACTCCTGCTTATTATGAAGAAAAAATACATCTGTTTAACTTTGTAAACTAAAGGTGTGTTTAGAATTATTTTTGTTGTATTAATGCTATTTAATCTCTCCTCAGACTAATATTATTCTGTTTGTCCTGTGGGTACCTTTGCCACTGTTCCACCCCTTGTGTATTGCGCTGTCAAGCCGCTCAGCAATGAAGAAGCCATTGCTCCAAAACCGCCATAAAAAGCCAGACTACGGTTTGCAACTGCACATGGGGACAAAGATCGTACATTTTGGAGAAATGTTCTCTGGTCTGATGAAACAAAAATAGAACTGTTTGGCCATAATGACCAGCGTTATGTTTGGAGGAAAAAGGGGGAGGATTGCAAGCCAAAGAACACCATCCCAACCGTGAAGCACAGGGGTGGCAGCATAATGTTGTGGGGGTGCTTTGCTAGAGGAGGAACTGGTGCACTTCACAAAATAGATGGCATCATGAGGAAAATTGTGGATATATTGAAGCAACATCTCAAGAAATCAGTCAGGAAGTTAAAGCTTGGTCGCAAATTGGTCTTCCAATTGGACAATGACCCCAAGCATACTTCCAAAGTTGTGGCAAAATGGCTTAAGGACAACAAAGTCAAGGTATTGGAGTGGCCATCACAAAGCCCTGACCTCAATCCTATAGAAAATGTGTGGGCAGAACTGAAAAGGCGTGTGCGAGCAAGGAGGCCTACAAACCTGTCTCAGTTACACTAGCTCTGTCAGGAGGAATGGGCCAACATTCACCCAACTTATTATGGGAAGCTTGTGGAAGGCTACCCAAAACATTTGACCCAAGTTAAACAATTTAAAGGCAATGCTACCAAATACTAATTGAGTGTATCTAAACTCTGACCCACTGGGAATGTGATGAAAGAAATAAAAGCTAAAATAAATCATTCTCTCTACTATTATTCTGACATTTCACATTCTTAAAATAAAGTGGTGATCCTAACTGACCTAAGACAAGGAATTTTTACTCTGATTAAATGTCAGGAATTGTGAAAAACTGAGTTTAAATGTATTTGGCTAAGGTGTATGTAAACTTCCGACTTCAACTGTATCTGTATTAGTGTTACGTTTTTTTTGTGCCCGCGGTGTTATGATGAACAGATATCAAAACGAGGTCGTAAATTGACATTTAATCAGGACAGCAACAATTCCCACATTCATGAGTGTCAACAGAATCGTCAATTCTTGCAGTTCAACATCTAGTTAGTGCTAGTGGTGTGAACACTGTTTGACAATGTAAAATGTATTAAATGGCAAACTATCAAAAACTTAAAACAATGAAGACATCTCTGAGAAAGGGATCTAAATCTGTACTAGACAGGATTCAAAACAGCATAATGGCACCAAAAGAAAAGGTATCTAATTCTGCGCTGAACATGACAATCTTTTCTGTTTTTTCTCCCAGTCCCTGGCAAGGTGTTGCACAACACTTGATTAAGTGGTGTTACAACACACCATGTAATTTTTCAAAGCATCCCCAGATGATGTGTTTCAATACTCAAGCAATGTAAAGGTTTTGTCTTCTTCAAGTTGGTGGCAGCTCAGTTGCCACTAGTTTTGGTGTTAAAAAGCCCTTAATTTTAATAGTGTTAAATGAGAACATGCTACATGCATGCACACACAGACATACGGACACACATGCAAATGCACACATTTCACACATTTCACACATTTCACACACACACACACACACACACACACACACACACACACACACACACACACACACACACACACACACACACACACACACACACACACACACACACACACACACACACACACACACACACACACACACACACACACACACACACACACACTCTTTCTCTCTCTCTCACTCTCTTTCTTTCTCTTTCATTCCTGTGTCACTCTCCCTCCAACCGTTACCTTTTATCTGACTACACCAAAGCAGAAAAGGTGGATCCAAAGTCCAACAGAGGGAATTAATTATCCCCTCAACATTAAGTTTCAGATTGGAATGGAACCGCTGTCTGCTCTGCCGTGGACTTGCATTCCTAGGGGGATAGGTCTGATAATTGACAGCAGGTTGCCAATGGGTGTGTTTTATCTGCACTATACTAAATTCATCTCTCTCCACTAAATAAGTAAGTGGATTAAAACGAACACAAATGAGAGGCATCTCTCTCACAACAGAGAGAGATGGAAGGAGGAAAAAAGATGGAGACAGAAAAAGGAGTAAAAAGAGCCTTTGATTGTCTTTCCCACTTAAACAGTCTTCGACCCTAGTAAACGTTGAGGGAGAGAGGAAGGGGAAGGAGAGAAGGGAGGAGGAAGAGGGGTAAAACTGAGTTATTCATGACTATTTTGCATATGAGTTTGTTTACTCTCTCAGATCAGGCCCGGCTTCTTTCACTCTTGTTGATAGAAGCTTCAAATTGCCTATGACTTCCTTGTTTGTGTCACACTTCTATTCATACAAGTACATATAGAGCATACCAACACACTCTTTCATTTGATATGAATTCGCAACTGTATACTTTTAGAAAAGGTTCCACCTAGAACCTAAAAGGGTCGTCGGCTGCCCTTTAAAGAAGCCTTTTGTGTTCCATGTAGGGTTCTAAAGAGGGTTCTACATGGAACCCAAAAAGGTTCTACCTGGAAGCCAAAAGGTTATTCAAAGGGTTCCCCCATGGGCACAGCCTTTATTTCTAAGCGTGTATCCTACACTCCCTGTCAAACACTATACCACAAACGCTTGAGCTGCAAGTGTGACAGTATTTCTTCATGTCTCAGTGAAGGTGACATCATTGCAGGATGCTTCTGTAAGCTAGTTTCGGTACAAGTAGCTTCTGGAATCCCTGCCCCAACTCTACCCTTGTCTCTGCCTCGGTCTGAGGTTTTGTGGGTTTATCCCCTCTACCCCGCTCCATCGATCTGCTTTTATAAACACTGGTGGCATTTCAGTCTGCCCTTTCCCAGCCCCAGCCTCATCCCTGACTCAGAGCTTCCCTGTGTGTCTGCAGTCTGTATATAGACCAGACAGTCTTTACACTCTGATAGGCACGGACTTGCCTCGAGCCTCTCCGTGGTGTCTCGAGACCTTAGGACTACGTATGAGGTTTTATCTGCGCAGAGCATAGAGATACTGAGCATCAAAGATTTCACATCCCAGATTTCAGAACTGTTTTGTAGTGAATTCTTATTTTGTAACCCATTCATGTCCTCACTTTAAAGGTACCTAAAGTGCTGAGTATCACAATTCTAAGACATTTGTAAATCCGTTTTTTGGGGGAGAATCGCAGATAGAACCGTATGGCTCCATCTGGGTTCAACCATATGGCACAGAATGTTACAGTTATTTCAATTGCAATAGAAAAGCACAGACATTGAATTATTAAATAAAGAGAATACCCTTCCTTATTTCTAATCACATTATAGTACAATCTATCCTATGGATAACTAGCAACATTGCTAAAGCTTAGCGCTGGATGAGTAAACTGATATATGTTTCTGGTCTCAGACACCCACATTCACTACTTGCTAGTTATCAATACAACGTGGCACGTTTGTACTTTTGGTGAAATAGCCTTTCCATGGAGGTTTTCGTATTGATATAGAACAAGACAAAAAACAGCGATGCCTTTACCAAGGACCATGTCATCTTAGGCACGTGTTTTTATAGATGTTACCATAAAGAGCTTACGTTACCAGCATTCTTCTGAAAAAGTGGTGAAAAAATCTAGCTAGGTAATTGAAAAAGAGGACCAAAACCTATGATTTCGTTCATGACTCAATAAATATATCACCTTACATACAATCATTTTTAATTGACAACAGAGCATTGTTTGCTTGGATGCAGATAGACCTTACAGCACCAAGTTAAAAGGTGTTTGTGCATATAGAACTTTGTAATTTTTTTCATCTGAAATTTATTTTTTACATTTTATCTGATAGAACCTTATAGTCCCAAGGACACAGTCTCTGTAAGGCTAATGAAGGATCATCAAGCTGGGCACCACCATTCTGGGTCCGTATTGTTCATCCATATCCGTCCTTTTGTAGCCTGGCTGACGTGCGTCCCACGTGACTACACAGCAAGCTGTGACTCACTGGTCTGGTATCTTTGGGCTTGTAAAAGGGAAGGTTAGCTCAAACTTTGAGCGACTTTGAGATACTTTTTGATTGGTTCTCATTTGCACGCTATTTGAATGTGCAACGTCCCCCACTCGTCCTCGTCAATTTGCTACGCCCCCACTAGAGACGGAAAACAAGCCAAGATAAAGTTAGGGCTATCTAAAACTGTTGGGAGAAAAACTCTGATGGAACTCTCTGAAAAGGAGATAGAGAGACAACACTGCCACATAGTAACAACCAACTTAGGGATTTAATTCAAATAGGAGCAACTTCAAGCATTTCAAGCTTTTGTGTGAAGGGAGGATGTATTAGTGGTCTTGGGGAACGCCTCATTTACCCGCTTGCTAGCTAGTTCTAGTCCTGAAGAAGCAAGGACAACAGTCTCCATTTCTGACAGCAGCGTCCCCATTTAAAGGCTGTGGTGGACAGAGGACCAAATACGCGAGGACACAGTTGGAGTTGGATCTCAGAGCAGTGGTTGCGGAGGAAGACAGGAACACTATAAGGGAGGGTGCATGTGACCTTGTCTTCTGAAGTCGGGAGAGCTGGTTGGGGAAGACCGGGAGGGATAAGTTGGCTTCAGTCCTAAACAACTCCAAGATCATTGGAATCGTTGTGGATGAAGTCCATTTGACTTACATATGGCATGTACAGTGCATTCGGAAAGTATTCAGACTCGTTGACTTTTTCCACATTTTGTTACTTTACAGCGTCATTCTAAAATTGATTAAATTACACACAATACTGCATAATGACAAAGTGAAAAATGATATTTTTGCACATTTATTAAAAATAAAAAACGTATTCAGACCCTTTGCTATGAGACTCAAAATTGAGCTCAGGTGCATCCTGTTTCCATTTGTCATCCTTGAGATGTTTCTAGAACTTGATTCTAGAACTTGATTGGAGTCTGGACATGATTTGGCACACACCTGTCTATATAAGGTCCCACAGTTGACAGTGCATGTCAGAGGAAAAACCAAGCCATGAGGTCGAAGGAATTGTCCGTAGAGCTCCAAGACAGGATTGTGTCGACGCACAGATATGGGGAAGGGTACCAAAAGAATTCTGCTGTATTGAAGGACCCAAAGAACATAGTGGCCTCCATCATTCTTCAATGGAAGAAGTTTGGATACACCAAACTGAGCAATCGGGGGAGAAGGGCCTTGGTCAGAGAGGTGACCAAGAACCCAATGGTCACTCTGACAAAGCTCCAGAGTTCCTCTGTGGAGATGGGAGAACCTTCCAGAAAGACAACCATCTCTGCAGCACTCCACCAATCAGGCTTTGGTAGAGTGGCCAGATGGAAGCCACACTTCAGTAAAATACGCTTGGAGTTTGCTAAAAGCCACCTAAAGGACTCTCAGACCATGAGAAACAAGATTCTCTGCTCTGATGAAACCAAGATTGAACGCTTTGGACAGGTGTATTTTGGGTCATTGACCTGTTGAAAAATTAATTATAGTACCACTAAGTGCAAACCAGATGGGATGGCGTATCGCTGCAGAATGCTTTGGTAGCCATTCTGGTTAAGCTTGCCTTGAATTCAAAATAAATCACTGACAGTGTCAGCAGCAAAGCACCCCCACACCATCACACCTCCTCCTTCATGCTTCACGGTGGGAACCACACATACGGAGATCGTCCATTCACTCATGTTTCTTGGCCCAAGCAAGTCTCTTCTTCTTATTGGTGTACTTTAGTAGTGCTTTCTTTGCAGCAATTTGACCATGAAGGCCTGACTCACGCAGTCTCCTCTGAACAGTTGATGTGTCTGTTACTTGAACTCTGTGAAGCATTTATTTGGGTTGCAATTGGAGGCTGGTAACTCTAATGAACTTATCCTCTGCAGCAGAGGTAACTCTGGGTCTTCCTTTCCTGTGGCAGTCCTCATGAGAGCCAGTTTCATGATATCGCTTGATGGTTTTTGCGACTGCACTTGAAGAAACTTTCAAAGTTCCCGCATTGATGGACCTTCATGCCTTAAAGTAATGATGGACTGTTTTTTCTCTTTGCTTATTTGAACTGTTCTTGACATAATATGGACTTTTACCAAATAGGGCTATCTTCTGCATACCACCCCTACCTTGTCACAACACAACTGATTGGCTCAAATGTGTTAAGGAAAGAAATTACACAAATTAACTTAAGACAAACCTGTTAATTGAATTGTATTCCAGATGACTACCTCATGAAGCTGGTTGAGAGAATGCCAAGAGTGTACAAAGCTGTCACCAAGACAAAGGGTAGCTACTTTGAAGAATCTTTTGTTTAACACTTTGTTGGTTACTACATTGTTCCATGTGTTATTTCACAGTTTTTATATTTTCACTATTATTGTATAATGAGAGAGAGAGAGAGAGTATAGTCTGTTTTAGAAAAGGAATGTCTATGGAATGGCAATGGAGTGGGATAGGTGGTTTAACTTAACAGAAGCCCATGTACAGTAGGTTATAAGGGCAAAAGGTAGATGGTAGATGGTTGAGCTTCGATATTTATTGTTCCAAAAGGGGTAGGCAAAAGGCAGGTCGGGGACAGGGGAGAGTTCATAAACCACATCAGAGTCCAAACAGTACCAGGGGATAGGCAGGCTCGAGGTCAGGACAGGCAGGGGTTCAGTGAACAGGTCCGAGTCCAAACAGTACAAGGGGATAGGCACCAGAGAATCAAAAACCTTCCTCACTTCTGCCATGAATTCCTCCAGGCTATGGCACACAGCGGATTGCTGCTCCCACACAGCCGTTGACCGGGAGAGTGCCCTTCAGCGTGATTAAATACGCTATCTTCGATCGGTCCGACGGGAACAAAGAGGGCTGGAATTCAAAAATGAGGGAGCACTGGGAAAAGAATGCCCGCCAATTACCAGGATCACCTGCATAATGCTCCGGAGGTGGTAAGCGGGGTTCTCGAGGAGCCAGGGTAGGTTGAACAAATCCACCAGTAGTAGAAAGGTTACTGGGTAGTTGGGAGGTCTCAGAGGTGGCAGGCTGGCTATGAGCTAACTCACTGATTTGCTCCATTATAGCCTTGAACCCTTGGCCATGGCATTCTGTCAGGGAACAAAGCCCTACCAAAAGGTCCAGCAGTAGCTCCTCATGCTTCCCAATGGTGGCTCCCTACAGGCAGAGTGGTCAGGCAGGCGGATTCGGCGTCAGGGTAGGCATGGGTCAAAACCAGGAGGGCTAGGAAAAAACAGAAATTGGGAAAAATAGGAGCTAGGAAAAACCGCTGGTTGACTTGGCAAAACAAGACGGATTGGCACAGAGAGAAAGGAAACACAGGGATAAATACACCGGGGACTAATGGGGAAAACAGGAGACACCTGGAGGTGGGTGGAGACAATCACAAAGACAGGTGAAACAGATCAGGGCGTGACATAGTTGTATGTGGCGATACCGGCCCACTGGCTTATCAGCACAGGCATCATGGCCCCCAGCACGCCTGTACATTTTAACACCCCTAATAATTTTTTCCCTCTCTCTTCTTTCCACTTCTGCTGTAGGACGCAGAGAAGATGAAGAAGGTAGTACCTGCAAGAGGGGGCTGTGGATGACAACAGACAACAGAAAATCTCAAAGACCCAAGCCAGCCATCTGCCACTGACATACATGGTGTGCCACAAATACACTGGATGGCTAGCCTACCTAGACCTTTTCATTCCAAATTATTGACTGAAATTAACCTATCAACATAGTGATGACATATACTGTGTGAATAACTTTAATTGCAGGTGCATTCTAGACTATGCACCTTGCATAAAGCGAGCTTAGCCACCCTTTCAGCCTCAAATGCGTATGAACAAGTAAAAGATTGCTGTAGTTTTACAATGTTATGGTTTGAAAACTGTCCCATAGACACCTAAATGTCCTTTCACTATTTACAGGAGTTCAAATATCCAGAACCAGAACCATGCAACTATGAGGCTGAACAAGAATTGTCCCACTGCACAAGGGTACAGAGAGGGATGAAAGACACCTTCACTCGACATCGTCACTGAATCTACACCTTCACATTTCACAAAGTAATTCCATGTTTTCTTCATCGTTTACAGTATAACATCCTGTAAAATAAAGTACATTTTGTACATGCTCTCTGTTTTCTTATCCATACATTAATGAATGTTGCATTAGGTAGACATTTTAGGCTGACTTAATGAAAGATGATTCATATATCTTTTGGTTTGGCTGGTCATACTTGCTGTAGTGTGATCTGTTCGGGCCAGACTGTGATATATGAATGTTTAGGGTACTTCATGTTCATGCATTGCCAGAAGTGAACATGGGTTGAAATAGACCGCGCCGACAGACATGGAAACTCTGCTTCTAGCTCCTAAGCAACTTTGCAGTATTTGCTAGAATGCATGGGTGATTCACATCATTGCTCTACTATGTAGACAGAGGACATCCAGGAAGGAAAATGATACCTTCGGAGGGTAAGAAAATGTTCAGCCTATAATTAGCAAACTAGTTCATTTATAACTAAAACATACATTTGATTAGCTAGCCGATTTTGAGTTAATAGCAAGCAAGCTAAAATTATTAGCTGGTTTACTTTCTATGGGGTGAAAAATGCTAGCTAAGGTTAGCTATGCTAGCTAACCTAACGTTAGTTGCTACTTGCTAGCCACAAGATTGTAACTTCCTCTTAAGGATCGGCCCCTTTTTTTCAAATTTCGCCTAAAATGACATACCCAAATCTAACTGCCTGTAGCTCAGGCCCTGAAACAAGGATATGCATATTCTTGGTACCGTTTGAAAGGAAACACTTTGAAGTTTGTGGAAATGTGAAAGGAATGTAGGAGAATATAACACATTAGATCTGGTAAGAGTTAATACAAAGGGAAAAAAAGCTGTTTTTTTCTCTTTTTTTGTACCATCATCATTGAAATGCAAGAGAAAGGCCATAAGGTATTATTCCAGCCCAGGTGCAATTTAGATTTTGGCCACTAGATTGCAGCAGTAATGTGCACAGTTTCAGACTGATCCAATGAACCATTGCATTTCTGTTCAAAATGTTGTATCAAGATTGCCCAAATGTGCCTAATTTGTTTATTAATAACTGTTCATGTTCAAAACTGTGCACTCTCCTCAAACAATAGCATGGTATTTTATCACTGTAATAGCTACTGTAAATTGCACAGTGCAGTTAGATTATTAACAAGAATTTAAGCATTCTGCCAATATCAGATATGTCTATGTCCTGGGAAATGTTCTTGTTACTTACAACCTCATGCTAATCACATTAGCCTACGTTAGCTCAAACGTCCCGCAGGGGACCCACCAATCTTGAAGAAGTTTTAACAGGTTGCAGTGTCACTCGTTTTAGTCTATAGGGGTTGTTATAACGTTTTGAAAATGTGTGTGATGATGCTAGCGTCGAAACGATGTCCGAGCTCGGAAGGTTTGTGCTAGCTGGCTAGCTACTGTGTGTTTGCTTATCCTGGAAGCAGAAGGGCTAGTACGGTCCTATGTAAAACAATTTATCATGACTCGTTCAATTCGAAACGCAAATATCCAGCCAGCGTAGGTTGACGCTTTGAAGTCTGAGGGCAAAGCCTCTTCATTATCATGCCGACACGTCAAAACACCCATTCCAAACTCTCACGTCAAGGACACAGACAGGCTGGTGTTAGGAAGACTACGCCCTTTACCCCATGGACAAACAAAACACACAGAGACAGAGTGACTCAAAGGAATGCAGTGAGAGTGTCACTTTCAAATTTAAGCTGCTTCATCTGCTGTAGGACACATAGAAGATAAAGAAGGTAATACCTGCAAGATGGTGTTGTGAATGATAACAGACAATGGTAAAACTCAGAGATCCAAGGTGATGTCAATGTCCTCATACAGCTACAGCGGCTTGCGAAAGTATTCACCCCCTTGGTATTTTTCCTATTTTGTTGCCTTACAACCTGGAATTGAAATACATTTTTGGGGGGTTTGTATCATTTGATTTACACAACATTCCTACCACTTTGAAGATGCAAAATATTTTATTGTGAAACTGAAAACTTGAGCGTGCATAACTATTCACCCCCCCCAAAGTCAATAATTTGTAGAGCCACCTTTAGCAGCAATTAAAGCTGCAAGTCTCTTGGAATATGTCTCTATAAGCTTGGCATACAGTATCTAGCCACTGGGATTTTTGCACATTCTTCAATGCAAAACTTCTCCAGATCCTTCAAGTTGGATGGGTTCTGCTGGTGTACAGCAATCTTTACGTCATACCACAGATTCTCAATTGGATTGAGGTCTGGGCTTTGACTAGGCCATTCCAAGATATTTAAATGTTTCCCCTTAAACCACTCAAGTGTTGCTTTAGCAGTGTGCTTAGGGTCATTGTCCTTCTGGATGGTGAACCTCAGTCCCAGTCTTAAATCTCTGGAAGACTTAAACATGTTTCCCTCAAGAATGTCCCTGTATTTAACGCCATCCATCATTCCTTCAATTCTGTCCAGTTTCCCAGTCCCTGCCGATGAAAAACATCCCATCAGCATGATGCTGCCACCACCATGCTTCACTGTGGGGATGGGTTTCTCGGGGTGATGTGAGGTGTTGGGTTTGCGCCAGACATAGCGTTTTCCTTGATGGCCAAAAAGCTAGATTTTAGTCTCATCTGACCAGAGTACCTTCTTCCATATGTTTGGGGAGTCTCCCACATGCCTTTTGGTGAACACCAAATGTGTTTGCTTATTTTTTTCATTAAGCAATGGCTTTTTTCTGGCCCCTCTTCCGTGAAGCCCAGCCCTGTGGAGTGTATGGCTTAAAGTAGTCCTATGGACAGATACTCCAATCTCCGCTGTGGAGCTTTGCAGCTCCTTCAGGGTTATCGTTTGTCTCTTTGTTGCCTCTCTGATTAATGCCCTCCTTGCCTGGTCCGTGAGTTTTGGTGGGCAACCCTCTCTTGGTAGGTTTGTTGTGGGACCATATTCTTTCCATTTTTTAATAATGGATTTAATTAATGGTGCTCCGTGGGATGTTCAAAGTTTCAGATATGTTTTTATAACCCAACCCTGATCTGTACTTCTCCACAACTTTGTCAATGACCTGTTTGGAGAGCTCCTTGGTCTTCATGGTGCCGCTTGCTTGGTGGTGCCCCTTGCTCTGGGGCCTTTAAGAACAGGTGTATATGTACTGAGATCATGGGACAGATCATGTGACACTTAGATTGCACACAGGTGGACTTTATTGAACTAAGTATGTGACTTCTGAAGGTAAATGGTTGCATCAGATCTTATTTAGGAGTTTCATAGCAAAGGGGGTGAATACATACGCACTTTTTCGTTTTTTATCATTTTTATTTTTTGAAAGAACTTATTTTTTCACTTCACCAATTTGGACTATTTTGTTTATGTCCACTACATGAAATCCAAAGAAAAATCCATTTAAATTACAGGTTGCAATGCAATAAAATAGGAAAAACGCCAAGGGGGATGAATATTTTTTTTCAAAACAGTCACGCAAGGAATGCTCCATGTTCTCAATAATAGGATTTCCTGAACATTTGCACTGTCATGCAACTCAGAGATGTCTGCGATCTGAATATCAACGACCATGTAGACTGATGTGTGACTGAAGGCCTCTGATTGGTGATAACGACATGGTCGTCGTAGACACAGGGAGACAGGCGGTGGGGTGCCCTATCACGTCTCAGGCACATGACCCTGTGGCATTTAGGAATGGGAAAGATTAGTAGTGTCTGCAGGCCATATAAACCTTTCCCCCTTCCCCCCTGTTCTGCTTCTCACCCTTTCTCCCTTTCACCTTCTTCTACCCTTCTCTCCCTGTTTTCTCTCTTCTCACCCTTTCTCCCCCCTTCCCTCTTCTCTGTTCTACCACTCTAGCCCTGCTAATGTCATCCATTTAACACCAATAAGTTCTGATTAAACAATGTCAGGCTTTACTTCCATGTCCTTGATTTACTCGCGTAAATATATAGATATTTTTTTACCTCAAGTAAATAGGCCTACATAAATAGGGCCTCCAATCTTTAGACCTGAGTTGGCATAACCCCTCCCCTGACTCTAACCCCCCCCCCATTCTATATCTAACCCCTCCCCCTAATTAGAACCCCTCCTTGTTCTGACTTTAACCCCTCCCTCTTACTCTAACCCCTCCCCTCCCCATTCTAACTCCCCTCTCCTGAATTAAAACCACTCCTGTTCTGACTCTACTCCCTCCACCTGACTCTAACCCTTCCTCATTCTAACTCTAACCCCTCCACCTGGTTGTTATGCTGCGTTCATAACCAAGTGGGAAGGTGGTACTACGTAGGACTGGTAACTACTAGTGGGAAATTCGTCTAACATCCCTGAGCTCTGACTTCTCCCACATGTTGAACTCTGATGTCACTTACTAAGGAAATTACCTCGATAACAGCATTTTTGGCAGTTAAATGCAACAACAAAACATTATTTATAAAAAGCAATCTATTAATATGGTTTTTGAACACTATAGTTTGTTTACAAGCATAATAGTTGTACTTTTAGTTTATGGTTGACGTAGCTTGATGGCCATTAGCCAATCGGCATTTCTCAACGAGTTCAAAGCACAAGAATTCATCCAACTCATATTTACGACTTCACAACTGGTAATTACCACCTACCCACTTGGTTATGAATGCAGCACAAGTAACACAACTCACTTCTTTCTAAACACGACTGCACATGTAACCGATGTGAAATGGATAGCTAGGTAGCGGTGGTGCGCGCTAGCAGCCTTTCAGTCGGTGACGTCACTTGCTCTGAAACCTTGAAGTAGTGGTTCCCCTCGCTCTGCAAGGGCCGCGGCTTTTGTGGAGCGATGGGTAACGATGCTTCGTGGGTGACTGTTGTTGATGTGTGCAGAGGGTCCCTGGTTCGAGCCCGGGTATGGATGGGCGAGGGGACGGACGTAAAGTTATACTGTTACATTGATGCTGTTGACCCGGATCACTGGTTGCTGCGGAAAAGGAGGAGGTCGAAAGGGGGGTGAATGTGACCGATGTGAAATGGCTAGCTAGGTAGCGGTGGTGCGCGCTAACAGCCTTTCAGTCGGTGACGTCACTTGCTCTGAAACCTTGAAGTAGTGGTTCCCCTTGCTCTGCAAGGGCCGCGGCTTTTGTGGAGCGATGGGTAATGATGCTTCGTGGGTGACTGTTGTTGATGTGTGCAGAGGGTCCCTGGTTCGCGCCCGGGTATGGGCGAGGGGACGGACGTAAAGTTATACTGTTACATTGATGCTGTTGACCCGGATCACTGGTTGCTGCGGAAAAGGAGGAGGTCGAAAGGGGGGTGAATGTAACCGATGTGAAATGGCTAGCTAGGTAGCGGTGGTGCGCGCTAACAGCCTTTCAGTCGGTGACGTCACTTGCTCTGAAACCTTGAAGTAGTGGTTCCCCTTGCTCTGCAAGGGCCGCGGCTTTTGTGGAGCGATGGGTAACGATGCTTCGTGGGTGACTGTTGTTGATGTGTGCAGAGGGTCCCTGGTTCGCGCCCGGGTATGGGCGAGGGGACGGACGTAAAGTTAAACTGTTACACACGCTTCTGACTTTTCGTCATATTTAATATGAAATTCATTATTCCCCTCCTAAAACTGGCACCACTTAAAGCTTCTGTTTTTACTCTGTGACACCTCAGGCAACTCTACTTCTTATTCCACTGAAAATAATTGGCAGGAATATTCAAAAAACTGCAATTTTCCAGAAGAATGACTCATGATCTCTTTTCTCTCTCTTTTTATTTCTCCTCTTGCCGTCTTCTCTCTCCATCTCTCAGACCGTCATTCTCCTCCCTGTGGAGACAGCGGAGATTTGTTGTTCCTCCTCCAGTTATCTCATCAGCTCGGTCGAGTGTTGATGTATGATGATGTAATGCTAATACCCTAGCATCCATCCAGCTCTGTGTGTGTGTGTGTGCGTGCGTGCGTGCAGAATGTGCGTGCACACTCGCATTTGACTCCATGTGTGTGTGTGTGTGTGTGTGCATTTGAGAGAAAAAGCTGCAGAATGCCCCAACCTACTAACACAGGGATACAGGTGTGAGTAATTACTGCGCCTCCTTTTGCATTCAGTCCAGGTACTTCTCTGAAGGAAGAAACAAACCTATGACTAACATCACAGACGTAATATATGTCCCAAATGGCACCCTATTCCCTTTGCAGTGCACTATTTTTTTTTACCAGGGCCTATGCACTATATAGGGAATGGGGTGCCATTTGGGATTCACCCTACTAACATCACAGACAGAATATTCCACAGAGTGATTTATTCATGGGCTGACTGTGCTGTCTAGTCTGTAAATCCAGCCATACACATTCCCCCCTCTGCTTCTTCTGCTTGTCTTGGTAAATATTTGAGTAGCGGCTCTTTGCTCTTAGCACTGTTAGACGAGAGAGAGAGAGAGAGAGAGAGAGAGAGAGAGAGAGAGAGAGAGAGAGAGAGAGAGAGAGAGAGAGAGAGAGAGAGAGAGAGAGAGAGAGAGAGAGAGAGAGAGACACCATGTATGAAATGATTTGATGCTCTCTCTCCGACTCTTCTTTCTTTCTGTCATCATCTGAATGACTGAGTCAGAGACAGTGAAGCAATGCACCATTCATGTCAGTGTGTCCTCAAAAGTACACAGGAAGAACTTTGTGTCAACATAACAAATAAAGACAGACACCAAGCAAATAAAATTCTCAGTTTTCCCCTCTGAAATATGAAATCCCATTTCTCGCTCTGTTGTAGTAAATCAATTCAGCAACAATATAATATGTAATTTGCTCATTTCTGAGGAGAGATGCATGTAGATCGCATCCCCCTCCTCCAGCTCTCAGGTCAATGCATTAGACCTGTACCTCAACTGTCCACTGGTATTGTATTCATTATTGGCCATAACTTTCTTGTCATTGCGGTAAAGACACACACCGCTGTATTGCGAAACACGGCGACTCATGGCAGTGAATCTGATGTGGTAGACTCCTCTCACTGGTTCTGTGAAGATACCTGCATCAGAGGAGAAGCAGGGAGAGGTCAGCACTGTGTATTTCTCATAGACACTTGTATCTTATGCTGGACTCTAGTTGGAGTCAGTGTGTGTTCATTTATGTGGTTAATACCTGTACATGGGTTGTAGGCCTTGCCGATGATGGTGATGACTCTACTGTAGATCAGTGTGGTGTCAGTATTGAAGGGTCCTACTTGGTGTGAATCAGTCAAACCAGCAGAGACTCCACTCCTTTTCCGTATGGGTTTTACCTGCGTTCTCCCTCTTCAGCTCCTCCACCTCCCTCTCACTGCCACTCAGCCTGGCTTCCAAAGCTGTGATTACAGGAAAGGACACATTAGTAAACTTACCTTTAAAATAATAATAATTGTATATCAACACCATTTAATTACTCTCACTGGCTGTCACTCTGGTCTCCAGGGCTAAAATCACATGAAAAGAAACATCAAAATCAACAATGGTAAATAAGCATCAATAAACTGCGTACGGTTAGGGAAAAAGTAAATCACAAAGCTTGAGTTGATAATAAAGATAAATACTTCTTCATCACCAATCCCCTCGTTCTGCAATGACACATCTTTAGAAAATAATGTAGGATGTATGAAGTTCTGTCCCCCTTTTTATACACGTACACCGGTAGTGAGATAACGCATGAGAAATGGAACATATGCTTATGAAGTAATATGCACCCCAAAAAATAAGGGATACTGATAAAGTTAAACACAGTGAGATTTTGGTGTCAGTCAAGCATGTCCTCAGCCGACCCTTTAATATGAATCTGTTTACAGTACTTAACACCAACACATACTGGTACTGCTTCCAGAAGAAACAATACAAGTAGGTTAGTAAACTAAGTAAGAGAAAGTAAGACACAAGTCAAGTTTCAAACTTTCCATTTCTAGTTCAAATAAATACCTTGCTTCACATTAAAACTGTTCCACTTTAATTTTTTCACAGGGTCAATTATTTCAAATGCAAACCATAAATTGCATAGATCTTGTATTGTCTCGCCAGAGTTTTTACACATAAATATACATCTCATTGCTAGCTGAGCATAACACAGTGACCAGAGACTGAGGAGGAGCGTGTGTGTGTGTGTGTGTGTGTGTGTGTGTGTGTGTGTGTGTGTGTGTGTGTGTGTGTGTGTGTGTGTGTGTGTGTGTGTGTGTGTGTGTGTGTGTGTGTGTGTGTGTGTGTGTGTGTGTGTGTGTGTGTGTGTGTATGTGTGTGTGTGTGTGTGTGTGTGTCAAGGTTTATCCATTCCGGAAGCATAACTATGTGAGTGAGTGAAGGCTGTTCAAACAAGCCTCCTCGTTGCCATTGACGACAATCCCGTTTCCAATAGCGACACTGCCATTGCCATTATCAGTGACACTTCTGTTGCTATTGCCGTTGACAACCATCCTGTGGTCATTAACAACCGTCCAGCATGCTTTGCAAGTGTTTGTTTTTTACATTTACAGTTTGGTCATTCAGCAAACGCTCTAAACCAGACCGACTTACAATCGGTGCATTCAACATAGGTAGATAAACAACATATCACAGGCATAGCAACAACAACAAAAGTCTGAGAATGGCATTGTAGTTGAAGTGGTCTGTTGGTTTATTCTGTAGGCTGAACTACTTTGAATGGCATCGCTGACCGTTTAAAAGCTTCTGAAAAAGCTAACACAAGTGTATGTGACAGATGGGAGCAATAATAAATAACCTATTGTTATTTATTATTGGTTATATAAATAACCAATCTTCAGTTATCTCCTCTTTGCTACAAGAGGCATGGAAATGTATGATTGTGGTATAATGCTTGCTTCAGAATGTATGTGTAGTTGAAAATTGGCACCAAGAAAAATGAGTTTGACACATATTGTGTCAGTAATCTCTTCGACGTCCGGAAAATACGTATTTTCGATGTCCGGAAACGACATCTTCAAACCTTTCATTCAGCACCTGAAGTGCACGCGATGTCAATATCTGGAAAGACGTCTAAAATATGTATTTTCAATGTCATTTTTTTTTTTTACTTACTAGGCAGGCAGCAACTCTCACCAGACCGACACACACAAACAGAATACTTATTGATACTCATCAAAGCGTTTTATTCGGCATCGATGCTCATAAAGATTTGTGAACTTCAGAACATCTAAATGCTCCTCCTTAATTAAATGAAAAAGGGTTGCGTTTACTTAAGCCGACAACTCGCCCGTCAGATGATTTCCCCACGTGCGTACAAACATTCCCCTTTCGCTGAGCCACAGATATACATAGTTCATGTTGCTTTCTCTACAGCAGTGACAGTGTGTGAAATAGCAAGAGAGAGAGAGGTGAGAAGAGGCAGGGAAAAGCAGGCTATTAGCGAAAGACAGACAGTTTTAAATGAATGTGAAAAATGGAGGGATACGGATACCAAGTTTCTCAGTCACAGCTCCTAGAGGATCCCCTATTCACACATCATCTCAGTGTAAGTGACACAGCTGTGAGTGTCTAAGTAACTGCCTCTTGCATCAGCTGATTGTGGCCCTTACCATCTGCACCACGCTTCTCTCTCTCTGTCTCCATCCATCTCTACCTACCTCTATCACTTCATCTCAAAACACACACACACACACACACACACACACACACACACACACACACACACACACACACACACACACACACACACACACACACACACACACACACACACACACACACACACACACACACACACACACACACACACCTCAGCCTGTGTCTGGGGACTGGGTCATCTGTGCACGTGGGGTCATCTTAATCTCTCCTCCTAGTGCTGTATTTCCACCTCCCCCTGAGTCTGTCGATAAGTGTGTATATTAATTACACCCAAATATGGGATGAGACTTACAGTTGTCATGGATTTGGTTTTGATGTACCAACTCCAGATTGCACCTGTTGGTGTACAGGTTTGATTAGGTTTCATTTAGTATGTGCATAGAGTTCTCAGGCTTGCTGATATACTTTAGGCTCCTTCACACTAACATATACAGGAAGTGTTGGTCTTTTAGTTTGATCCAATATTGCTACAGTTGAAAGTCCACACACACACACACACACACACACAGTAATTGCTTAGAGTACAGACAGACATAATTGCTTTGTCTTGAACCATTCCTATGTAAGCATTTGAATGTAAATCAAGACATTGTGCAAAGTCGCTGAGTCTTTGGGCAAATTGCGTCCATCTTTGTTGTATGCTTGTCTTTGTGTGTCTTTGTGTGTGTACTCAAACATGACAAACATGCATTTGTCTCATGTCCCTCTATATGAAGGGCTGATCAAACCCTGACCAAGTGTCATTTATGCCATTTCATTCTGGCAGGTTGACAAATTCAATCACCTCCTAACAGCAATGTGTCGACTGTGGCAGAGGCAAATTGCCTTCTCACTTTGGTGGATCGTTCCGCATGGCATTATGTCTGTGTGACATTCTGTCTGTTTGTTTGACAGAACAGGAGAGAGGCTGGAGCAGGACTATGATATTACTGTGATTCTACTAGGTACAGATAGTACTGCACTTCCTCTGTAACCACTGGCTTGCTGGTTCAATCATCACCCCCAACAGTAGTGTTATAACACAAAGCGCTTCAGTTGAAGGACATTCCTCCAGACAGACGGGGACTAGTCCACCTAATCTTCCCAGCCATCTATCTCCCTCTCTGGGGTGTCTCTCTCGAAAGGCTTTGCTGGGTCTGGAGCTGCAAAGGTCCATGTCAGGGGAGCAGGGGGAGCGCCAGAGAAATCCCTCTTAGATCAGAGAGGGAGAGAGATAAAGATCTCAGCCATCATCACTTTTCACCTCCATGCTCTGGCTCAAGGTGTTCTCTTTCTCCTCCGCCTGTCTTCCAGTCGATAGCTAACTTGTTAGATTTCCTTTCTTTTTTTTTGTGGGGATAGAAGGAAGGTCATGATGAGATAAGTGTAGACTTGTATCTGTCTCCGATCTATTCACTTCAGCTTGTTATTTTCTCTGTGGCCTGCAGTTAGATCCTCTCTCTCTCTCTCTCTCTCTCTCTCTCTCTCTCTCTCTCTCTCTCTCTCTCTCTCTCTCTCTCTCTCTCTCTCTCTCTCTCTCTCTCTCTCTCTCTCTCTCTCTCTCTCTCTCTCTCATTGGCCATGTTAAGTTAATGGTTTGTGTAACAGTATAACTTTAAACCGTCCCCTCGCCCCGACACGGGCGCGAACCAGGGACCCTCTGCACACGTCAACAACAGTTGCCCACGAAGTGTCGTTACCCATCGCTCCACAAAAGCCGCGGCCCTTGCAGAGCAAGGGGAAACCCTACTTAAGTCTCAGAGCAAGTGACGTAACTGATTGAAACGCTACTAGCGCGTACCCGCTAACTAGCTAGCCATTTCACATCCGTTACACTCACCCCCCTTTCAACCTCCTCCTTTTCCGCAGCAACCAGTGATCCGGGTCAACAGCATCAATGTAACAGTATAACTTTAAACCGTCCCCTCGCCCCGACACGGGCGCGAACCAGGGACCCTCTGCACACGTCAACAACAGTTGCCCACGAAGCGTCGTTACCCATCGCTCCACAAAAGCCGCGGCCCTTGCAGAGCAAGGGGAAACCCTACTTAAGTCTCAGAGCAAGTGACGTAACTGATTGAAACGCTACTAGCGCGTACCCGCTAACTAGCTAGCCATTTCACATCCGTTACATTTGCAGATAAACACAGAGGGCAATGAACTCTGATGTTTGGGTCTGTGTAGATATTTTTCACATTTTGGCTTTAGGAAGTGAAACTTTACTTTAATCCAGATAAAAAGACGAGGCGATGGAGGAAGGGATGATGAGAGGGAAAGGAGTACACACTGGTGATGTGGTGAGAGAGAACATGTATGAAGTCATGAGCCTAGACAAATCGATCACAGAGCTGCCTGTTGGCTTACCTTCAGGCAGATGAGATTGATTTATGCAGATCTCAGGCCTGCGCACTCTTGCACGTGTTCAGAGCCGCATTGGCATAAACTATCTTCATAACTCACATCCAACACTTTACCAGGCTAATGTTGAGCTACACTCTCTTTTTATTGAACTCCTAACGACCTGTGATTTCATATAAAACGACACCAGAAGTGTTCTGCTTTGCAGCAGGACTAAAGTCTTTGCGTCTAAGAACAGGGCGAGTAAGGCAAGCGTTCCCCTTCTGAAGACGCCTAACAAACAAGGGTAAATCAGGTGGTTTAGTTAATCTTTCTGCTCGGTTGGGGCTATGCTCATTGAGCTCCATTCCACCTCATTTTCAACCTGTTCGGTGCAAAACTCCCTGGCCTGTTATTGAATTATGTATCTTCTTGCTGCAAATGTGTTCGTTAGAGAACAGATGCCTGTCAGAATGGGGTTCGAATGAGGGAAGAGCACCTTCATTCTAAATCACCCATCGACTCCCGGCGCTCTAAACTCACTGAGACATTGTGGCCATCAACACAGAGAGAACCTGAGGCACAGAGAGATAATGGATGGAGGAGGGAGACACAGGGGTTGTGTGACTGCAGATGTCGTGTAAATTGGTGTTCCGATATTGCTGCGTAAGATTGGAGCGAGTGTGACGTGACAAAGAGCCCAGCTGGAGCTGTTCGGGGGCCTCTGTTCAGGGCTGTGGAAAGTGGGGGTCTCTAGTGCCGCATGGAGGTGTAGAGTCAGCAGTTAGATAGGAGAACAAACACACACACCAGGGGACCTCTTTGGCAGGATTAATGATGCAGAAAACAAGGATGTGTTCTTCTTCAGGCTCCCTATGCTCTCTTCCTCTTCTCTCACAGCTGGCTGTGTCTGATCTCACCTGGAGTGTCCCCACATCCCTACAACCACAGCAAAGAGAGCTCCCAGCACTGTGATGTGTAGCTATATGTAGCTATAGACGTATGAGGGAACAGTGCCTGTGTGATACTGGACCGCAAATGAAAGAACTGCATCAAATCATAGGACAGAGAACATTTGCTTGAATGGCTCGCTCATGAACACATATGAAGTCAAAAGCACACACACATACACACACAGACACACACCAGTCGAGGCGCCTCCTCAGTGAATTTCATAAAAATGAAAATAGTGAAACGTTTCAAAGTTATCCTTTTTAGATAAAACTATACCAAATATATTCACGTCACCAAATAATTGATTAAAACACTGTTTTGCAATGAAGGTCTCCAGTAGCCTCATCAGCACTCTGTATGGTAGCACCATGTTGTAGCCGGAGGACAGATAGTTTCCATCCCCCTCTGGGTACATTAACTTCAATGCAAAACCAAGGAGGCTCGTGGTTCTCACCCCTTTCCACAGACTTAAACAGTAACTATGACAACTTCCAGAGGACGTCCTCCAACCTATCAGAGCTCTTGCAGCTGCTACGCCATCATAATTCCAAGATGGCGTAACAGTGGGGATGTCTGTTTTGATTGTCTTGTCCCGTCCCTTGTATATATTGTTTTTCTTTGTATATATTGGAATCATTTTTTAAATCTCATTTTCCATCTACGGACTGAACATACTCTCCTGCAACCCGCCTCAGCCAATGTGGTATGGATCTGCTATTTTTACACTTTTGAACCGGATCCCCGTTCAGAAGCTAGCCAGCTAACTAGCTACTAGCTAGTAGTCAGTTAGCCACTGCTAGCGGTCATCCCCGTTAACCCGGATTGCCAGCCTCAGCCCAGGCAACTCCTGCCAGCCTGCACAGTGGGATATCTACCCAGAGCATATCGGACTACTTTTCTCAACCACATCCCCGGATTCCTAGCGCAAGCTCTGAACCTTTACACCGGATCATAGCAGCTAGCTAGCTGCTATCCAAGTGGCTACTCCTGTCTAACGTCTCTGTCCCGAAGCAAGCACCAGTTAGCCTGGAGCTAGCCTCGAACTAGGCCCATCTCCCAGCTAGCCCGAAGAGCTTCCATCAAGCAATCCCTGGGCTTCAATGACCTCTTTTGCCAATTTGCCTGGACGCTTTTCTGCCGACACGAAGCCCAGCCGATCCATCACGACTGTCCTGCCGACGTAACCACACGAGGGGGTTTCAACAGACTCTTCCGTTGCGACGTTCCCCCGAGGCCCATCTGCTAGCCTGCTGTCTGCTCGCCTGAAATGCCATGCCTCCAGCTCGCCCAGCTGCTCACTGGACCCTATGATCATTCGGCTACACATGCCTCTCCCTAATGTTAATATGCCTTGTCTATTGCTGTTTTGGTTAGTAATTATTGTCTTATTTCACTGTAGAGCCTCTAGCCCTGCTCAATATGCCTTAGCTTATGTTCCACCCCCCACACATGCGGTGACCTCACCTGGCTTAAATGGTGCTTCTAGAGACAAAACCTCTCTCAACGTCACTCAATGCCTAGGCTTACCTCCACTGTATTCACATCCTACCATACCCTTGTCTGTACATTATGCCTTGAATCTATTCTTCAGCGCCCAGAAACCTGCTCCTTTTACTATCTGTTCCGAACGCACTAGATGATCAGTTCTTTTAGCCTTTAGCCGTATACTTATCCTACTCCTCCTCTGTTCCTCTGGTGATGTAGAGGTTAACCCAGGCCCTGCAGCACCCAGCATCACTCCCATTCCCTAGGCGCTCTCATTTGTTGACTTCTGTAACCGTAAAAGCATTGGTTTCATGCATGTTAACATTAGAAGCCTCCTCCCTAAGTTTGTTTTATTCACTGCTTTAGCACACTCCGCCAACCCAGATGTCCTTGCCGTGTCTGAATCCTGGCTTAGGTAGGCCACCAAAAATCCTGAAATTTCCATCCCTACCTATAACATTTTCCGACAAGATAGAACTGCCAAAGGGGTGGAGTGGCAATCTACTGCAGAGATAGTATGACAGAACTCTGCAGGCTATCTATGCCTGTGCCCAAACAATGTGAGCTTCTACTTTTAAAAATACACCTTTCCAGAAACAAGTCTCTCAATGTTGTCGCTTGTTATAGACCCCCCTCGGCCCCCAGCTGTGCCCTGGACACCATATGTGAATTGATCGCCCCCCATCTATCTTCAGAGTTCGTACTGTTAGGTGACCTAAACTGGGACATGCTTAACACCCCGGCCATCCTACAATCTAAGCTAGATGCCCTCAATCTCACACAAATCATCAAGTTACCTGCCAGGTACAACCCCAAATCCGTAACCATGGGCACCCCCCAAAAAATCAAAAGGGCTGTTAGTGGAATTTCTCGTGGACAGATGCTCGAGCGTCTGAAGCAATTACGCAATATTTTAATTCTGGGTGTCCGAGATTAGTGTAGTCAGGGTAATTTTGTCTTTGTCTTTTCTTTCTTTTCAGGTACAACGCCAAATCCGTAACCATGGGCATCCCCCCCAAAAATCAAAAGGGCTGTTAGTGAAATTTCTCGTGGACAGATGCTCGAGCGTCTGAAGCAATTACGCAATATTTTAATTCTGGGTGTCCGAGATTAGTGTAGTCAGGGTAATTTTGTCATTGTCTTTTCTTTCTTTACTCCCAGGATGATATCTTAGTAGATATCATCCTGACCAACCTGCCCTCTAAATACACCTCTGCTGTCTTTACCCCCAGGATGATATCTTAGTAGATATCATCCTGACCAACCTGCCCTCTAAATACACCTCTGCTGTCTTCAATCAGGAGCTCAGCGATCACTGCCTCGTTGCCAGTGTGCATACTGGGTCCGTGGTCAAACGACCACCCCTCATCACTGTCAAATGCTTCCTAAAACACTTCAGCGAGCAGGCCTTTCTAATCGACCTGGCCCGGGGTTTTTTGAACTCATCCCATCATTAGAGGATGCCTGGTTGCTCTTCAAAAGGGATTTCCTCACAATCTTAAATAAGCAAATGTAGAACCAAGAACAGATATAGCCCTTAATTCACCCCAGACTTGACTGCCCTTGACCAGCACAAAAACATCCTGTGGCGTTCTGCATTAGCATCTTGAACTTGTTCTCAACTGGCCAATTTGGTTAAATTGAGGTGAAATAAAATAAATTAAATAAAAATGATATGTTGTCCACCCAATTAAAGGATCAAAGAATGAATCTAGTACTGAAAGCCCAAGCTACAGCTAGCTAGCACTGCAGTGCATAAAATGTGGTAAGTAGTTGACTCAGAGAGAGAAAGACAATAGTTGAAGAGTTTTGAACAAAGTGATTTATTCAAAAATGAAGGAGAAGCAAGAGAGAGAAAGGGAGAGAGAGCTAGCAATTTATTTTTATTTTATTCATTTCCACTTACTTAGCTCGGGAATGCAACTAGCTAGTTTAGCCTACACTACTCAGACACCCGGCTCAAACAGAGAGGTGCTATGTTATCTAGCTGGCTATGGCTATACAACACTGGAACTCTTCAAAGTCTAGGTAAGCTTTTGGTTTTATTAATTTATTGCCAGCGAGGCCTGCCAGTATAACTGCTAAACTACTTGCTAACTGTCCACTGTACTGCATGATTGTGGCGGGTTTACTAATGCTTTTGTTCTTGTAGCTATGTTGTTGACTTGACGTTAGCTAATATGGTGTCAACAATGTAGGCTGTGTGTAGGGGTTAGCGGTTATGATATGAAGGTTTGGCTTAGAAAGGTTTATTCGCCTGGTCACAGACAGCTGCTGTGTTGTGCACAAGTGAAGGGAAAACTGTGTTTGCATGTGATTAGGGGTGTATTCATTCCGCCAATTCTATTGAGAATTTTTATTTTTAATTGAAGCAAACGGAACAAAACGGGGATAAACATACCTGAATTTGTACAATAGAAAGTCTTGTTTGCAACTGTTGAACTAATGATTACACTCTAGATCAGCTACATACAGGCGA
Organism: Salvelinus alpinus; assembly: GCF_045679555.1. NCBI lineage: Eukaryota > Metazoa > Chordata > Actinopteri > Salmoniformes > Salmonidae > Salvelinus > Salvelinus alpinus. The sequence goes on from NC_092122.1 coordinate 7,119,041, forward strand.
GATTGTGCAAGCGGTATTGCATGTGTCAATGTCTGTCCCCTTGATTACTCAAATTTCTCTCGACATGTGCACCTACAGTGGCTTGCAAAAGTATTCACCTCCTTGGCATTTTTCCTATTTTGTTGCATTAGAACCTGGAATTAAAATAGATTTTTGGGGGGTTTGTATCATTTGATTTACACAACATGCCTACCACTTTGAAGATACTATTTTTTTTTGTGTGAATCAAACAAGATAACAGAATTACAACTTGAAGGTGCATAACTATACACCCCCCAAAGTCAATCATTTGTAGAGCCACCTTTTGCGGCAATTACAGCTGCAAGTCTCTTGGTATGTCTCTATAAGCTTGGCACATGTAGCCATGTAGCCATTCTTCAAGGCAAAACTGCTCCAGATCCTTCAAGTTGGATGGGTTCCGCTGGTGTACAGCAATTTTTAAGTCATACCACAGATTCTTAATAGGATTGAGTTGTGGACTTTGACTAGGCCATTCCAAGACATTTAAATGTTTCCCCTTAAACCCCTCGAGTGTTGCTTTAGCAGTATGACTGAAACAGGTTTCCCCTCAACAATTTCCCTATATTTAACATCATCCATCATTCCTTCAATTCTGGACAGTTTCCCAGTCCTTGCCGATGAAAAACATCCCCACAGCATGATGCTGCCACCACAATGGGGATGTTGTTCTTGGGGTGATGAGAGGTGGTGGGTTTGCGCCAGACATAGCGTTTTCCTTGATGGGCAAAAAGCTACATTTTTTGTTCAAAGTTTCTGATATTTTTTTATAACCTATAACCTGATCTGTATTTCTCCAACTTCTCCATCTTTGTCCCTGACCTGTTTGCAGAGCTCCTTGGTCTTTATGGTTCCCCCTTGCTTAGTTATGGCCCTTGCTTAGTGGTATTGCAGACTCTGGGGCCTTTCAGAACAGGTGTATATATACAGAGATCATGTGACACTTAGATTGCACACAGGTGGACTTTATTTAACTAATTATGTGACTTCTGATGGTACACCAGATCTTATTTAGGGGCTTCATAGCAAACATAGCAAAGGGGTGAATACATACGCACGCACTCCTTTTCTGTTTTTTTTTTCAAATTATTTGAAACAAGTTATATTTTCCATTTCACTTCACCAATTTTGACTATTTTGTGTATGTCCATTACATGAAATGCAAATAATAATCGATTTAAATTACAGTTTGTCTTGCAACAACATAGGAAAAATGCCAAGGGGGATGAATACTTTTGCAAGGAACTGTACATTGTAAACTTACATTCATAGGCTAGGTTGTAGCCACCTCATGATGGGTATAGGGAAAATGTAAGTATCATGTAGTAGCCTAAACCTATCGATGTTACATTGAATTGGGTGAATAGAATATGAATGAGAGTCATCCATATCTTGTAATAGAAATCAAAAAATGTTTGGGTCCTCCCTCATCAAACGGCACTGACCGCCACAACACACACACAGAGACAGACTCTGTCTCACACACACTCCTACTGTCTCTCACCATGCAGGTGTACGGTGTGTGTTGTTATTACCATCAGAATAACACATTGAGCAAGAGACTGGAAGACAGAAGGAGTGTGTCTCTGTAGCCTGAAGCCAAACTACAGGGGCGGGATCATCGTCCGGCTACACAGTGTACACACACACGCGCGCCTACATGAACACACAAACAAACACACACACACACACACACACACACACACACACTCACACAGAGAGCCAGAGCCAGCCTCACTGTCACTAACAGTTACTTACTGCAGTTGAAGGAATTACTTTCCTCCGCTCTGTATAACCAGCCTAACTCTGTAACACAGTGACACCTAATGGCCACTAGTGGAACTATCTTTGTAGAAATGCCCACAGCCCACTCAAATACTGATTTAAAAAAAACAATAATGGTACGCAATAAAACAACAGAACAACAGCAATGCATTTCCTTCTCTGGCTCCCAAAAAACAATCATTTCATTATGTTCTTCTGGACTAACTGAGAAAAAATATGCTGAGGGCAAATCTGTAGCTGTGAATATTGTTGTTTTCAGAGCCACTAATGGTATTCTGAGTGTATTCATAAACACCGGGCTAAATTCAATCCATCAGCGGTTATTGAATTATAAGGAGAGCTGCTGTAGTGTAGACTTCCCTGGGGTCTCTGTGGGAATTCAACAAGCACAATGAAAAGCCAAGCCGGATCAGGTTCAACAGAATTACAACAGCCATTACTCCTCTCTGTCTGTCACTGCCCTTCTTCAAACAGACAATAAACTACAACACACACAAACGGGTGTGCACATATGGACGCACATATGGACGCAGGCATGCCTACACACACAGACACCTCCAGTTACAGACAGGAGAGAGTGAGGGAAAAAGTAATACACTTTGATTCAGTGGAGAAAACACTGAAACAACCCCATGAGTCACGCCAAAGACACGCGTCCTTCATCAGCTCTGTGTGTTCATGCGTGAGTGCATGTGTGCGTGCTTGTTTGATTAAAAACCGGGAAGCATGGACTCTCTCCCTCCCTCTCTGGCATAGCCCCAGCCCTGGCTGAGAGTCAGGAGCACCTCTCCTCTCCCAGTAGGTAATGGAGACAGCGAAAGAGTGATGGCTGTTTTATGAGACAGAGGTAGCCAGGTAATGGCAGCACTAGCAGGTAATGGTGTTGAGATTTCTGTCCTGGCCTGGAGTACAGAGAGCTGTAATATCCTGCTCATGACAGAAGGCCAAGTCTCTAATGACACCCTATTCCCTTGCAGTGCATTAGTTTTCACTGGAGCCCTAGAGCGAAGGGTGTAACCTGTACATTAAAATGCAACCAGAGCCTGTCTATCTGAAACAAGCTCTACTCTGCCACCCAGTGGAAGATTGTTATTGACACAAATTATGTGGGGCAGGCTAGAATAGATAAAAGTAGGTAAAAAAGTGTGTGTGTGTGTGTGTGTGTGTGTGTGTGCGTGCGTGCGTGCGTGCGTGCGTTATTTCATATGGATGATGTGAGTAGACAGTAATCTATGGAGATATCTCTCAGTAGTTGTCTTAGATATCCCTCGCCATCAATCTCCCTGTGTCCCTGTCTCCCTTACTCCCACACACAATCTATCCTTGACTTAACAACACCCTGCGTCTGTCACGCACACACACACACAATGTGGCTAAAATATGTGTGTGCGCATGTTTGAGAGAGGGAAGTCAAATGGTGTGTGTAACAAGGGGAAAGCAGTCAATGGGAAAATGTGGAACAGCTAGGAACTAGGGTGTCCTTCATATACACTTAAAGGCTTTTAACATGAAGAAGCTTTTCACACTCTGAATAAAAGCTGTGTGTGTGTGTGTGTGTGTGTGTGTGTGTGTGTGTGTGTGTGTGTGTGTGTGTGTGTGTGTGTGTGTGTGTGTGTGTGTGTGTGTGTGTGTGTGTGTGTGTGTGTGTGTGTGTGTGTGTGTGTGTGTGTGTGTGTGTCAAGTCAAATTGTATTGATCGCATACACATATTTGGCAGATGTTATTGCGAGGGTAGCGAAATGCTTGTGTTCCTAGCTCAGTGCAGTAATATATAACAATTTACAACAATATACACAAATGTAAAAGTACAAGAATGGAAATAAGAAATATATAATATAAGGTTGAGCAATGAGTCCGGAGTATAAATTCAGTATACACTGCCGTTCAAAAGTTTGGGGTCACTTAGAAATATCCTTGTTTTTGAAAGAAAAGCAAATGTTTTGTCCATTAAAATAACATCAAATTGATCAGAAATACAGTGTAGACATTGTTAATGTTGTAAATGACTATTGTAGCTGGAAACTATTTTTTATGGAATATCTACATAGGCGTATAGAGGCCCATTATCAGCTACCATCACTCGTGTGTTCCAATGGCACGTTGTGTTAGCTAATCCAAGTTGTTCATTTTAAAAGGCTAATTGATCATTAGAAAACCCTTTTGCAATTATGCAACAGCTGAAAACTGTTGTTCTTATTAAAGAAGCAATAAAACTGGCCTTCTTTAGACTAGTTGAGTATCTGGAGCATCAGCATTTGTGGGTTCGATTACAGGCTCAAAATGGCCAGAAACAAATAACTTTCTTCTGAAACTCGTCAGTCTATTCTTGTTCTAAAAAATTAATGCTATTCCAAGCGAGAAATTGCCAAGAAACTGAAGATCTCATATGTTGTGTACTACTCCCTTCACAGAACAGCGCAAACTGGCTCTAACCAGAATAGAAAGAGGAGTGGCAGGCCCCGGTGCACAACTGAGCAAGAGGACAAGTCCATTAGAGTGTCTAATTTGAGAAACAGACGCCTCACAAGTCCTCAACTGGCAGCTACATTAAATAGTACCCGCAAAACACCAGTCTCAATGTCAACAGTGAAAAGGCAACTCCGTGATGCTGGCCTTCTAGGCAGAATTCCTCTGTCCAGTGTCTATGTTCTTTTGCCCATCTTAATCTTTTCATTTTATTGGCCAGTCTGAGATATGGCTTTTTCTTTGCAACAGAGTTGCAAAAAACTGTGATTGACTGCAACTCTGATGGACTGTCATTTATCTTTCAGCTTATTTGAGCTGTTCTTGCCATAAAATAGACTTGGTCTTTTACCAAATAGGGATATCTTCTTATCTTGTCACAACACAACTGATTGGCTCAAACGCATTAAGAAGGAAAGAAATTCCACGAATGAACTTTTAACAAGGCACACTTGTTAATTGGAATGGATTCCAGGTGACAACCTCATGAAGCTGGTTGAGAGAATGCCAACAGGGTAGCTACTTTGAACAATCTCAAATATATTTTGATTTGTTTAACACTTTTTTGGTTACTGCATGATTCCATATGTGTTATTTCATTTTGATGTCTTCACTATTATTTTACAATGTAGAAATTACAAAAAATAAAGAAGAACCCTTGAATGAGTAGGTGTGTCCAAACTTTTGCCTGGTACTGTATATACACGCACGCACGCACACATGCACGCACGCACGCACACACACACACGCACACACACACACACATAAAACAGTTGAAGTCAGAAGTTTACATACACCTTAGCCAAATACATTTAAACTCCGTTTTTCACAATTCCTGACATTTAATCCAAGTAAAAATCCCCTGTCTTAGGTCAGTTAGGATCACCACTTTATTTTAAGAAAGTGAAATGTCAGAATAATTGTTGAGAGAATGATTTATTTCAGCTTTTATTTCTTTCATCACATTCCCTGTGGGTCAGAAGTTTACATACACTCAATTAGTATTTGGTAGCATCGCCTTTAAATTGTTTAACTTGGGTCAAACGTTTCGGATAGCCTTCCACAAGCTTCCCACAATAAGTTGGGTGAATTTTGGCCCATTCCTCCTGACAGAGCTGGTGTATCTGAGACAGGTTTGTAGGCCTCCTTGCTCGCACACGCTTTTTCAGTACTGCCCACAAATGTTCTATAGGATTGAGGTGAGGGCTTTGTGATGGCCACTCCAATACCTTGACTTTGTTGTCCTTAAGCCATTTTGCCACAACTTTGGAAGTATGCTTGCTTCAATATATCCACATAATTTTCCAGCCTCATGATGCCATCTATTTTGTGAAGTGCACCAGTCCCTCCCGCAGCAAAGCACCCCCACAACATGATGCTGCCACCCACGTGCTTCACTGTTGGGATGGTGTTCTTCGCCTTGCAAGCATCCCCCTTTTTCCTCTAAACATAACAATGGTCATTATTGCCAAAGAGTTCTATTTTTGTTTCATCAGACCAGAAGACATTTCTCCAAAAACTTAGTGTATGTAAACTTCTGACCAACTGGACTTATGATACAGTGAATTACAAGTGAAATAATCTGTCTGTAAAAAAATTGTTGGAAAAATGACTTGTGTCATGCGCAAAGTAGATGCTCTAACCGACTTGCCAAAACTATAGTTTGTTAACAAGAAATGTGTGGAGTGGTTGAAAAACGAGTTTTAATGACTCAAACCTAAGTGTATGTAAACTTCCAACTCAACTGTTTATATATATATATATGATGGGATGTATAGACATTATGGAGAGTATGTGGATATAATATTTAGTATATATGTAGAATACTTTGGATAGAAAAGTATATAAACTCAGCAAAAAAAGAAACGTGCTCTGACTGTCAACTGCGTTTATTTTCAGCAAACTTAACATGTGTAAATATTTGTAATATTTAAGGTTATAACATAACAAGGTTCAACAACTGAGACATAAACTGAATAAGTTCCACCGACATGTGACTAACAGAAATTGAATAATGTGTCCCTGAACAAAGGGGGGTCATAATTAGAAGTAACAGTCAGTATCTGGTGTGGCCACCAGCTGCATTAAGTACTGCAGTGCATCTCCTCCTCATGGACTGCGCCAGATTTACCAGTCCAGCCTCTCTCAGCCTACTGCGGACAGTCTGAGCACTGATGGAGGGATTGTGCGTTCCTGGTGTAACTCGGGCAGTTGTTGTTGCCATCCTGTACCTGTCCCGCAGGTGTGATGTTCGGATGTACCGATCCTGTACAGGTGTTGTTAAATGTGGTCTGCCACTGCGAGGACGATCAGCTGTCCATCCTGTCTCCCTGTAGTGCTGTCTTTGGCGTCTCACAGTACGGACATTGCAATTTATTGACCTGGCCACATCTGCAGTCCTCATGCCTCCTTGCAGCATGCTTAAGGCACGTTCACGCAGATGAGCAGGGACCCTGGGCATCTTTCTTTTGGTGTTGTTCAGAGTCAGTAGAAAGGCCTCTTTAGTCTCCTAGGTTGTACATAACTGTGACATACCGTCTGTAAGCTGTTAGTGTCTTAACGACCGTTCCACAGGTGCATGTTCATTAATTGTTTATGGTTCATTTAACCAGCATGGGAAACAGTGTTTAAACCCCTTACAATGAAGATCTGTGAAGTTATCTGGATTTTTACGAATTATCTTTGAAAGACAGTGTCCTATAAAAGGGACGTTTCTTTTTGTGCTGAATTATATTCAGCAATAGTTGAATAGGATGGCCTTGACTAGAATACAGTATATAGATATGAAATGAGTATAACAGTATGTAAACATTATTAAAGTGACCAGTGTTCCATTATCAAAGTGACCAGTGTTCCATGTCTATGTACATAAGGCAGCAGTCTCTAAGGTGCATGGTAGAGTAACCTGGTGGTAGTCAATTAGTGACAGTCGCTCGTCCTGCTTTGATGCACCTGTACTGACCTCACCTTCAGCTTGATAGTGGGGTGAACTGGCCGTGGCTTGGGTGGTTGAAATCCTTGATGATCTTTTTAACTGTAGATGTCCTGGAGGACAGACAGTGTGCCCCCAGTGATGTAATGAGCAGACCGCACAACCCTCTGCGTAGTGGAGGAAGTCCAGGACCTGGTTGCACAGGGCGAGGTTCAGACCCAGGGCCCCAAGCTTAATGATGAGCTTGGAGGGTACTATGGTATTGAAGGCTGAGCTGTAGTCAACGAACAGCATTCTTACATAGGTATTCCTCTTGTCCAGATGAGATAGGGCAGAGTGCAGTGCGATGGCGATTGCATCGTCCATGGATCTATTTGGGCGGTATGCAAACTGCAGTGGGTCTAGGGTGTCAGGTAAGGTGAAGGTGATATAATCTTTAACTAGCCTCTCAAAGCACTTCATGACGACAGAAGTGAGTGCTACGGGGCGATTGTCATTTAGTTCAGTTACCTTTGCTTTCTTGGGTACAGGAACAATGGTGGACAACGGTGTAGGCCATCATTGTAAATAAGAATTTGTTCTTAACTGATTTGCCTAATTAAAGAGTTTGTTCTTAACTGACTTAAATAAAGGTTATATTAAAAAATAATAATAATAAATCTTGAATCAAGTGGGGACAGCAGATTGGGATAGGGATAGATAGAATATGTCCTTACACACTCCAGCCAGTCTGTGCATGCTCTGAGGATGCGGCTAGGGATGCCGTCTGGGCCTGCAGCCTTGCGAGGGTTAACATGCTTAAATGTCTTACTCACATTGGCCACGTAGAACAAGAGCCCACAGTCCTCGGGAGCGGCCCGCGTCGTGTTACTGTGTTATCCTCAAAGCGGGCGAAAAAGGTGTTTAGCTTGTCCGGGAGCAAGACGTCAGTGTCCAGATCGTGGTTATTTTCCCTTTGTAATCCATGATTGTCTGGAGGCCCTTCCACATACGTCTTGTGTCTGAGCTGTTGAATTGCAACTCCACTTTGTCTCTGTACTGACGGTGTGAGCACCTCCTGATTTGGACTAGAAGTCCACTCCGAATATCTCTTCTCTGCCAGTGGCGTCTTGGAGCAGCCTCAGGGTTAAATTAAATTGCCTTGGGGGGTACAAACAAAGGATCAAATTCAGGAAAGTCATATTTGCAATGCTGGGGAGTTACTGCCGCTCTAATTCCAAAAGTTATTTCCGGCTGTATGTAATAGTGCAAAAAAACATTCTGGGCTAATAATGTAAGAAACAACACACACAAAAACACACACAAAGAAATACTGCGAAGTTTCTTAGGAGCTAGAAGCAGAGCTGCCATGTCTATCAGCGCCATCTTTTGTGTGTGTGTGTGTGTGTGTGTGTTTGTGTGTGTGTGTGTGTGTGTGTGTGTGTGAAAAACGAAAAACGCTATCTTAGGCTTAGGGGTTAAGTTTAGGGTTAGGTTTACAGTTAGGGGTTAGGGTTAGGTTAAGCTTAAGGTTAGGTTAGGTTAGGGTTTAGCTGTTAGAGAAAATACATTTTGAATGGGAATACATTTCTTGCTACTTCCTCCAACACAGTACAATCTATAACAACTGGATCCTCTGCCTTTTAATAATTCAATTTTCTCTTTTCCCTCTCTGAGTAACATATACAGTGGGTTACTGGTTATACAACTCATAATTATTGAAGAGCATCCACTGAAGAGCCCTACAGAAGTTGTAATTGCTTCTCTAAAAGCATAATTTTCAGTTGTAACGTAGTTGACTATGGAGGAGCTGAATCGTCTGCCCAATCTCTTTCTCTCTCTTGAATAATGACAATCCTTTACTCCACTTATTAATGTCTCAATAATTGCATTATTTAAGAGACAGAGAGAGAGAGAGAGAGAGAGAGAGAGAGAGAGAGAGAGAGAGAGAGAGAAAGAGAAAGAGAGAGAGAGAGAGAGAGAGAGAGAGAGAGAGAGAGAGAGAGAGAGAGAGAGAGAGAGAGAGAGAGAGAGAGAGAGAGAGAGAGAGGGAGAGAGAGAGAGAGATGGGTCCCTTCTTTAGAGTCAGTGAGAAGGAATACTCAGCTAGTGGAATGCAGAATAATGACGTTGAGGAAAAGACTGGACTGTAACACAAAGGATATTTACTGGCCTTTGTTCTCCAGCCCCGGCCTTCCAGGAAATTGAATTTGAGCGACACAAAGTGAAGGTAATTGTCATGTGCTTGAAGGGACCATGTTTGACAGAGCAATGTGTAAATTAAGCATAGAGCTGCTCAAGTCTGTCAAGTTTGTGGTAATGTTGTATGTGTGTGTGTGTGCGTGTGTGGTGCGTCTTCTTTGATGAATATTCATTATATTCCTCCAATTTGTACAATTCTACTACAGGTACCTTACATTCTGAGCACTTTACTCTCCCCACTGCATTCACCCATCTCTGTTGTTGCTGTTCTTTATACAGTCACCAGGTGGCGCCTGTGAGGTACATTGTGATCCAGCATTTGAATAGGAACACCAACTGAAGGGAGCATCTGATAAAAACTCTGATTGCAACCCAATATTTTACAGTAACATTAGGCATTTGTATAACTGCATCATGGTCCCTCCACACTGACACCGTGGTGAAGAAGACCCACTCTTCAACCTCAGGAGGCTGAAGAAATTCGGCTTGGGCCTGTTCCTCCTGCTACCATCTAGCAGACGGAGAAAGCACAGGTGCATCTAAGCCGGGACAGATATAAGCTGTTTTTAGTCTATCTCCAGGCCATTGGACTGTTAAACAGTCATCACTAGCCGGCCTGTGCCCGGTACCCTGCCCTGCACCTTAGACACTGTCACTAGCCGGCTACCACCCGGTATCCTTCACCTTAGACACTGTCACTAGCCAGCTACCACCCGGTATCCTGCACCTTAGACACTGTCACTAGCCGGCTACCACCCGGTATCCTGCACCTTAGACACTGTCACTAGCCGGCTACCGCCCGGTATCCTGCACCTTAGACACTGTCACTAGCCGGCTACCGCACGGTATTCTGCACCTTAGACACTGTCACTAGCCGGCTACCACACGGTATCCTGCACCTTAGACACTGTCACTAGCTGGCTACCACTCGATATCCTGCACCTTAGACACTGTCACTAGCCGGCTACCACACGGTATCCTGCACCTTAGACACTGTCACTAGCCAGCTACCACTCGATATCCTGCACCTTAGACACTGTCACTAGCCGGCTACCAGCCGGTATCCTGCACCTTAGACACTGTCACTAGCCGGCTACCACACGGTATCCTGCACCTTAGACACTGTCACTAGCCGGCTACCACCTGGTATCCTGCACCTTAGACACTGTCACTAGCCGGCTACCGCCCGGTATCCTGCACCTTAGACACTGTCACTAGCCGGCTACCGCACGGTATTCTGCACCTTAGACACTGTCACTAGCCGGCTACCACACGGTATCCTGTACCTTAGACACTGTCACTAGCCGGCTACCACTCGATATCCTGCACCTTAGACACTGTCACTAGCCGGCTACCACACGGTATCCTGCACCTTAGACACTGTCACTAGCCGGCTACCACCCGGTATCCTGCACCTTAGACACTGTCACTAGCCGGCTACCACACGGTATCCTGCACCTTAAACACTGTCACTAGCCGGCTACCGCACGGTATTCTCCACCTTACACACTGTCACTAGCCGGCTACCACACGGTATCCTGCACCTTAGACACTGTCACTAGCCGGCTACCACTCGATATCCTGCACCTTAGACACTGTCACTAGCCGGCTACCACACGGTATCCTGCACCTTAGACACTGTCACTAGCCAGCTACCACTCGATATCCTGCACCTTAGACACTGTCACTAGCCGGCTACCAGCCGGTATCCTGCACCTTAGACACTGTCACTAGCCGGCTACCACCCGGTATCCTGCACCTTAGACACTGTCACTAGCCGGCTACCACCTGGTATCCTGCACCTTAGACACTGTCACTAGCCGGCTACCACCCGATATCCTGCACCTTAGACACTGTCACTAGCCGGCTACCACCCGATATCCTGCACCTTAGACACTGTCACTAGCCGGCTACCACCCGATATCCTGCAACTTAGACACTGTCACTAGCCGGCTACCACACGGTATCCTGCACCTTAGACACTGTCACTAGCCGGTTACCACTTGGTATCCTGCACCTTAGACACTGTCACTAGCCGGCTACCACCCGATATCCTGCACCTTAGACACTGTCACTAGCCGGCTATCACCCGATATCCTGCACCTTAGACACTGTCACTAGCCGGCTACCACCCGATATCCTGCACCTTAGACACTGTCACTAGCCGGCTACCACACGGTATCCTGCACCTTAGACACTGTCACTAGCCGGCTACCACCCGGTATCCTGCACCTTAGACACTGTCACTAGCCGGCTACCACCCGGTATCCTCCACCTTAGACACTGTCACTAGCCGGCTACCACCTGGTATCCTGCACCTTAGACACTGTCACTAGCCGGCTCAGGCTTATCGAGCACAACTTATTCAATAAAATAGCAAGATCAACAGTATTAAAAGCTTTTGACAGGTCCACAAACAAACCAGCACATTTAATTTTAGTGTCTAAGCATTGACAAGATTATTAAAAACTAAAATGGTTGCTGTAATAGTACTATGCCCAGGCCTGAACCCTAAACCCTGATTGGTTCACATTTAAAATACATTTCTCAGATGAAAAAGAGCAACGTTGTACATTTCCCAAGGATTCAATCATTTTTGCTAGACAAGGAAGCCTCCCCGTCCTTATGGAGTGGAGGAACAAGAGCTGATTTCCATACTTTTAGAAGATTTCCTGATAACAATGTTGAATAAAAAAATTGGGTTTTTGAGCCAACAATGACGGGCGCTGCACACTTAAGCAGACCAGGAATAAATTGGTCAGCCCCTGTGGATTGACTTTTTATTTTCTTTATTTCACCTTTATTTAACCAGGTAGGCTAGTTGAGAACAAGTTCTCATTTACAACTGCAACCTGGCCAAGATAAAGCAAAGCAGTGCGACACAAACAACAACACAGAGTTACACATGGAATAAAAAAACATACAGTCAATAACACAATAGAAAAAAAGTCTATATACAGTGTGTGCAGATGAGGTAAGATAAGGGAGGTAAGGCAATAAATAGGCCATAGTGGCGAAATAATTACAATTTAGCAATTAAACACTGGAATGATAGATGTGCAGAAGATGAATGTGCAAGTAGAGATACTGGGGTGCAAAGGAGACAAAAATTAATAACAGTATGGGGATGAGGTAGTTGGATGGGCTATTTACAGATGGACTATGTACAGGTGCAGTGATCTGTGAGCAGCTCTGACAGCTGGTGCTTAAAGTTAGTGAGGGAGATATGAGTCTCCAGCTTCAGTGATTTTTGCAATTCGTGCTACGGGTGGGTGCTGCTATGGTGACCAGTGAGCTGAGACAAGGCGGGGCTTTACCTAGCAAAGACTTATAGATGACCTGGAGCCAGTGGGTTTGGCTACGAATATGAAGCGAGGGCCAGCCAACGAGAGCATACAGGTCGCAGTGGTGGGTAGTATATGGGGCTTTGGTGATTAAACGGATGGCACTGTGATAGACTGCATCCAATTTGCTGAGTAGAGTGTTGGAGGCTATTTTATAAATGACACCGCCGAAGTCAAGGATCGGTAGAATAGTCAGTTTTACGAGGGTATGTTTAGCAGTATAAGTGAAGGATGCTTTGTTGAGAAATAGGAATCCAATTCTAGATATAATTTTGGATTGGAGATGCTTATTAATGTGAGTCTGGAAGGAGAGTTTACAGTCTAACCAGACACCTAGGTATTTGTAGTTGTCCACATATTCTAAGGCAGAACCGTCCAGAGTAGTGATGCTGGACGGGCGGGCAGGTGCGGACAGCGATCAGTTGAAGAGCATGCATTTAGTTTTACTTGCATTTAAGGGAAGTTGGAGGCCACGGACGGAGAGTTGTATGGCATTGAAACTCGTCTGGAGGTTAGTTAACACAGTGTCCAAAGAAGGGCCAGAAGTATACAGAATGGTGTCGTCTGCGTAGAGGTGGATCAGAGAATCACCAGCAGCAAGAGCGACATCATTGATGTATACAGAGAAAAGAGTCTGACCGAGAATTGAACCCTGTGGCACCCCCATAGAGACTGCCAGAGGTCCGGACAACAGGCCCTCCGATTTGACACACTGAACTCTGTCTGAGAAGTAATTGGTGAATCAGGCGAGGCAGTCATTTGAGAAACCAAGGCTGTTGAGTCTGCCAATAAGAATGTGGCGATTGACAGAGTCGAAAGCCTTGCCAAGGTCGATGAATACAGCTGTACAGTAATGTCTCTTATCGATGGTGGTTATGATATCGTTTAGGACCTTGAGCGTGGCTGAGGTGCACCCATGACCAGCTCGGAAACCAGATTGCATAGCGGAGAAGGTACGGTGGGATTCTAAATAGTCGGTGATCTGTTTGTTAGCTTGGCTTTCGAAGACTTTAGAAAGGCATGATAGGATAGACATAGGTCTGTAGCAGTTTGGGTCTACAGTGTCTCCCACTTTGAAGAGGGGGATGACCATGGCAGCTTTCAAATCTTTGGGGATCTCAGACGATACGAAAGAGAGGTTGAACAGGCTAGTAATAGGAGTTGCAACAATTTCAGCTGATAATTTTAGAAAGAGAGGGTCCAGATGGTCAAGTCCTGCTGATTTGTAGGGGTCCAGATTTTGCAGTTCTTTCAGAACATCAGCTATCTGGATTTGGGTGAAGGAGAAATGGGGGAGGCTTGGGCAAGTTGCTGTGGGGTGGGGGGTCCAGAGCTGTTGACCAGGGTAGGGGTGGCCAGGTGGAACGCATGGGCAGCCATAGAAAAATGCTCAATTATTGTGGATTTATCGGTGGTGACAGTGTTTCCTAGCCTCAGTGCAGTGGAAAGCTGGGAGGAGGTTTTCTTATTCTCCATGGACTTAACAGTGTCCCAGAACTTTTGGGAGTTTCTGCTGCAGGATGCAAATTTCTGTTTGAAAAAGCTAGCCTTTGCTTTCCTAACTGCCTGTGTATATTGGTTCCTAACTTCCCTGAAAAGTTGCATATCGCGGGGGCTATTTGATGCTAATGCCGTACGCCACAGGATGTTTTTGTGCTGGTCAAGGGCAGTCAGGTCTGGAGTGAACCACGGGCTATATCTGTTCCTGGTTCTACATTTTTTGAAAGGGGCATGCTTATTTAGGATTTTTAAAGAATACCAGGCATCTTCTACTGACGGAATGAGGTGAATATCATTCCAGGATACCCGGGCCAGGTCGATTAGAAAGGCCTGCTCGCTGAAGTGTTTTAGGGAGCATTGACAGTGATGAGGGGTGGTCGTTTGACCGCAGACCCATTACGGACGCAAGAAATGAGGCAGTGATTGCTGAGATCCCGGTTGAAGACATTAGAGGTGTATTTGGAGGGCAGGTTGGTTAGGATGATATCTATGAGGGTGCCTGTGTTTACGGATTTGGGGTTGTACCTGGTAGGTTCCTTGATGATTTGTGTGAAATTGAGGGCATCAAGCTTAGATTGTAGGATGGCCAGGGTGTTAAGCATGTCCCAGTTTAGGTCACCTAACAGCACGAGCTCTGAAGATAGATGGGGGGCGATCAATTCACATATGGTGTCCAGGGCACAGCTGGGGGCCGAAGGTGGTCTATAGAAAGCGGCAACGGTGAAAGACTTGTTTCTGGAAAGGTGGATTTTTAAAAGTAGAAGCTCAAATTGTTTGGGCACAGACCTGGATAGTAAGACAGAACTCTGCAGGCTATCTCTGCAGTAGATTGCAACGCCGCCCCCTTTGGCAGTTCTATCTTGTCGGAAAATGTTATAGTTAGGGATGGAAATTTCAGGGTTTTTGGAGGCCTTCCTAAGCCAAGATTCAGACACGACTAGGACATCCGGGTTGGCAGAGTGTGCTAAAGCAGTGAATAAAACAAACGTAGGGAGCAGGCTTCTAATGTTAACATGCATGAAACCAAGGCTTTTACGGTTACAGAAGTCAACAAATGAGAGCGCCTGGGGAATGGGAGTGGAGCTAGGCACTGCAGGGTCTGGATTAACCTCTACATCACCAGAGGAACAGAGGAGGAGTAGGATGAGGGTACGGCTAAAGGCTATAAGAACTGGTCATCTAGTACGTTCGAAACAGAGAGTAAAAGGAGCAGGTTTCTGGGTGCGGTAGAATAGATTCAATGCATAATGTACAGACAAAGGTATGGTAGGATGTGAGTACAGTGGAGGTTAACCTAGTCATTGAGTGATGATGAGAGAGGTATTGTCTCTAGAGACATCAATTAAACCAGGTGAGGTCAATGCATGTGTGGGAGGTGTGACAAGAGGGTTAGCTGAGGCATATTGAGCAGGGCTGGAGGCTCTACAGTGAAACAAGACAATAATCACTAACCAAAACAGCAGTCGTGATGGATCTCTAGAGGTTTGAGTAGTAAAAGGGTCCAGACCAATTGGCAAAATAGGTATAGTAGCCCAACAAATTGGTTGATGGACCTCTTCAGCTAACAGTCCTGTATTCTCTAGACAGCTAGCGTGCCGCAGATGGGTATATGGGCATCAGATGTGCATTCAGGGGACGTCGCGATGGAGGAGCCTGTTGAAAAATCCCCTCGGGCGGATTACGTCGGTAGTCCAGTCGTGATGGATTGGCGGGGCACCGTATCGGCAATAAAAGAGGTCCAGGCCAATTGGAAAAATAGGTATTGTAGCCCAAGGAGTGGCTGATGGACCACTTCAGCTAGCCGGGAGATGGCCAAGCATAGGCCCTAGCATGGGCCTAGCATAGGCTAACAGAGACGTTAGCCAGGAGAAGCCAATCGGATAGCAGCTAGCTAGCTGCGATGATCCAGGTGAAGAGGTTCAGAGCTTGTGGTAGGAATCCGGGGATATGGAGAAAAAGAAGTCTGAAAAGCTCGTTGAATTGCCTTGTGCAGACTGGCAGGAGTTGTCCGGGATAAAGGTTAGCTGATGACTGCTAGCAGTGGCTAGCTGACTACTAGCTAGTAGCTAGTTAGCTGGCTCGCTTCTGTTGGGGGTTCCAGTTCTAAAGTAGAGAAAATAGCAGATCCGTACCACATTGGATGAGGCGGGTTGCAGGAGAGTATGTTGAAGTTGGGGTTAAGAAAAATATAAAAAATGATATGCGAAGAAACAATATATAAAAATATATACATAAAGATATATACACGGGACACGACAAGACAAAGACAAAAGACGCCTGACTGCTACGCCATCTTGATTTCTTGTAGTTTATTGCTAGAAAAGCATCCAGGACTTCTTTTTCTGTAAATAGCCGAAAAGAAAAGCTTTGACTATCATTTCTTTGATCACTCAGCAAGTTTCCCCTATCAGCATCTAGCCCAATATCATTGTGAATAGGCTTAAAAGTCATTTCAAAAAGATAGCCAGCTGAAATAATATGGTGAAATAAATGCATCAGTGATGGAATTTTTTTCCGAAATGAGGCCAGTGTCTGAATTAATTTGTTGGGGCAGAGAGGAGGATTTAGCCGGGTTCCCATTACAATCCAAAAGAGTGGTTATATTATAATCAGATTTAGCCTTTCTGATTTGTCTTACACAATGATTCCTCGGTTGCTTAAAAGCTTGCCAGTCCGGGCCTAAGCCTGTGTTCCTGACCCTGATCTTTTATGAATGACATCTGATCCTACCGGAATGTACCAGGCATTCGATCTTCCTTTAATCATTAATTTTTGAAGATAGCATGATTATCCACAGTATAGAAGACATCTGCAAAAAGGCTCAAAGCTAAATCAGGTTCAGGGATAGGTGAAATACAATCAAGGTCACTAAAATAAAGATCATGTAAAAAGCCTTGTCACTAAAGATTTTAAAGTTCCTCTTTGTGATAACAGTGCTTAGATTTGTGTATTCTCACATCTCTAACACAAACAACTGGGCAATGGTCACTAATGTCAAAGGTCAAAGACACCAGTAGAAAAATATTTCTCTGCTGTAATTGTTCAAATAAGATCAAACAGAGTTGACTTTGAAGGATCTTTACCGTTGGGCCCTGTAGGCTTAGTCAACAGCTGGGTAAGGTTTAGATCATTACACATGTATTTTAGATTGTCTGAAGCCTGCATTTCACAATCATAATTTAGGTCACCCAGGATAATAAATTCTGATTTAATGAAAGAAGACAAAAAGCTAGTTAACTCCGAGTGCACAAAGTTTAGCCGACGGAGGACGGTAGACCCCTATAACAGTTATGAATACATTTTTCCCCAGACAAAGGCTTAAAGATAGCAGCTAAAAAAAAAAGGTCAAGGGAAATGAATTTCAGTAAAGACACAGAGAAATTATTTTTAACAAGAATGGCCACTCTACCACCTCTATCCTGTCTGCCAGCTCTGAACACATTATAACACTCAATATTAATATCAGAGTCCAGAATGTCCCCAGAGATCCAGAATGTCCGGATTCATCTGCATAGCCCAGGTCTTGATGTAATCCAGCTCAGGAAGTAAGCTCCTAATGTTCAGATCATTTACGATTTTTAAAGTCACATGGAGTCTCCAACTCAAACAAGCTATGTTCAATAAGCGGTTAGTCACAGGCCCTGTCTGGTGGTTGATATTAATATAGTTGGTATGGCTATAAGATTTCATAGAACTGAACCATGTGGTCTATCCCTATTAGTAATAGAGCAAGGAGTAGACATTTTAATTACTTTTCCAAGGTAAGGACCATAGGGTCTGAGGCTGCAGCCTATGTCAAAATCGTGAACACCCAGAGTAACTAATGATGAAATGTTATAAACTTGGGCTTTGGTTGCTATCGTGCAAGCCCTTGTGCAAGCCCTACGTGATTTGAACTAACGATAGCAGATCTAAGAGTGGAGCTGATTTCCTTATGTGAACTGTAACTCAGTAAAAACGTTAAAATTCTTGCATGTTGCGTTTATATTTTGGTTCGGTGTAGGTTGGCGAGGAATCAGCTAAAAGTCAATCAATCTATATAGTGTGATAGCTAGTTAGTTAGATTGAATCACACAGATTGTAGGATCACCACAGTTATAGGCAGCAAGAACCCAACCACAGACTAGAAACCAGCCAGTACTAGGACCCACAAGAAACACAACCCAGGCACAAAACTCGGCAGCATAATAGTGATGGGCATTCCAGCTCTTTTCAGTGAGCCGGCTCGTTCGGGTCAGCTCACCAAAAAGAGACAGCTCTTTTGGCTCCCAAACGGCTCCTTAAAAAAAATTATGTTTTGTATTTTTTCAAGTCAGACAGTTAGCGATAGTTTGACTATGATTGGTGTTAAAACAATTCTACTTAAATTATTAAATGAAATCATAATCTACCTTAATGTATTTAAAAATGTGTTGGTTTGTTGTGAAAAATAATGCTATTAAACATTTGCATTTAAAGTATAACTTTTTAATGTATATAAACAAAGTGCATATAAATCTAACCATTTAAAACTAATATAATCTGAACAGGATAATAGAATAATGCACCATATCAAAGAAAAATAAATAACAATTTGCAAAACTGCAGCATCCCACTTAAAACATTAAACTGGTCCCTCTTTTCTCTCTCTTCTTTATTGCCATGTTATAACCAGCAGCACACAGCAATGTTGACCATATTTTGCTTTTATGAGAGATTTTCATTCAGAAATGCAAGCTGCCTCACTTTCGAGGGGCTGATGCGGTTTCTTCTCTCAGTAATTATTTGTCCCGTTTTCGAGAAGATCCTCTCAGAGAGAACTGATGTGGCCACTATGCAGAGTCTCCCTGTCATGACTTTAGTAAGCTGTAGGTTAACAGAGGCCTTGATCTTCCACCAGCTCAGAGGATCTGCAGATCTTTGGAGGTGCTCCTCCAAATAGGATTGGACCTCCATTATGGCATCTGCTGAGGGATTCCTTCGTGCTGCATCCCCAGTTGTTCTCTCGTCAAACAGCATCCAATCAGCAGACGTTTGTGGCACTACTGCTGGTGCTTCTGCTCCATCTGATCCCTCTTCTTCCTGTTGCCCTGGTGCCTGAGCCAGCTGACTGCTGGAGCTGTCCTTCCCTGCTGCTAAGATTATTCTTTGAAGAGCCTCATCAATCGCTCTGGCATCACTGAAGGCTAACTTCTTAAACCTGGGGTCAAGTGCAGCGGTTTCTGATAGCACGTGATTATATTCCATTCTGTGGAACTTTCTGTCCATTGATGAACATAGGGTGTCCATCAACTCTGTCACATGTCCTGTGGTTACGTTTGCTTCTCTCTGGCGGTTGGATGTGATTCGCTGCAGACCCGTACACAGGAGTATCATTTTTGAGGCTGTCACATAGCTGAAAAGAGAGAACAGTAACTTATTAGTTCAGGTTCATGTTTTGTCTACTGATACTACATTCTCATCTTCTACTCATATACATATATAATACTGGATTAAATAATGATGTAGTAATAACTGCTTACTGTACCTCTCTCCACTGATCTCCACAGTGACCTGCTCAAAGGGTTCCAGGACTCTGCACACCTCCTCCACCACCTCCCATTCCTCTTGGGTCAGAGCATCAACAGGTGCATTGACAATGGCCAGGGTACAGATGATGGCATCCTTTGACTCAAGAAACCGCTTCAACATATAAAATGTTGAATTCCACCTTGTAGTGCAGTCTTGTTGATGCCTCAGCTCAGGCTTCCCCATCTGGCGTTGTGTAGACTTTAGTTTTTTCAGTTGTGTAGACTTTAGTTTTTGAAAGCAGCTGTGGAAGTATTCCACAGCTGCTTTCACTTTGTCCACAGTGGGCTTCATCACCTTCAGAGCATCTCTTACAATCAGGTTGATTGTGTGGGCAAGACATGGATGACGGGTCCATTTTAAAGTGTTCATGGCTTTGGTTATGTTAGCTGCATTGACTCTAACACAACAGACCACTTTTCCATCTACTTGCCATTCTCTGGTCACTCTCAACAGTTAGTCTGCCAAGTTCTCTGAGGTGTATCTGTCGCTGAACTCAAAGCAGTCCAGAAGACAGCTAGACATTGGAAAATCTTCAATGAAGTGACATGTAACCGACATGTAAGAAGTGGTTACCCTTGATGTCCAGCAGTCAGTGGTAAGGCAAACTGCAGTAGCTTTTTGGACTCTTTCCCGCACTGAAGCCTGTGTGCTCTCGTACAGTTGTGGAATAAGTGATTTTGAAAGGGTTTTCCTGCTTGGTATTGTGTACATTGGATTTAGACTATTGCTATAATTTCTAAAACCTCTGTCCTCCACGATCGAATATGGCTGAAATTTGGTGGCAATCATTTTAGCCAATGCAATATCAATTTGGCCTTGTTTTGCTACAGACATAGACTTTGGCATAAGCTGGTCTATAGAAGACTGCGTTGCTGTGGGTCACGGAGTAGGCCTACTTGACTGAGTGGATACATCTCCACGTGTGGAGGTGCTGGCTCCACCACTATCACTAGCAGGCCCGCTAGTTTCTCGACGCTCCGCTACAGCTAGCTTCACAGTTGGGTGCACAGTTCACATATGTGTGTCGGTAGAACCGGCTTTATATGAGATTTTGTTTTGGCAAATTCTACACTGTGCTCTAACATTGTCTACACTATTAAAATGCATCCAAATGCTACTGTGCTTCAAACTCATTTTCCAGCTGTTGTTTTCACAGCTGTCCTTCCTCTGTCTCCTCGGCTGCTAAGTGTGTGACTAAGTTGGCTCGGCCCTCCCTCACGCATCTTTGGTTTATTGGTTGACACTGCGTGTCTGATTGACAGGAACAACAGGTGAGGCTGTTAGTCTGAGAAGACAGTCAGAACGAATGTGTGTGCGCTTGAGCATTTAGGCCTATATTTTTTATGTTATTTTTTATTTTTTTATAAAAAGATTCGGCTCTTCTTCATACAGTATTCTCCACATAACACCGAGGCGGCTCCCAACGCTCACCTACAAGAGACGGCTTTTCGCAAACGACCCATCACTACAGCATAACAACAGCAAGGAGAGAGCGGTGACTCACTCATGCTGGGGCCCTTTTAAACAGGAACGCAACAGAACGAAGGCTGTGTTACCAGTATGTTAGCCAGGAGAGAGCATCTTGGAAGGGATGTAGTTTGCGGTACAGGCCGGTGGAAGCCGGGAGGGAGGCAAGCACTAGACCTGCCGTGGGAGAGTCCAAAAGAGTAAATCCATGTAAGCTGTAGTTCGGCAGTAGTTCAAAAACATCCAAGACACAATGTCAAGTGGAAGGATGAAAGCTGGAGTAGACAGGTGTCTGCTCAGATAATGCCCCAGTGCAGAGAATGGTGCCCAGGTATATCCAAGTAGGCCTAAAAGGTTTCGGCAGACCTATTGTCCAATCTGTTCACAGGAAGCTCATCCTATATAACTACTGCTGTACATACTGTATTCTCCACACAGCTCATCCTATATAACTACTGCTGTACATACTGTATTCTCCACAAAGCTCATTCGATATAACTACTGCTGTACAAACTGTATTCTCCACACAGCTCATCCTATCTAACTACTGCTGTACATACAGTATTCTCCACAAAGCTCATTCTATATAACTACTGCTGTACATACTGTATTCTCCACACAGCTCATCCTGTATAACTACTGCTGTACATACTGTATTCTTCACATAGCTCATCCTGTATAACTACTGCTCTACATACTGTATTCTCCACATAGCTCATTCTATATAACTACTGCTGTACATACAGTATTCTCCACACAGCTCATCCTGTATAACTACTGCTCTACATACTGTATTCTCCACATAGCTCATCCTGTATAACTACTGCTGTACATACTGTATTCTTCACATAGCACATCCTGTGTAACTACTGCTGTACATACTGTATTCTTCACATAGCTCATCTTGTGTAACTACCGCTGTACATACTGTATTCTCCACACAGCTCATCCTGTATAACTACTGCTGTACATACAGATTCTCCACATAGCTCATCCTGTATAACTACTGCTGTACATACTGTATTCTCCACACAGCTCATCCTGTATAACTACTGCTGTACATACTGTATTCTTTACATAGCTCATCCTATATACAGTTGAAGTCGGAAGTTTACATACACCTTAGCCAAATACATTTAAACTCAGTTTTTCACAATTCCTGACATTTAATCCTAGTAAAAATTCCCTGTTTTAGGTCAGTTAGGATCACCACTTTATTTTAAGAATGTGAAATGTCAGAATAAAAGTAGAGAGAATGATTTATTCAGCTTTTATTTCTTTCATCACATTCCCAGTGGGTCAGAGGTTTACATACACTCAATTAGTATTTGGTAGCATTGCCTTGAAATTGTTTAACTTGGGTCAAACTTTTCGGGGTAGCCTTCCACAAGCTTCCCACAATAAGTTGGGTGAATTTTGGCCCATTCCTCCTGACAGAGCTGGTGTAACTGAGTCAGGTTTGTAGGCCTCCTTGCTCGCACACTCTTTTTCAGTTCTGCCCACAAATCTTCTATGGGATTGAGGTCAGGGCTTTGTGATAGCCACTCCAATACCTTGACTTTGTTGTCCTTAAGCCATTTTGCCACAACTTTGGAAGTATGCTTGAGGACATTGTCCATTTGAAGACCCATTTGCGACCAAGCTTTTACTTCCTGACTGATGTCTTGTGATGTTGCTTCAATGTATCCACATAATTTTCCTTCCACATGATGCCATCTATTTTGTGAAGTGCACCAGTCCCTTCTGTAGCAAAGCACCCCCACAACATGATACTGACACCCCTGTGCTTCACGGTTGGGATGGTGTTCTTCGGCTTGCAAGCCTCCCCCTTTTTCCTCCAAACATAACGATGGTCAATATGGCCAAACAGGTCTATTTTTGTTTCATCAGACCAGAGGAAATTTCTCCAAATAGTACGATCTTTGTCCCCATGTGCAGTTGCAAACCGTAGTCTTGCTTTTTTATGGCGGTTTTGGAGCAGTGGCTTCTTCCTTGCTGAGCGGCCTTTCAGGTTATGTCGATATAGGACTCGTTTTACTGTGGATATAAATACTTTTGTAACTGTTTCCTCCAGCATCTTCACAAGGTCCTTTGCTGGTGTTCTGGGATTGATTTGCACTTTTCGCACCAAAGTACGTTCATTTCTAGGAGACAGAATGCGTCTCCTTCCTGAGCGGTATGATGGCTGCGTGGTCCCATGGTGTTTATACTTGCGTACTATTGTTTATACAGATAAACATGGTACTTGCTCGCAAGGATGAACCAGACTTGTGGAGGTCTACAATTTTTTTCTGAGGTCTTGGCTGATTTCTTTTGATTTTCCCATGATGTCAAGCAAAGAGTCACTGAGTTTGAAGGTTGGCCTTGAAATACATCCACAGGTACAACTCCAATTGACTCAAATGATGTCAATTAGCCTATCAGAAGCTTCTAAAGCCATGACATCATTTTAGGGAATTTTTCAAGCTGTTTAAAGGCACAGTCAACTTAGTCTATGTAAACTTCTGACGCACTGGAATTGTGATACAGTGAATTCTAAGTGAAATAATCTGTCTGTGAACAATTGTTGGAAAAATTACTTGTGTCATGCACAAAGTAGATGTCCTAACCGACTTGCCAAAACTATAGTTTGTTAACAAGAAATTTGTGGAGTGATTGAAAAATGAGTTTTAATGACTCCAACCTAAGTGTATGTAAACTTCCGACTCTACCTATAGCGAACATTGCCATTGGCGGCACAGTCACATTGAGAGAAATCCAATGCAACCTTGTTTACAATTTCAAACACAGCAATGTGAGATGTAATCTATACCTCAATTAGGCTGATAGAATTCTTCATTATTTCGTTTAACTATTTTTAATTTGAGCGTCATTACTTCTATATAGCCTACCCTTTCTCGTTCTGAGCTTCTAACGCAAGTGGGACGGGCGTGGCTTCGTGACAATGATCACAAGAGCAGCTGCTCCCCGATATGACAGCTCCAATGCAGTCCCACCTCCGACAACGCCAAAACATCAGCTATGTGGGTGTCGGCTATCAGCAGTTAACGAATGATCTGATTGAATTTAGGCCTTAGACATTTACTGCACTGCTGGAGCTAGAAACACAAGCATTTCACTTTACCTGCTTTAATAACATCTGCTAATCTGTGTATGCAACAAATAAACTTTGATTTGATTTCATAATGCATTGTACCTGTCGGTATTAAGTAAAGTGTTACTGTACCTTTATTTTTAATACAAGGGATTGCGTTGAAGCTTACAAACTCCATCTCACCGGAATTTATATACATTTAAAAATGGGTATCTACTGCAGCAGGACTATGCATGGGTAAATAATGAAGACGATAGTAAAAGTGTAAAGAGCTGCATGCCTCTGGAGGCTGAGACCAATCAAGTCTGATGGATTCATAATTCATTGGTACACGGTGAAAACACAGACACATGAAATCTTCATGGTCTTCCCATGTTCTTCGTCTCTCTCTCTCTCTCTCTCTCTCTCTCTCTCTCTCTCTCTCTCACGCTCCAATATCTTCATCATTAAGTTGTATTTACAGTGTGTGTGTGTGTGTGTGTGTGTGTGTGTGTGTGTGTGTGTGTGTGTGTGTGTGTGTGTGTGTGTGTGTGTGTGTGTGTGCGTGCGTGCGTGCGTGCGTGCGTGCGTGCGTGCGTGCGTGCGTGCGTGCGTGTTCCTTTATGCGTGCAAGTAGTAGGGTGTATGTCTCCTGCCACACAGTATCTCTCCTACCACACACACACATGCCAAGGTTGCTGGGAGAGAGACTCTCCAAGGACTCTACATATGATAGACATGTTCATTGGATTTAAACCTGGCAGCTTCACTGCCTGCTTAGTACAGTATAACTTCTCAAGGTCAGATAGAAGATGGAAAGTCTTGGAGTCATCTGTCTCTCTCTCTCTTCTCGCTGTCTCTCTCACTGTCTCTACCTCGCTCTGTCTCTACTTCCCTCCTCTCCTTCCAACCCCCCTCCTCTCTCTCCTTCCAACCCCCCTCCTATCTCTATTTCCAACCCACCGCTCCTCTCTTTCCCTCCCTACATCAGTCCTGCCTATCTCCTCCATCCAGCCTCCCCAGGTGGCTACAGTAGGACATGGCTCCAGTGCTCCAGTCTCCCACCTTGATCCTGAAGGTCAAAGATACAGTATGAGGCTACTTCCCCTGCCAGCTCCCACAGTGATGCCTCAGCTCTTGCATATGGTTCCTGTCACACACACACGCACACATGCACACACACACACGCTCACTCACACACACACGCGGGCACACACACACACGTATTGCCAAGTCGACAGCAGTGAGTCTCCCTGGTTGTAATTTACGTCTTTATCGAGCTACAGTAAGAGGGCCATCAAGTGTATGGTCTATAAACACAGTACTTAACACTAATGTGATCACATACAGTAGCTGCCTAACTAATAGGATAATTTCATTATCAGAGAGAGAGCCTATTGAGTCATTGATCTACTGGCCAATGGCCGTGCAGAAATGCTGAAGGTCAATTTGGTAAAATATAATCTAACCTTGAGAATTACAAATGATGACACAGTAGCTACCAAACTGGCACATAACCTTCTTAGAACCATATGTTTCTTAGAGCTTGGTGAGAGTTTGGTTGCCCTATGGTCATTTTGCATACAATCTTCCCACAAAGTTCTGGGAATGGTGCAGGATACCCAGCTAGCACATAACGTTCTGAGAACCATACGTTTCTCAGGTAGGAATTTCAGTACTTCAGCATAACGTTTCCTACAGGTTTTCTCGTGGTTCTATTTAAAGTAATGTTCTGAAATTGTTCCGAGAACGTTAAGAAATAACGGTGTTCTTTGTGAATTTTCTGCAGGTTTCCTCGTGGTTCTATTTAATGTAACGTTCTCTGAACATTAAAAAGACTCCACAAAAACCACAAGAAAACATTAGTAACTTTCAAAGAATGTTCTAAGATATTTAATTAATAACATATACATTCCGTTCTCAGTGGAAACAAAACTCTCTCTATCCCCTATCTTGTTAAGAGTGTTCAGGTCTATTGGCCACACCTCATCTTAATGATTACTTGTTTCCTTTGAAATGGGGTCTGTTTGAATAGAATAAAATGAACAGCTTTGTATCAGCTAATAGCCTCTACGGGATCGGTGTCCCCCCAGCGGGACGGTTGAGCTAACGTGCTCTAATGTGATTAGCATGATGTTGTAAGTAACAAGAACATTTCCCAGGAATGGGAAATGTGTTATATGGTAAAAAGGCAAAAGGCCTCCTGCAGGGACGCAAGTCTGGGATAAAAAATAAAAAATAAAAAATACAATATAAATCTAGGACAAAACACACATCACAACAAGAGAGACAACACAACACTACATAAAGAGAGACCTAAGACAACAACATAGCAAGGCAGCAACACATGACAACACAGCATGGTAGCAACACAACATAACAACAACATGGTAGCAATGCAACATGGTAGCAGCACAAAACATGGTACAAATATTATTAGGTACAGACAACAGCACAAAGGGCAAGAAGGTAGAGGCAACAATACATCTCACAAGGCAGCCACAACTGTCAGTAAGAGTGTCCATGATTGAGTCTTTGAATTAAGAGATGGAGATAAAACTGTCCAGTTTGAGTGTTTGTTGCAGCTCGTTCCAGTCGCTAGCTGCAGCGAACTGAAAAGGAGCGACCCAGTGATGTGTGAGCTTTGGGGACCTTTAACAAGATGTGACTGGCAGAACGGGTGTTGTAGGTGGAGGATGAGGGCTGCAGTAGATATCTCAGATGGGGGGAGTGAGGCCGAAGAGGGTTTTATAAATAACCAGTGAGTCTTGCGACGGGTATACAGAGATGACCAGTTTACAGAGGAGTATAGAGTGCAGTGATGTGTCCTATAAGGAGCATTGGTGGCAAATCTGATGGCCGAATGGTAAAGAACACCCAGCCGCTCGAGAGCACCCTTACCTGCCGATCTGTAAATTATGTCTCCATGGTAGGATGGTCATCAGGTTTAGTTTGGCAGGTGGGTTGAAAGAGGAGCGATTACGATAGAGGAAACCAAGTCTAGATTTAACTTTAGCCTGCAGCTTTGATATGTGCTGTGATAAGTGCACAGTCTAGCCATACTCCCAAGTACTTGTATGAGGTGACTACCTCAAGCTCTAAATCCTCAGAGATAGTAAAAACACCTGTGGGAGAAGGGGCATTCTTCTTACTAAACCACATGACCTTTGTTTTGAAGGTGTTCAGAACAAGGTTAAGGGTAGAGAATGCTTGTTGGACACTAAGAAAGCTTTGTTGTAGAGCATTTAACACAAAATCTTGGGAGGGGCCAGCTGAGTATAAGATTGTATCATCTGCATATAAATGGATGAGAGAGCTTCCTACTGCCTGAGCTATGCTGTTGACGTAAATTGAGAAGAGCGAGGGCCTAGGATTGAGCCTTGGGATACTCCCTTGGAGTGGCTAAGACAGCAGATTTTCTGACATAATAAACTGCACTCTGAGAGAGGTAGTTAGCAAACCGGCCCAAAGACCCCTCAGAGACACCAATACTCTTCAGCCGGCCCACAAGAATGGAATGGTCTACCGTATAAAAAGCTTTGGCCAAGTCAAAAAAAATAGCAGCACAATATTGCTTAGAATCAAGGGCAATGGTGACATCATGGAGGACCTTTAAGGGTTGCAGTGACACATAACCTGAGCGGAAACCAGATTGCATACCCGAGAGAATACTATAGGTATCAAGAATGCCAGTCAGTTGATTATTGACAAGTTTTTCCAACACTTTTGATTAACAGGGCAAAATAGAAATAACAGTTGATCTCCCCCTTTAAATTAAGGATGAACCGTGGCTGCCTTCCAAGCAGTGGGAACCTCTCCAGAAAGGAGAGACAGGTTAAAAAGGTTGGTGATAGGTGTGGCGATGATAGGGGCAGCAACCTTAAAGAAGAAAGAGTCTAAACCATCTGACAAAGCTGTTTTTTGAGGTCAAGTTTAAGGAGCTCCTTTAGCACCTCGGACTCAGTGACTGCCTGCAGGGAGAAACTTTGTTTGCGGGGCTGGGGGACAAGAAGGAGAAGCATCAGGGATAGTCGCTTTACAAGGGGTGGGAAATTAGGAAATGTTGGACGGGCAAGGAGGCATGGCTGAGTCAAATAGGAATCCTGACTGAATGAAGTGGTGACTAAAGAGCTCAGCCATGTGCTTATTGTCAGTAACAACCACATAATCAGCATTAAGGGACATGGGCAGCGGTGAGGAGGAGGGTTTATTCTCCAGGTCTTAAACCGTTTTCCAGAACTTCTTGGGGTTAGACCCAAAGAGAGAGAACTGCTCCTTAAAGTAACTAACTTTGGCCTTCCAGATAGCCTGAGTGCACTTATTTCTCATTTACCTGAACGAGAGCCAGTCAGCCTGAATACGCGTGTGCCGAGCCTTTCGCCAAATGCAATTCTTGAGGTGGAGTAACTTTGCATGATCACGGTCGAACCAGGGGCTGAATCTGTTTTTAATTCTCATTTTCTTTGTGGGGTCGTGTTTGTTAACAATACCACTGAAAATATAAAAAAAGAAGGTCTATACGTCTTCGACAGAGGGGAT
Source organism: Salvelinus alpinus (assembly GCF_045679555.1). Classification (NCBI taxonomy): domain Eukaryota; kingdom Metazoa; phylum Chordata; class Actinopteri; order Salmoniformes; family Salmonidae; genus Salvelinus; species Salvelinus alpinus. The sequence goes on from NC_092122.1 coordinate 7,147,893, forward strand.
CAAGCTGATTCTATACCATTTTACAGAGGCTAGGTCATGAAGGAAGGCTTGATCATCAATGTTTTTTAGCAAGCGTCTATGACAAATCAGGACAGGTCGTTTCACTGAGCATCCATTAGGAACACAGGCTGTAAAACAGTGATCATGTGTCATGAGAAAAATAACAAAATAGCAAAATGGACAATAATTTTTTTAAATCAATATAGACCTGGGGCTAGCCATTGTAAGTTCAGAGTCACTCGCCACCAACAGTGCGTGTGTGCTGGAGGCGAGCGAAAGCTCGGGATAGAGGGGTGAGTGGGATGGGGGTACCAGACAGGGGGGGACAGGCCAGGGCAGACGGTGAACAGATAGCCAGGTGGAATCCAAGCAGCAGTGCAGCAGGCAACGGGAGGAGGCGTCACACCCACACACCCAACGGGAGAAGCTTTTATTTCTAGAGGCAGATTTCTTGTAGAAAATGCCAGTGAATGATCTCTGAACAGCAGGAGGGGGCTTCAAAGGATGCTTCAAAGACTCCTGCCACTTGTTGGGACCAAAGGCCTCGACACCCTTTACTTCACATCTTAGTGCTAATTGAATTTGTATCTGCTCTGTCCTCGCAAGCCTGGGAGCCTTAACTCAGCATTCAGTCCCCATTAAGTAAAATATATCATTGTAATGAACTTTATTTTTATTGCATTTTTTTTTCTTCTTGGCTTTCAAAATAGCATCAGACCAAACACTACTCACTCAGTTCCAGGTTGGATGGTGTCCTTAGGTCTCTTCTGTTTGTTTGCTAGAGTACCCACCGTATAGCTTGGGAAAAGAAAACCTTGGAAACAGTTCATTTTGGTCAAAATGAGGTTGTAGGTTTGGAGTTTTGATCTAGAGCAAAGGCCATGCTGTGGAGGGTAGCATCCTGCATATGTACCTGCCGAAAAATCCAAGTTGATCTAACTCCAAATCTATCCTTTTGTTAAAAGGATGGCCAGTTTTAACATTCCCGTCTTCCCTCCTCCTGCAGGAAATGTTTCTGCAAGCCTGGACATGCTCCATCTTGTCCATGTACTCAAAACAATTTCTTTCCATTTAATGTGTCAGCCCAGAGTCAGAACTCTTGTCAAACAAGTCTGTTCTCTAACTAAAAAGACAGCTAGGGGATGTGCTAAAAAACTGTTACCAATATGAACACAGATGGAGCCAAGATGGAGCTAGCATGCAATGTTTTTTAGGCATACAAAGCTGTTCATTTTGGTCTATTCAAACAGACCCCATTTCAAAGAAAGCACACACTCATTAAGATCAGGCATGGCCAATTAGTGGGCTTGGCCAACACACTTGGACACACTTAACAATATAGTTTTGTTGATGCTGAGAACGGAACGCATATGTTTTTAAATTAAATTCTTAGAGCGTTCTCTGAACATTACTAAATTATTCTTGTGGTTTTTATGGAAAGTGTTCTTAACATTTGAGAATGGAATGTATGCTTTTTAAATAACATTCTTAGAACGTTCTCTGAACGTTACTAAAGTTTTCTTGTGTTTTTTATGGAAAGTTTTCTTAAAGATCTCGGGAACAATTTGAGAACATGACTTTAAATAAAACCATTTGAATATCTGTATGAAACGTTATGCTGAAGTACTGAAATTTAGACAGAAGAACGTTGTTTCTTGAGGTTCTTGGAACAATTTGAGAACATTCCAGTTGGAGAACGTTCCTAGAACAGTATCATGTTTGAACTTTTAGGAAACATTCTGTTAACGTTATGAAATACCAAGAAAATCTTCTTTTTTTGTCAAGTTCCTTAAATGTACTGAGAATGTTCCAAAGCCAAGCAACTATTCGACACCATTCCCAGAAAGGTTGTATGCCAAACAACCATAGGACAACCACCCTCTCACCAAGCTCTAAGAAACATATGGTTGTCGAACTTTATGTGCTAGCTGGGATGTGTATACATACCCTGTAGGCTACTAGGCTACTGCAGATGTTTTGCACAATAACTGATATCGAACAAATAGACATCAGAATAGTTTCAACCCAAAATATTATGTTAAACCATGGAGAAAGAGGTGGTGGTGTCAGTATACGCTGATATTGCTATGTGTAATTATGATAATAATATATTTATCGAGTGGGCGTCATCGGGCGTGGTTGGCTGCCAGCGGCGGTAGTCAGGAGGCAGGATCTGATCGATGCGGAGTGACAGATCAGGGTTAGCCGCCAGGGGAGTGCATTTTCCTCCACAGTCCTCCCCGAGACACCCAGCTCACCGCGGTGCTCCACGGAGCGGACAGAGAGAGCCAGCCAGAGCCGCGCCTATCTTCTCTCGTTCTCTCGCAGCTGTGTAACAAACACACAGCAGCAGCAGTCTGTGAGACTCTCAGCCCGACCCAACCACAGCCAGTGCAGCCTGTTCGGCTCACAAGGGAAAGTCCGGTGATCTGCTGTTTATGGAGATGAGATGCATGTGACCATGTTGTCGCTGTAATATGAGTTTGCTAGCGGCATGTGGTGCCATGAGGACCTTGCAGGGATATCTAGTTCGGTAAGGCATGGCGCTTTCTACTTGACAAAATACATCTCACATGAGGTGGCGGCAGGCGTGCACAGAACAACAGCACGGCGGAGACCAAACCCAGTGCGCTGAATTTAGATATGAGCTAAAAGTTTGCAAACATTATAAGATGTTTGGGATCTACATTGAGTGTTTACGTTTAGTGTAATTTGTGTCGTTATGGGTGTAGACTGAACGGGAGCTTATTCTCTTCACCGAGATAACGATGGCTTTCTGAGGAGGATATCTCTGTCTGCGCTATGATCTGGACCATGCGGACTCTGATGCTGAGGACGCTGTGTGTGTTGTTGGGGAATGCACATGTCTTATCTCTCAGAAATAATGGCGACATACGAACTAGAGAAACTGCGGGGGGTTATTATGGGTTTAACGCCACAGCAACACACAGGACCGCTCACACAGCCATCAGAGAAGGTCCCCAAAACACAGTTTACAACAGCACTCGCTCCGGGGGACACGCTACAGGTACGTCCTACTCCAAACAGAATATTCAAACATGGATTGAAAAGATTCATTCTACTTCTGTGAGAAGGACGCGCGTAATTGCGGATGAAACAAAACAAAGGCATGTGGGATTAAAACAACACCAATCCAACAGAACACTAACACTGGGGAATTACTCTGCGACCCCACATAGGGACCTGGTGCGCCGCCACAAGAGGAGAAAGTTGAATAGAGAGATTGGCGCAGCCGCTGCCATGGGGACGGCAGGTGGATACAATATCACTAAGCCCCCAGCAATGGGCCAGCAGCGCGGGGGACAACTGGACAGCGACAGACGCAAGAGAGGCACAAAAGACGAGCAGAAGAAGGCGTTTAAGAGGGTGAGGGGGAGAAAAGTGTTGAACAAAAGCTCAATGGCTTTATCTCAGTCGCACAGCGCAGTGGGCGGGCTGGACCCCCCTCTCTCTCCATGGGAACCAATACCCAAGCCCCTAGCTCTCACCTCTACCGACCTACCCCTCGACTTCTTCACCAGGAAAAACGAGATGTTTACTTACCGGGAGGAAAACCCATGGGATGCCACTCCAATGACCCCTCCCAACACAGCAGATTTTGGAAGCGAAATCAAAAACCCATTTTACCCAGTGACAAGTGAAACCTTTGGAGCTTATGCTATCACGGGCGTTGCTGCCATCATTTTCCTGGCTGGGATAGCAGGGAACATAGCCATACTGTGCATCGTGTGTCAGAACTACTATATGAAGAGTATCTCCAACTCTCTCATAGCTAACCTGGCCATCTGGGATTTTGTAGTCGTCTTCTTTTGTCTGCCCCTCGTCATTTTCCATGAGTTGACTAAGTCCTGGCTACTGGGAGATTTCACCTGTAAAATCGTGCCATATTTGGAGGTATTCTATTATGTTCTATTTTATTATATTCTACTACAGATTGTCTCCTATATTGGTGGCTGATGGGGCAACTGCACATTTCTCTTTGCATAGGCACAATTTCAAGTAGTATTGCATTGTCTAGTACACATTTATAATACAGTATTGTCATATTCAGAACAAGTTGGGATAGAAAAGTCTATCACAGTGAACATGACACTAATCCATTTCACCCTAACAGGGGATTAGCCATCCTCGGCACAATAATAAACAAGATGAGTTCCCACCAAACTCAGATGTCACCTCAGCTCACTGTGACACCCAGCGTGACACTGCTACATACACCTGCTGGCTGCTGGATGGAAGTGGCATCCCTCCCTCACCTCATGACACCCACACACTTAATCCTTCCCTCTATCTCTCCCTCATTTTCTCCCACTTCTGTCTCTCTCTGTCTCTCTCTGTCTCTCTCTCTCTCTCTCTCTCTCTCTCTCTCTCTCTCTCTCTCTCTCTCTCTCTCTCTCTCTCTCTCTCTCTCTGTGCAGTCATGCCTTTACTTTGTAACATTGGGTTAAAACCCGTTTGTTATTCCCAAAACTCCTAATCTCATTGTACAGTGTAGTGGTGAAACTGGTGAATGGTATTTGGTTTCTGCTGCAGAGAAACATAACTTCTAAGTAGAGCACTAGGTGTGCGGTGAGGAGCGCTTGAAGAAGGTGTGTGTGTGTGTGTGTGTGTGTGTGTGTGTGTGTGTGTGTGTGTGTGTGTGTGTGTGTGTGTGTGTGTGTGTGTGTGTGTGTGTGTGTGTGTGTGTGTGTGTGTGTGTGTGTGTGTGTGTGTGTGTGTGTGTGGTTGGTTTCCGTGCATGTGGGTGAGTGCGTGCAGGCACGTTTGTGAATTTTAAACATGCATGCCCATGAGTGCCTGCGTGCGTCAGTGCACGCGTGTGTCGTCCGGCCATGCGTGTGCATGTGTGTGTCCGTGCGTGTCCTCAGCCCAGTGCAGTGCTGAGTTGACCCACTGTGACTGTATGTGGATTAAGTGGGGAGTAAAGTCACTCCGCAGGCAGGATGTGGGAGAGAACAGTCCACTGGGAGGAGAGGAAGCCTCGGGCTGCATTGCCCACTGACTCAGGACCACACACCCACACACAGATGTGTGTGCAGACACAATCAGACAGACTCACAGACGAAGACACACGTACGCACGTACATGACCACACAGCTAACATGGTGACGATAATGCATTAGATACAGACAGCTAGGAGAGGAGGAGAGATGCTACAGTTTTCCACTGAGACATGGACAGTCCCTCTGACACTGATGGGAGGATCTCTCTGTGGTGTGTGTATGTGTGTGCGTGGCTTCTGTGGCCTGCTCATGTGGTGTGTGTGAGTGTGTGTATGTAATCAAGTCTCCAGTGATGTGCAGAGCTTTAACATGCTGACCACACCGCTAGCGTTGCACCCACACTGCTCGCAAGCGCCAACAAGCGTCTGCGTTGCCAAGCGCCAAAATAGAAGTCAGTTCTATTTGTGCCGCTGAACGCGGTGCAAGTCCTGCCTCCCCCATCTCCTCATTGGTTTATTGAAGCATATACCCACGTGCCATCTCCTCATTGGTTATACACACGTGGAGGATTGAAAGATGAACTGAGGTCACTCAGTCAGTTATGGTAATAGACCTTGTTATGAAAGTTAGATGCCAATCGCCATATAAAGTTCAAAGAAGAAAAAGCCGGGAAGAAGGAGAGATGACTAGAAACAATTCGGTTGACCGTTTTATGTGTATTAATTGTCGGAGCAGAGGACCTTGTGCATTTCAGCTAGCTAAATTGCCATCAGTGTTAAAGGCTTTTTTGACCTTTCCCCAAGTTAATATAATTGGTTCAGAGTTTGTTTTGATATTTCAACCAGCGTGTCGTGATCGCGTTTGGTTTGGGAGGAGAAAATCAATCTGCGCACGATGGCGCACGCGCGCGTCCGGTTTGGGCGTGGTGTTAGGAGAGAAGCTGAGTGGAAGAGGCCCTTGTGAGTCATGAGTGTTGTTATATGAATCACATCCCTGGCTAATGTCTGCAGCGTAGCCTATATCAACAGCCAGTAGTGAATAGTAAAGATATCGCTTCTGTAAGTTCAGTGGGAACAGTGAGGCTCAGATAGGCATAGAGGGGTTCTCTCCAGAAGCTTTGTCCACTCTCAGACAGAGAGAGACTGGGAGGCTGAGGTGCTGCTGTCTGCGGGGAGATAAACTCATCCCAGTCTGCTGCAGGGAATAGACGTTAAACTGGGAGCCATTCGGGTCAGAGGTGGAGGACTGCATTGTGATTGGTGTTAATAGCTAGACATTCATCACCCTGACACCCATGTATGTGGGCGCACACTTGCACAGGCTCAATCACACACACATACACAGGCTCAATCTCTCTCACTTATGGACACACATGCACAGAATCTCAAACACACACTAAATCTCACACACACCTAGGCACTCTCTCTCTCTCTTGTTCCCTCTCACACTCACACACACACGCGCAGAAACTCTCTCACACACACACGGTAGCAGGGCGTACTGAGATTCCAGATGGGTGGGATGGCCTGCCCTCCACTGATCGTTACCCACAGTGATCCTCTCTGCACACACTCCCACATACACACCACACACTCCCACATACACACCACACACTCCCACATACACACCACACACTCCCACATATACACTTCATCCAACACACATACACACACTCCGCCCAACAGCACATTATCTGTCCCTCTATTACTCATTACTCATGCGGTCTGACCGGCACATACATGATAGTTCATTGGAATATGTGTTAATGATTCAGTGTATATAATTAGTATTTGTAAATAATGGATGATGGGTGATAATTATCCCATTCAGGCTATTGGTTAGCTAGAGGATGAGTAGATGCGTAGTTTTATGAGAGATATACCACATAGATAGATAACAACATCACAACCCAGAGAGAATCAAACAAAATGATTATAGAAGCAGAAAAGAAATATTGACTTATGTATAACTGTGTGAATCATGTGTATGCACAGCCTGTGTAGAACAAACTGGAATACAAAATAACTGTAATGTCCACTTGGTAATAGACATTTACCATGAGCTTCATCTCAACAGTAACCTAGGATAACCGTATCACACACAGAGCTAAAACAGTGAACATTAAATCCGTGTTACAGTTCAGAGGCTACGTCATGGAGTCATAAGAGTAGTGACTGCATGATGCTCAGGTCCATATTTAGCCCTGTCTGCCAGCCTGTCTCTGTGATGATCCATTCCCTGACTGTACAGAGAGACTGATGATCCCCGTGGCAGAGTGGCAGCCAGGGCCTAGGTTTCTCCTGTTGGAGTTATGGTCTGGGGAAGGGGGGAGAGAGGGAGGGAGGGTCAGACGCAGTCAGCCTGTAACAGACCTGAACTGTAATAGCTTTTTTCTTCAGCTTATTAATGCGCTCAGTGTGTGTGCGTGTGTGTTTGTTTCTGTGTCTGTATGTGTGTGTGTGTGTGTGTGCATTTGTGAGTATTGCACCATTTATTAATAGATAAGAGTCATTACCATGACAGCCGCTCAGGATCCAACATGGCCGCCCGCCGTGGGGCCACCAGTCACTCAGTCGCCATTAAACTCCAATTAATAACATGGGTTTTGAAGGCAACTGCTCAGAGGAGCTTAATCAGGGAATTCGTGGGCCATTATTATACCAGCAACAGGGGAACTTTCTCTATTACCTGCTGTACAAAATAAGTAACTGAGACAGACAATGGTGCTGTACAGACTGTGAGCATGGCCGCAGACATGACAGGGGTCAGGTCTGCCAAATTGGCCTGTTAATCATTATAAAGATGTCAGGCTGTTGTATGAATAATTAGGCTAGCGATAGGAATAATCACGCATACACACACACACACAAACACACACACAGCTTTCAGTTAAGCAACGTTAGCTCCACACTAGCGCCAGCACCATGGCCATTGGCCCATGCCCATATCTTTGATCTACATATATGTACAAAACTAGGCTTGTCCTATTCTGCCCCCTCTCTCTCTCCTGCTCTGTGAGATCTGATCAAAGAATTCACCCGGTCTGTGTGACAGTGTTTAGTTTGACTTGTCTCCAGCCCAGTGTTCAGGCTATGAAATATTCACCATGTTGGCACCTGTGTGAGTGTACAAAGCAGAGTAGGGCTCGAAGGCAGTAACCTGGCACACAGATGCGATGGTGCATGGTTGTCCAGGAAGCAGGAAGCCCTCTCTAGCTGTAATTAAAGCAACCAATCACACTGTATAACCAGCACAGGCTGAAGGTCATCATTAGTCACCATGGAACAGGGATCTTGTTTTCAAGATATAAACCAAGTTTTTTGGTTAAATCAATGTTTCACCAACTCGTTTTTTTTTTGCCAGTTTTACTGTTTTAATATTAACAGGAAAAAATAATGTTATGCTCTTTGAAGTCTACCGGAGCATACTGTACAATAGCATGCAGGTATTTTACTTTCCTTTCATACTTCTCTCTAATGGCTGACCCAGTGTTGTTCTCTTTTGGCTCTAATTCATTAGAACAGTAGCAGCTTTGGCAGAGATCCATAGTTCATGTGTGGTGCTCCTCTCTATCTCTATCTCTGCAGGATGTTACTGTTTAGAAGGCTGTAGCCTCTGTGGCCTCCCAGGGACATCTGGGAAACACTAGTCTAATTAACAGATAGAGAGAAGAAGAGAGGAAGAGAGAGTGGGGAAGGAGAGAGGAGGGAGAACAAGAGAGAGAATGCATGAGAGAGGGTAGAGAGAGAAAGAGATGAGAGGAGGAGAGTGAGGTAACGAGAAGAGGGAGTGGGTGAGAGAAAGAAACCTCCACAGTTTTACTGTTTATGTAGTAAACTGCAGCAGCAGTAATCACAGAGCAGGACCATACAGACCATAGCGTCTGGGTCTGGCTACAGTTCGTTTTCCCTGTAGTAACTGCAGTCAAAGTGATTCCAGATGGAGAGGGATACGTTCCAGGTTCCTTGCTGTGCCTCAGTCTTTCAGACTCGAACCAAGGCATAGCAGAGACTTGGTTCTGAATGAATTGTTTTCCAAGCTTTGAAAGGCTTACAATTTGGCATATTTTTTCAGTTTAATGCGTTCTTTCAATTCAAGGAAAGACTCAGTACAATCCTCTGTCAGATTTCTATGAATTGTGTTGTCATCTTTGTGAAAGTAAAATGAAAAAGGACTATTTGGTGTACACTGTCCGATGAGTCAACATTCTGATGAACCATTTGTCTTTGTGATAAACCATTAACCATTTCCCCCTGTATTTGTCCCCAGGTGGCATCTCTAGGTGTGACCACGTTCACCCTGTGCGCTCTGTGCATTGACCGGTTCCGCGCAGCCACCAATGTCCAGATGTATTACGAGATGATCGAGAACTGCACCTCCACCACAGCCAAGCTCGCCGTCATCTGGATCGGAGCTCTCCTATTGGCTCTCCCTGAGCTCCTGATCCGCCAGCTGGTCACCGAGGACCCCGCCCTCCCAGATGACCCCCCAACGGAGCGCTGCGTGGTCCGCATCTCGACATCGCTCCCAGATACGCTCTACATCCTGGGTCTCACCTACGAGGGCGCGCGGCTCTGGTGGTGCTTCGGCTGTTACTTCTGCCTCCCTACGCTCTTCACCATCGGCTGTTCCCTCGTCACCGCCCGCAAGATCCGCCGCGCCGAGCAGGCCTGCGTCCGCGGCAACAAGAAGCAGATACGCCTGGAAAGTCAGATGAACTGTACCGTCGTGGCGCTCGCCATAGTCTACGGCGCCTGCGTGGTCCCGGAGAACATCTGTAACATCGTATCGGCGTACATGGCGGCGGGCGTGCCGGAGCGGACCATGGCGGTCTTACACCTCCTGTCACAGCTGTTGTTGTTCTGCCGGGCGGCTGTGACGCCTGTGTTGCTCCTGTTGTTATGTCGCCCGCTAGGCAGGGCCTTCCTGGACTGTTGTTGTTGCTGCTGCTGTAACCATGCCCACTCCTCAGGCACGGCTAGTGATGATAATGAACATGAGTGTACCACAGAGCTGGAGCTGTCGCCCTTCAGCACCATACGCAGAGAGCTCAGCATCTACACTCCCACAGGGTCCAACTGTTAAAACCACTGTTAAAGGTCCAGTGCAGTCAAAAACATGATTTTTCAGTGTTTTATATTCAGTGTATATTTCCACACTGGTTGATATAATACTGTGAAATTGTGAAAATGATGATAATGCCCCTTTAGTATAAGATTCTTTTGAGAAGACCGCCTGAAGTTCATCCTGTTTTGGTGGGATGGAGTTTTGGCCTGCCTGGTGACATCACCAGGTGGTAAATTAGTTAGACCAATAAGAAAGAGAGTTACAAACGTCTCTGTCAAAAACAGCAAGATTTCAGTTTTCCCCTCCCCACTCAGACCATTAACCAGACAATCTGAGCTAAATTCTTGCTGGAGGAATTGTTCTTTTCTAAGAAGCTGTTTTTCTTTTTTGACAAGTTACTTCATTATTACCCAAAAATGATATGATATTGAGATAAAAACAGCTGCATTGGAACTTTAAATGACTACACAGCTACTCACCTGCAGGACTCTACCAACATACTAGTACACAGAACTGTACAACGTCACACCTGCAGAGTCAAACTGCTAAGACTGCACACCTTTGCAACTATAGAACGATACAACATTTCACAAGCAGGATCAAACTGCTTGGATTTACATACCTGTACACCAACAGTACAAAACCACAGCAGGCTACTACACAGTTAGCTACACGACTGACAAACTGGGTGCTAGGACCACGCAACTACTGTACAGCATACTATTACACTATTACACAACTACTGTATATAACTACACACTAGCAGGGGAAAAGTGCCAGGACTACACACTATACAACCGCAGGGAGCAAGTAACATCTAAACAGCCATACTGCCGAGACAACTGCACAACAATCCAACTGCACTACAACTCCAATACACATACTGTGCTCCAACCCAGTACACAAACCCAGTGGTCTGAACTGGGACCAGACATGAATGGACAAAGCCAGACACTCGAGACCAGACTACGCTGGACTGTGTTGAGCTGAAATGGACTCAGTGGAGTGGACTAGGCGTGGCTGGGCGGGACTTGGCTGGGATGGAGTGGACTCCGAATAGTTGGCTGGAGTGGACTGGGCTGGACCGGACATACTCACATCACCCCTCACTCAAACTCTGCACTCACGATTCAGTTCACACACGCCTTACTCACACACTGGGCTGTACATACTGTATACCACACACTCTATCACTCTAGTGAAGGAAAGATATCTAGAGAAGGAAAGAAGGAAGGATATGCAGAAGGAATATAAGGACATTACAAGCATATTGCAATTGTTTTCTTTTAATGCGCATTAATATTACTGTAATCGTCGTAGTTGATTTCTGCATACAACTCTGCACTGCCAAACACCTTTCCTCGCTTTCATACTCTGTCGTGCCCTTCTGTTAGTGTCAGAGTCAGGGCCACTGTCTCTGTGTCTTTTCGGACAGTAACTTATTCTAAATGGCCAAGTGTACAGTGTTGTGATTCAAACTCTTGATGAAGTCAGTGATTGTTGTAAACCGTTTAATTGAACTTTGTGAGTACCTTGTTCACTCTTGTCTGTATTTGATACCAGAAGGTGTAAGCGCACACAGTCATCAGTCTAGTTTCTGGTTTCTAAATAGCTTTTTATATAGCCAACAAAAAATGTCCCTTTGATTAAAAAAATAACCTGATCTTGACTGCAGAATTGCAGCTCTGTAAAAAAAAAAAATGTTTTGAGTGGTGTATGACTTTCCTTGTATTCCTGACCAGAAAAGATGATTCTTTATTAGACTTGGAATTCACAATGTTTTCCCCATACACCCGGACAGAAAAACACACCGTTGGGTGTGCAACGCCACAGACGCTTCCAAATGCATCATCTATAGATTACACAGACAGAACATACACCTCTGCATATCTTTCCCGTATAACCTTCTTTACGGTGTTATACAACGATGACGATAGCAAAGAAGCGCCTGGCATGTACGCGAGTCTGTGTCAGTGGCGATAAGGAGAGATGACTGTTGTGTTTATCATCCCCATAACAGAATTATCTGTCATAAGACAACTAAGCAGAGCCAGCTCTTTTTCCACTCCTGGAGGAATCGGCTGTGTATATTGCTGCACTCCCACTGCTCTGAGGAGGTGGTATTTCCTTTCTCACACCGCCGCATATCCGCTCCTCTATTTGATGTGTCGCAGTGAAAGAGAGAGAGATAGATCAGCTATTTCTGTCTGTGTAAGAGAACAGCTCGGAAAGACAGGCAGGAACGGACCATACTAACATTCTACTGACAAGACACACGTATTCTAATTTCTACTGACAATCAATGCCTTCTGACGTTCCATCGAGACATGGTCATTAGGGGTAACATTTGACTGACCATCAATCAACATTCCATTTGCAACAGACAGTCAACAGGATTGGCATTGATTCTTGGCGTTTTATGCGGCACTGTGACATCTATGTCATTCACCTCTCAGATTCTGAATCAAAAAGCCCAATTTGCATCCTGATTAAAATAACAGTTCTGTGCACTTTAAAAAACACAGTAAATTGGGGCTATTGTCTGAATCTTTTTCCTTCTCTTCCCATCTGAGTTCAAGCTGCATCGTGGGTTGCTGTCGCCATCGCGTCCCAGATAGGATGACAGAAATCTGTGCCATTCACGCTCGTCATTTTCCAAAAACATTAGGACTCTAGACATTAGGACTCATCACAGTGGTTCAATCACACTCATTCAGAGCCTCGGCAGCTACATCTGCGCCTCTGTCTGTCTGAACCTCTGTCTGTCTGTCTCTGAGGGAGCAGGATGAAGAGTACTCCGTCTTATTCAACTCGCTGTTGTCATTATCATTCAATCTCAGGAATAGTTTCCCACACCCAGATAAAGCCTGAAATTAAGATTCCCATTGAGTTTCATGCTTTTCAGGCCAGGAATAGGCTTAATCTGGGTCCGGGAAACTGGTAGGCTACATCTATTGAGCTACCTGGCTTGTATTACAGTATCAGCAGTCATGCTTACAAAATTCTAGTAAACATACAGTATGAGTATATTTTGGGCTGGGTGACATTATAACAGTTACCCGTTAGCCCTGACACGAGCTCACGCCACATCAGCGTTAACTATGGCCAGTGCTACACTAACGCTAGCCCCTTTCTCCTCACATCACTGCAGCCCAGAGCTAACGCTAACTAGCCCCTTCTACTCACATCACTGCAGCCCAGAGCTAACGCTAACTAGCCCCTTCTCCTCACATCACTGCAGCCCAGGGCTAACGCTATGCTAAAGCTAGTCGCTAGCCCCTTTCTCCTCATATCACTGCCGCCCAGTACTAACGCTAGCTAGCCTTTGCTCCTTACATTTATTTTTGCAAACTTAAGCTAGTCGCTAGCTCCTTTCTCCTCACATCACTGTCAAACCACTCTCCACTGAGTTTCTTCCTGATATTATCACTTTATTCTGTTTGCCAGAAATATGAGTTGCCTGCTGTCAACAGTCATTACTGTCTTCCATGAGTTCTCTGGGTGCGGATATATTGAATGGAATCAGATATCTACTCGGAGGAACCTGATTTTCATTTTGATGGCCGTGTTTCACACAATTGCAATATCAAGGCACAAGGCAAGACCCAGATGCAGACACAGGAAGCAGATGGTTGGAGTCTTACAATGTTTAATAATTCAGAGGGGTAGGCAAGAGAATGGTCGTGGACAGGCAAAAGGTCAAAACAGGAGGTACAGAGTGGCAGACAGGCTCGTGGTCAAGGCAGGCAGGTACAGAATCCAGAAACAGGCAAGGGTCAAAACCGGGGGGGCTATAAAAATGAGAATAGCAAAAGGAGTATGGGAAAAACACCCTGGTTGACTTGACTAAACATACAAGACGAACTGGCGCAGAGAGACAGGAAACACAGGGATAAATACACTGGGGACAATAAGTGACACCTACAGGGAGTGGAGACAAACAGGAACAGGTGAAACAGATCAGGGTGTGACATGCAAGGAAATTGACATATTCCTTGAGGAGTAGAGGAATATTCTGTCTTTCTGTGTGTATTCTCTCTCCTTCTAACCTCTTTCTCCCTATCTACAGTAAGCTAACTTCAGCCATTTTAATGGGTGAGTTTTGATCTGTCCAGTCAAACACATTCAAATGTGTCCAGCCAGTAGCACAGTGGGAACAATGCATAATTCAACCCTTGCAAATTAACCAGCAGTCAACTGTACAGAACAGCATACATATGCACTACAGAAGAGATGGAAAAGTGGTCAACGAGTTTAGTTTTTAGACAGAGTGCTAGTTTGTTAACTGGGAACCATGCTAAGACATGTTTATGTATACGGAGCCAGTCACGATGCGATTCACTGGCCCGAGACCTCCTTTCCCACTGTCTCTGAGACAATCTGTCAGTGCCATTTGAGTTAACATGGGTGAGAGAGAGAGAGAGAGAGAGAGAGAGAGAGAGAGAGAGAGAGAGAGAGAGAGAGAGAGAGAGAGAATGAGAACGAGACGCTTCGGCATGCTGCTCTGTGCATACTCTATTGATTTGAGTCCACAATCAGGGTTTTGAGTGGTTTTCCTAACCCTTATCTATACAATCAATCTGAAATATGTATCTTGGGCAATGTAGACAGGAACCTAAACCGTACAGTATTATGTGTGCATTTGGGTGGAAGAGACGAGGTTGCTGCCACACTAGAGATCAGAGATAGAGAAATAGAAAATAAGGCCTAGATTCAATCAGATCAAACGTTAACCAACACCGGCCTAGCTGATGGGATGTGTAACTGCGTTGGAGCTGTCAAATTGGTGAGCGGCTGCTCTTGATCATTGTCATGAAGTCACATCCTTCCTACTCGTGTTAAAACTTCAAAACGAGAAAGTGTAAGCTATATAGAAATAATGACACTCAAATTGAAAATCATTCAAGTACATAATGAGGATTTCTATCACCCGAATCATGGTCCAGATTTCATCTCACATTCCAGTGTTGGAACTTGTAAACAAGGCTGCAAGAGATTTCACTTAGTGCGACTCCGTGCAGCCTCTGGCAATGTCCGCTTTAGGTATAACCAATTAGGCTAGTCGCCAATGATCGAAAAGGTCTTTTCTTTTTAAGATACCCCTACTCGAGGTAGAACAAAACACAGACATGTAGTTCACATCTCTTATGTCTCCCATTTATGAAATGGTTGTGTAAATATTTTACTGCAAAAGTGGTTCAATTTATAGATGAATGTAAGCTTGGCTTTTTGCTAACTGATTAATAGACAGGTAAAATTTGCTCTTATTAAGTGCTGTATCGTCCTGCCTGACAAAAATGTTGTTGTTTTTTACACTTAACCTTTATTTAACTAGGTAATAAGAACAAATTCTTATTTAAAATGACAGCCTACCGGGGAACAGTGGGTTAACTGCCTTGTTCAGGGGTAGAACAACAGATTTTTACCTTGTCAGCTCGGGTATTCGATCCAGCAACCGTTCAGTTACTTTCCCAATGCTCTAACCACTAGGCTACCTACAGTTACACAGGTTCTTGGGTGTTGTGGCTACTGTAAAATAATCGGCTTTAAGTAAAACAAGTGGAGTCAGACACTGAAAATTGAAAACATTTTCAGTCAAAAGTTCCTCTGTGGATTTTATTTGTTCAGTTCCTACTCTTGGAATTACATTAACCCCCACCCCATCCAAATCCAATATGGTGTCCAAAATCCAATATGGCTGCCACAATAACAAGGGGTTTCTAATGGTGGTTTAATCACTAAAGGTGGTTTAATTCCAATGGTGGTTTAATCACCTGTACTGTATATATATTGGATAAATGTGTACCTTCATACAAACAGCTTGTTGAAGAAGGAAGCTGAAGAAAGTCAGTTTGGCCCCTAAGACCCTCACAAACATCCTGTTGATCTGTATCACCCCCTGGTATGGCAATAGCATCATCCACAACCGCAGGGCTCTCCAGAGGGTGGTGCAGTCAACTCAACACATCACTGAGGGCACCTTGCCTGACCTACAGGACATCTACAGCACCCAGTGTCACAGAAAGGCCTAGAAGATCATCAAGGACCTCAGCCACCCGAGCCACGGCATGTTCACCCCGCTACCATCTAGAAGGCAGAGACAGTACAGGTGCATCAAAGCTGGGACAGAGAGACTGAGAAACAAATCGAAGCAAATTGTATTTGTCACATGCGCTTTATACAACAGGTGTAGACCTTACTATGAAATGCTTACTTACAAGCCCTTAACCAACAATGCAGTTCAAGAAACAGAGTTAAGAAAATATTTACTGAATAAAATAAAATAAAAATAAAAAGTAACACTAATGGGGCTATATACAGGGGGTACCATTACCGAGTCAATGTGCAGGGTACAGGTTAGTCATCTGGCTCCGCGGCTACAGAGAGTGTGATCACACAGTCATCCAGAACAGCTGTTGCTCTCATGCATGCTTCAGTGCTGCTTGCCTCGAAGCGAACATAAAATGCATTTAGCCCGTCTGGTAGGCTCATGTCACTGGGCAGCTCGCGGCTAGGTTTTCCTTTGTAGTCCGTAATAATTTGCAAGCCTGGCCAAATCTGGCGAGCGTCAGAGCCGGTGTAGTAAGATTCAATCTTAGTCCTGTATTGACGATTTGCCTGTTTGATGGTTCAACGGAGGGCATAGTGGGATGTCTTATAAGCGTCCGGATTAGTGTCCCGCTCCTTGAAAGTGGCAGCTCTACCCTTTAGCTCGGTGAGGATGTTGCCTGTAATCCATGGCTTCTGGTTGGGATGTGTAGGTACAGTCACTGTGGGGATGACATCATCGATTAACTTATTGATGAAGCAGGTGACTGATGTGGTAAACTCCTCAATGCCATTGGATGAGTCCCGGAACATATTCCAGTCTGTGCTAGAAAAACAGTCCTGTAGTGTAGCATTCGCATCATTTGACCACTTCTGTATTGAGCGATTCACTGGTACTTCCTGCTTTAGTTTTTGATTGTAAGCAGGAATCAGGAGGATAGAGTTATGGTCAGATTTGCCAAATGGAGGGTGAGGGAGAGCTTTGTATGCCGCCTTATTCTAAAATGAATTAAACCGTTATTTTCCCTCATCAATTTACACACATTACACCATAATGATAAAGCAAAAACAGGTTTTTAGAAATTTTTGCAAATGTATTAAAAATAAAGAATTCAATATTACATTTACATAAGTATTCAGACCCTTTACTCAGTACTTTATTGAAGCACCTTTGGCAGTGATTACAGCCTCAAGTCTTCTTGGATATGATGTTATAAGCTTGGCACACCTGTATTTGGGTAGTTTATCCCATTCTTCTCTGCTGATCCTCTCAAGCTTTGTCAGGTTGGATGAGGAAAATTGTTGCATTTTCAGGTGTCCCCAGAGATGTTCGATCGGTTTCAATTCCGGCCTCTGACTGAGCCACTCAAGGACATTCAGAGACTTATCCCGAAGTCACCCCTGCATTGTCTTGGCTGTGTGCTTAGGGTGATTGTTCTGTTGGAAGGTGAACCTTTGCCCCAGTCTGAGGTCCTGAGCACTCTGGAGCAGGTTTTCATCAAGGATATCTCCGTACTTTACTGCATTAATCTTTTCCTCAATCCAGACTAGTCTCCTAGTCCATGCCACTGAAAAACATCGCCACAGCATGATGCTGCCACAACCATGCTTCACCATAGGGATTGTGCCAGGTTTCCTCCAGACTTGAAACTTGGCATTCAGGCCAAAGAGCTCAATCTCGATTTCATCAGACCAGAAAATATTGTTTCTCATGGTCTGAGAGTCATTAGGTGCCTTTTGGCAAACTCCATGCAGGCTTTCATATGCCTTCCGTCTGGTCACTACCATAAAGAAATGATTGGTGTTGCTGCAGAGATGGTTGTCCTTCTAGAAGGTTCTCCCATCTCCACAGAGGAACTCTGGAGCTCTCTCAGAATGACCATCGGGTTCTTGGTTCTTCTACCCCAATTGCTCAGTTTAGCCAGGCGGCCAGCTCTAGGAAATGCCTTGGTGGTTCCAAACTTCTTCCATTTAAGAATTACGGAGGTGTAACGGCTGTCTTCGGGAGAAAGAGAGGACCAAACTGCAGCGTGATGATAATCCATATTTTAATAGGCTACTTAAACAACGAACAAAAACAACAAACTGACAGAAAGAACCGAAGACGCTACAGTCCCGAACTAGTGAACACAGACCAGATGAACACATGAACAGGAACAATCACCCACAAAACACACTACAAAAACAGGCTACCTAAATATGGTTCCCAATCAGAGACAATGACTAACATCTGCCTCTGATTGAGAACCATATCAGGCCAAACAAGAAACCCCACATAGAAATAGATAACATAGATAATACCCACCCAGCTCACGTCCTGACCAACTAAATAAAGACTAAACAAAGGAAATAAGGTCAGAAACGTGACAGGAGGTCACTGTGTTCTTGGGGACCTTCAATTCTGCAAACATTTTTGGTACCCTTCCCCAGTTCTGTGCCTCGACACAATCCTGTCTCGGCGCTCTACGGACAATTCCTTCAACCTCATGGCTTTTCTCTGACATGCGCTGTCAACTGTGGAACGTTATATAGGCAGGTGCCTTTCCAAATCATGTCCATTCATTTGAATTTACCACAGTTGGACTCCAAGGATGATCAATGGAAACCGGATGCACCTGAGCTCCATTTTCTAAATCCATTTGAGAATAAGGCTGTAACGTAACAAAATGTGAAAAAAGTCAAGGGGTCTGAATACTTTCCGAAGGCAATGTATACAGTATATATTTAATACATTATATGTCTATATATTTATATTCCGGTCTCTGACATTGCTCGTTCTGAGATTTCTTAATAATTTTTGTGTTATGTGTGTATTGTGTTTTTATTTTTATTTGTATTGCTAGGTATTACTGCACTGTTGGAGCTAGAAACACAAGCATTTCGCTGCACCTGCGATAACATCTGCAAATGTGTGTATGCGACCAATAAACTGTGATTTGATTTTATTCGATTTTATATGCATGTTTTAAATGAGAGACATCTTTCAGATTTGTGTACTGTTCTTATAATCTGTTCTTAAGACTATTTTTGTCCAATTCAACTATGTTGGGAATACAATATACCTGCCATAATTACACTCAAACACATTTTTATGTATATAGAAAAGGCAACAGATTGCTTGGAGTAACAGTATAGCTTCCGTCCCTTTCCTCGCCCCTACCTGGGCTCGAACCAGGGATCCTCTGCACACATAGACAACAGCCACCCACGAAGCATCGTTACCCATCGCGCCACAAAAGCCACGGTCCTTGCAGAGCAAGGGGAACAACTACTTCAGGTCTCAGAGTGAGTGACGTCACCGATTGAAACGCTATTAGCGCGCACCCCCGCTAACTAGTTAGCCATTTCACATCGGTTACATTGGCATGGCAACACCTAGAACCCCAAGTCATGAGCCTCTTTGAGGATCAATGAGGCAACTGGGAGGCTTCAAGGAAAGGAAAGAGAATCCTCTGCGCCCTGGAGTTGTTGTTGACTTGGTGACATTATGGTGTATGGGGAGAATGCAACCGGGCATGATGACAAGAATATAAGGCTGCTGTTCACTACAATGAACCAACACAACCTGACACTCATTGACAAGAAATGCCATCAACTTAGTGGGCCTTCACATTTCATAGGAATTGCAGCTCTCCAATGGCAATGCCATCCTGAATCTCCCAGAACTGTCCTGGATAGGCCCCCTCCACTTTCAGTCCTCCCCTCTGGCAGTAACTACAGACAGAGGCACCATGGAACTGGACTGCCACTGACAGACTGTCAGAATGCCATCTGGAAAGTGCTGGCGTGCATTGCCATCACATGTACCTATTTTGCTACCACCCATGTCTGGCCAGCACATGTGATACCTGAACTGGACCTGAACTGGACTTGCATGTAAAGAATGACCTCTCATGTTGGGGTGACTCATTAATTGGTCTGGGAAACTATGCTGTATTCCCAACATTCTTTTAAGGATATATGCCGTCTATGGCAAACAAGAGGTCCCTTTGGATGGTCAAATTTAAACAAAGATGATTGTCATTATGTATGGTGGCTGGGGATTGACTGTGAGATAGTGGCCTTTGTGCTCCATGCTTGACCAGCTCCTCTGCACCCCCTTTACTGTCCTTAGTCATAGTCTATGACATACACTCTAACTAACCTCTTGTTAACCTGAGGTCGCCCTCACCGGTTCTGTCACTCTCCTCATCTCCTCATCTCCTGCTGGGCCTGCCCCAGACCGTAATCACAGCCAATCACCCACAGTTAATATCAGCTTAAAATGATCATTCTACCCAACAAACAAAGGAATATGAAGGAATATGTAGGATTTGACCTATAGGATTTGTTCCACATTCAACATTAAAAAAACTCCTCACACAGGTCAATTAGGCATTGGAAAGATTTCAGGGCAGATCTGTTTGTGACAGCCCTTTCACAGACTCTCTTTCACAACCAGACAACTAACCATTTCACTACTGAAGTATCCCCAGCATCATTCAGGCTGAGATTAGTCAATGGGTCTCGTTGGCATGCAAGCTGCATCTCCTGAGTGTCTGCACCCAACTGTTGTAGAATTGGATACTGATCACCACACAGCCCTAATACCCCGCCAGTCATACAGGAAGGATACTGCCCTTGTCGCTGCCGCTCGCCCAGAATGACCAGTTAGCTGTGCAAGCTGGTCAGGCACCAGAACTACAACCACCACTGGCTACTTTGTCTCCTCACCCTTTTAGGACACACTTATGCCCTGCCATCTCAAAGGCGTTGAATCATCCTTGCTCTTGGGGAAAAGAGGGTAAGGTGAGAGCTGTACTTATAGGCTACTAGAGTAGCTGACTGTTGTATAACGTGTTTCTTTCCTGTAACTTGGTTACGCTACTATGTGCTTGTGTTATGAAAGGCTGGTTATTATATCATTTTTTTGTGGAATTGCCCATTGTTGATATGCTGTAAGTGTGTGAATGAGATTTAAACATGAACACACATTAAAAAGCTATTTGGCTTCAGGTATTCAAACACAACAGAGGCATGGCAGTGCCACTCACAGTCCTAGAAATACCAAGAGCCGTATGAAATCCTTTTAAAGACAGAATAACACATTCAATACGAAATAAACAAGGGTAATTTATACGCTGGCGAAAGTGTTTGAGTGTACCACGTTGGCCATATTGGATTCAGAATCAAATTGATTTACACCAAGAAATCTTTATGGGCATGAGTGTTGTACACATTTCTGAAGAAGAATGCCTCTCATCTACAAAATTCATACTTACAGGTGATTTAACCTCCATCAAATGGTATTATGACAGCCATATTGGATTTTGGACACCATATTGGATTTGAGGCAAAATCCATGGTGGCCCCAAAGATAATATGTGATGGCCCTTGACTTAATTACAAGAGTAGGTAGGGGCTACAGATACAAAATCCTTCAAGGAACCTTGGACCCAAATAAATCTCATTCCAATGTCTGAGCCCACTTGTTTTCCTTAGAGCAGATTACACTAACCACAACATAAAAAAACATGTCTAACTGGATGTATTTTTGTCAGGCAGGGCCATACAGCACTGAATGAAAGCAAATTTGACTTGCAAAAGTGTCTATTAATCAGCTAACAAAAAGTAAAGCTTACATTCATCATAAATATTAATTGTTTACATTTCCACCTATTGTATCTCTGTGTTTACAGGTCTATATTTCCAAGATTCATTAAGATATCCTAGTGTTGCTAGTTTGTTTATATAGGGCAGACAACTGACTGCTTGTATTCTAAATTGTAGCAATATCAGAGCTTGCAATATTGGGTTACGTAAGCTTCCCTCCGGCCAGGCATTAATCCTCCCTCCGGCCAGGCATTAATCTGCACTTTTTGAGTTTAGGGGGTGTGTCACAATATCTACAAATGTAACAACTTTTGCGGTAAAATATGTTTACACAACCCCCCATTTTATATATGGGAGACAGTAGGGATGTGAAAAAAAAATTGTTGTTTTTTGTTCTACCTTGGGTAGGGGTAGCCTATATTGTCAGGAGCCACTTGTGAATTGTACAGCTCTAACACAGTTCCAACGCCAAAACAACCGCTAGGTGGATGTCGGCTAAAGCGGATCTGATCGAATACAGCCCTAAATCTGTGAGAGCTTTTCTACAAGGGTTGATATGAGCATCCCAGATGTCTGATACTGCCGACTGACCAAGCAATCTCCAGCCTTGGGGAAGAAATTTGGCTTGGCCCCTAAAACCCTCACAAACTTTTACAGATGCACAATTGAGAGCATCTTCTCGGGCTGTATCACCACAACTGCAGGGCGCTCCAGAGTGTGGTTGTTACCTGCCCTTCAGGAAACCTACAGCACTTGATGTCACAAGGCCAAAAAGATCATCAAGAACATCAACCACCCGAGGCATGACCTGTTCACCCCGCTATCATCCAGAAGGCGAGGTCAGTACAGGTGCATCAAAGCTGGGACCGAGAGACTGAAAAACTGCTTCTATCTCAAGGCCATCAGACTGTTAAACAGCCACCGCTAGCCGGCTTTCAACCGGTTACGTAACCCTGCACCTTAGAGGCTGCTGGCCTATATACATAGACTTGGAATCACTGGCCACTTTAATAATGGAACACTAGTTACTTTAATAATGTTTAAATAATGTTTACATACTGCTTTACTCATCTCATATGTATATACTGTTTTCTATTCTACTGTATTTTAGTCAATGCCACTCCGACATTGCTCGATCAAATATTTATATATTTCTCAATTCCATTATTTTACTTTTAGATTAGTGTGTATTGTTGTGAACTGTAAGACACTACTGCACTGTTGAAGCTAGGATCACAAGCATTTCGCTACACCCGCAATAACATCTGCTAAATATGTGTATGTGACCAATACAATTTGATTTGATTTGATAAGTGTTTATTTATTTTCTATGATTGTCTCTCCGGCTTTTGTTGGCCTGCCATTCATTTCTAGGTCAGAGCCAGCGCTGAATGGTTGGGTGCATTTAAGATGTGCTCACTGAAGAATCTCTTTCTGTCTCTGAGAGGTGAAGAGGCTGCGATAGACATTGTAAGAGCCTTCACTTCACTACCCTAAAAGGGTGCCATGCTTCAGCTGCTATTCTCTCTCTCTCTCTCTCTCTCTCTCTCTCTCTCTCTCTCTCTCTCTCTCTCTCTCTCTCTCTCTCTCTCTCTCTCTCTCTCTCTCTCTCTCTCTCTCTCTCTCTCTCTCTCTCTCTCTCTCATGGATATATATATATATATCCATATCTCCCTTTCTATCTCTCATGGCCCTTTGCAGTTTTGTTAAAGCACTGCTGATGTTGGATGAATTCTCTTCAAAGATCCATTCTATTCTTCAGGGCTGAGATTTGGGTCATGGGCGTCTGCAGATCACTGTCTGGGATTATTGTTTGACTTGGCTAGTGATGTTAGCATTGCTCCCATTGACCTCTGCTAGCATTATGCCTGACATCAGCACATTGTAGCGTTAGCAGTGCTAACACTTTTCTCTCTCGTTGATAGGCAGATAGATGAAAGACTGTTTGGGGGAACAAATCCAAACAAACACTGATGCGTGAGTGTAAGGGAATGGAGACACACACACACACAAGCACACACTACCACACACACACATACACACACACACACAAGCACACACACACATACAGACCCGGCCTCTCTCTCAAGCTATTATTTCCCAAGCATAAAGTGCCTAGTAATTAGTCCATTATTATTTTATGTATTCAAATGGTTTACCTCATTTGGGGGGAAAGAGAAGTGGGTTTGGGCAGGGTTGAGTCTTCAGCTAGAGCTGTAAAACAAAAAATCCTGGCATGTCACAACATTTCCCAAGAGTTACAATTACAGTCATTTCCAAACTGTGTGGCATTAATCACATTCTGTCTCTGACATGTTTTCCATTTCCCCACTCTAAGTAAGAACCAGAGACTGTATCCTGCTGCCAGAAAGTATGGCAACACAATTTTATTAACACTTAAAGTATTTTCCTCATGATTGCATTGTGAGCAGCACAATATTTATTTTTCATACTTTTTACAATTACAGCATGTGTCCTTCAAGTGATTCTCTTCTTCTACCCATAGTGTTTCTCTTCATTGATTAACTGAGACTCCCACTGATTGTCAGATGTGTTAAAGAGAGCAGCCCAGCTCTGCTCCTCCCTGCGCTGCCTGGCAGTCTTCCGGGTCCTGCAGTGGCAGAGGGGGATTAGGTGTGTGATGTAGTTTCGGTGGGACACACGCATACGCATACGCACGCACACACACACGCACGCACACACACACACACACACACAGAGAGAGACACACATACACCCCACTGGGCTGCCCCTGCTCATCTCTGAACTCGGAAGAGGGTTCTGAGAGCTGAGGTGACTCGTAGGGGAGGAGTGTGTGCGTGTGTGATTGAAAGAGGAAAAGACACCTGCTGCTGCCTACTTAATGGGAGGAGGGGGGGATTTGAGAGGGAGCAAGGAGAAATGATTGATGGCTCAACTCAAGGGTTGCCAGATTGGTGGTCAGTTGGACCATAACGGTTGCCATGTTGGGTTCTGAATTCTCTCTCAACCCAGTGGTATTCAATCCACTGAGATTGTAGTCTGTAATCTGGGCCTTTTCCTCAAACCCTACTTTTAATGACTTCAATTCAGATTTTGTATTAATTGATTAGTCATTGAGGTTGAGACATCTGGTGACTCTAAGAGTTTAATTTGAACCAGAGTTTGTTAGTATGCAGGAGTCGTACTGCAGCAAATGTGATTTCATCAAGAGGTGACAATTTCCTATTTCAAGTGATTTTTTTCTACCTCTTAATCAAACAAAAAAAACATGCCTTCTGCCCAAATGCCTATAATTTCATCAAACAATCTGCTGAAATCTTTCATGACAATTAAGCATGGGGTGACTGTGACAAAATGGAGCACTGTCACTACGGCAACTCAATTCAACACTGTTGCCTTGGAGATTTCCATGGTGATTGCTGAAGTCACAAAGCCTGCATTTGGAGGAGGCAGTTAGGATCCCCGGTCCCCTTTCTCTGTGGGCTGAGGTGTATTATTAGCTGCCTGGCACACTGCCTGTCCTTCTTCCTCCTGTTGTGTCCAACCTAGCCACATAACACACTGTATCTACTGGAGAGGATTTTAGCTTTACAGAGCTGTAACTGAGGATCACTGGCTGATAAGCTAACACTGATTTGATTTCACACGGGCTGAATGACAGAATGCATTGTTCTCTCACGCTCATTCTCACCAGTGTGGTCCTGAGCTGTGCGTGCGTGCGTGCGTGCGTGCGTGCGTGCGTGTGTGTGTATTTGTATGAGAGAGATATTCCTCTCTTCCAGCGGCTGTTTTGTGATTGTCGCAGTGGAGCGGAACAGAGTCCTCCTCTGGAGCTGAATGAAGATGGCATGGAGCTCTGCTCTAACAGAACACAACTGTCACGCTGCTGTAGAGAGCTGGAAGCTTTGACTATCACCTGCCATTCATTTCCCCTGGGCAGTAAGGCTGGGTGGATGGATGACTCAGAGCCAGCAGGGATGGTATCAGTAACACTGACCGACAAGACCCTAACACTACAGTATATTCTAGTCACTGCCGTCTGTTTGTGTGGACAGCTCTCAAATGACACTATTGTATTCCTTATACAGTGCATTACTTTTGATCAGACCAGTGTCTGACCAGTATCTGACCAGTCCCTAATTACAGTCTGACCAGTCCCTAATTACATGTTGTATATGTTCCCTCTGTTTCCCCCATGTCCTTGTTGGGAATTGTTTATTGTAAGTACGTGTGCTTTATGTGACTGGTGCGATACGGGTGTTGTGCCCGTGTGTGTTGTTATTTTTGTATACCGGTAGTTATGTACATTAAACGGCTCCGGCTATTTACCAAGGTCTGCTCTCCTGCGTTTGACTTCATGCCACCAGTTACGCACCCCTTGACAGAATTCCTGACCTTTTGATGGAGTCAGCAGGAGCAGGTGCCCCTGGTATAGGGGTCGAGGAGCGTATCCAGGAGCAAGCGAACATAATCCACCATCTCGGCGCCATCATGGATCAAGTTATCCAGACCCTGCACCGTTGGGAGAGACGGGGAGGTCCACCAGCGCGTTCAACAACGCAACCCGAACCTCCACTACTCACTCCTTCTGTACCCGGTCCCAGTGGGATGCGTCTCGCCCTTCCCGGGGAGTATGATGGGACGGCGGCACGGTGCCAGGGTTTCCTACTACAGCTGGACCTATACCTAGGCACCGTTTACCCAGCTCCCTCTGGAAGGGAGAGGGTGTCCTCCCTCATCTCGTGCCTCACAGGGAGAGCTCTGGAGTGGGCCAACGCCGTGTGCGGAGAAGGAGAAGCGGTGTTGGAGGACTTCACCGAGTTCACCCGCCGTTTCCGGGCGGTCATCGACCACCCGACTGAGGGTAGAGCGGCGGTTTGCAGTCTGCGCGAGGATGTCCGTCGGGAGTTGGCCTGCAGAGACACCACCCGCACGTTGGATCAGCTGGTGGACCTGTCCATCCGGCTGGACAACCTGCTGGCTACTCGCAGACGTTCAGATCGGGGTCTGGTGGTTCCATCCTCCCGCACCCCCTCTCCTGAACCTATGGAGTTGGGAGGGGCGGTGCGTAGGAAAACCGGAGGGGGTTCCAGTTCGTGCACCATCTGTGGCCGCAGAGGACACACTGCCAGTCGGTGCCGGATTGGTCCCTCTGGGAGTCGAGGCAGCAGGCAGGGCACTCTGGCGTCACCCCAGGTGAGTCTGCACCACTCTCATCCAGAGTCGTCTGTTGTCCAACTGTTTGTACCTGTTTGTTTTCCTGATTTTTCCCATCATTCCCAGCATAAGTCACTAGTCGATTCAGGCGCAGCTGGGAATTTTATTGACAGAGCACTCGCTCGTAGTCTTATGATCCCCATTATCCCTGTGGCTAGACCTTTCCCAGTTCACGCTCTGGATAGTCGACAATTGGGGTCCGAGCTAATCAGGGAAGCCACTATCTCCCTGGCCATGGTGACGCAGGGGAGTCACGAGGAGAGAATCAGTCTCTTTCTCATTGACTCTCCTGCGTTTCCCATGGTACTGGGCCTTCCCTGGTTAGCTCATCATAACCCCTCTATTTCATGGCAACAGAGGGCTCTCACGGGGTGGTCGCGAGAGTGCTCGGGGAGGTGTGTAGGGGTTTCCGTTGGTGCTACCACGGTGGAAAGTCCAGACCAGGTCTCTACCGTGCACATCCCTCCAGAATATGCCGATTTGTCTCTCGCCTTCTGTAAGAAGAAGGCGACTCAATTACCACCCCATCGACGGGGGGATTGTGCAATAAATCTCCTGGTAGACGCTGCACTTCCCAGGAGTCACGTGTATCCCCTGTCGCAAGCGGAGACGGTGGCTATGGAGACATATGTCTCCAAATCCCTGCGTCAGGGGTACATTTGGTCATCCACTTCACACGTTTCCTCGAGTTTCTTTTTTGTGAAGAAGAAGGATGGAGGTTTGTGCCCGTGCATTGATTATCGAGGTCTAAATCAAATCATGGTGAGGTACAGTTACCCGCAACCTCTTTTCGCTACGGCGATTGAGTCAATGCACGGGGCGCGCTTCTTCACAAAACTGGATCTCAGGAGCGCATACCACCTGGTGCGTATCCGGGAGGGAGACGAGTGGAAGACGGCATTTAGTATCACCTCAGGGCATTATGAGTACCTCGTCATGCCGTACGGGTTGATGAATGCGCCATCAGTCTTCCAATCCTTTGTCGACGAGATTTTCAGGGACCTGCACGGGCAGGATGTAGTGGTGTATATCGATGACATTCTGGGATACTCCGCTACACGCGCCGAGCATGTGTCCTTGGTGCGCAAGGTACTTGGACGACTGTTGGAGCATGACCAGTACGTCAAGGCCGAGAAATGCCTGTTCTTTCAGCAAGCCGTCTCCTTCCTAGGGTACCGCATATCCACGTCAGGGGTGGAGATGGAGAGTGACCGCATTTCAGCCGTGCGTAATTGGCCGACTCCCACCACGGTAAAGGTGGTGCAGCGATTTTTAGGGTTTGCCAATTACTACCGGAGATTTATCCGGGGTTTTGGTCAGGTGGCTGCTCCCATTACCTCACTGCTGAAGGGGGGTCCTGTACGTCTGCAGTGACTTCACCATAGGATGGTGCCAGGTTTCCTCCGCTTGGCATTCAGGCCAAATAGTTCAATCTTGGTTACATCAGACCAGAGAATATTGTTTCTCATGGTCTGAGAGTCTTTTGGCAAACTCCAAGAGGGCCGTCATGTGCCTCTTACTGAGGAGTGGCTTCCGTCTGGCCACTCTCCCATACCGATTACTCAGTTTGGCTGGGCGGCCAGCTCTAGGAAGAGTCTTGGTGGTTCCAAACTTCTTCCATTTAAGAATGATGGAGGCCACTGTGTTCTTGGGGGATCTTCAATGCTGCAGAAATGCTTTGGTACCCTTCCCCACATCTGTGCCTAGACACAGTCCTGTCTCTGAGCTCTACGGACAATTCCTTCGATCTCATGGCTTGGTTTTTGCTCTGACATGCACTGTCAACTGTGGGACCTTATATATACAGGTGTGTGCCTTTCCAAATCATGTCCAATCAATTTCATTTACCACAGGTGGACTCCGTTCAAGTTGTAGAAGCATCTCTTGGATGGTCAATGGAAACAGGATGCTCCTGAGCTAAATTTCGAGTCTCATACTGTAACAAAGGGTCTGAATACTTATGTAAATAAGGTATTTTTACAAATTTTTATATACATTTGCAAAAATGTCAAACAAATGTTTTTGCTTTGTCATTATGGGGTATTGTGTGTAGATTGGTGAGTTTTTTTTTTTACATTCATTTTAGAATAAGTTGGTAATGTAACAAAATGTGGAAAAAGTCAAGGGGTCTGAATACTTTCCCGAAGCCACTGTACACCACAATACTGCTAATATTCCACTTCAATTTGGATGAGTGATCTTTCATCAACTTGAACCCTTTTAGTAGAATTATTCAGGGTCATTCCCCTGTACCTGGGCCAACCCTTTAAAGTGTCTCTTAATATCAGCAGTCCATTTTGTAAATGGGGGATGTTGACCTTGTCGCCTTGGTAAAGGTAGCTGATGAAAGCTCCATCTCTCCTCCACCTCTCCTCTGGCCTCTGTCACTTTCTGTCTATCCTCCCTCGGCACCTCCACTGACAGCGTTGGTGGTTTCTGAGTCAGACAGAAACGACTGCAGCTCTTGGAGCTATCTCCCCCAATGGAAATGTCAGCGAATGTCTCAGATTCTCATCCAAAAATATCAGCACCTTGGACCAAGCAGACAGCCTGCAGAGCTGAGGAGCTGTAAATGTCTGACATTTCACAGGGTCAGAGAGAGAGAGAGAATGCATGAAGCTGGATCTTCAAAAGGTGTCTGAGGATGTGTCTAAATGACACCATATTCTTTATGTAGTGCACTACTTTTTGACCAGGGTCCGTAGGCTCATAGGGCTCTGGTCAAATGTAGTGCACTATATAGGGAATATGGTGCCATTTAGGAAGCACACTGAGAGTCTACTGGCGCAAATGCTTTAACTACTCCACTACCATCTCTTTACTGAGCTTTGAGATTAATACATATCCTCACATTCAGACAGCAGCTTCGTTCCACTTAAATAACTTGGGTTGGTTTTATATTTAGCAAACTGCGGAGCTGCCTGACCCTGTCTGTCTGTGTGTGAATCTGCAGACTAAGATAGCCAGGGCTGGAAGGGGAGCTAGCTGGCTGTCCATTCTATCACCTGTTTAAATCTCCATGAACTAATGTCTGTGTCTGTTCACTGCTTAGGTGATAGCTCATCTGGGTGTCTCAGGTGGATTCTGCTGTCAACTAAACAAGACCACCTTCTCCTCCCTCCCTCCACTTTTAATTATCTGTCTCCGTAAGCTCTCTCTCGCTCACACACAGACACACGCACACACAGGTACACACCCACACACTTCCCCACACACACCCTCTCTCTCCCTCTCTTTGTAGGGATTATTCTAATATTTCACTGGCTATGTGTTGCATCAGCAGGAATTACATTTTGGGGCTGTGTGACATGTTTCCTCCTTGACAAGCTGTTAGGTGGAGAGAAAGCCTCCCTCTGAGTCTAGCTGCTAGTAGAGCAGACACACAGACACACACCAGCTAATGAAATGCTGCTTATCCATATTTAATGAGGATTTATCACAGACCGTTTGACCTAGTATTGCTGTAGAGGAGTTGTGAGGAACCAGGCTATTCAGAATGGATCATGGTCTCAAAACACCCGTTAAGTTGAGTCATTCATGGGTCATTCATGCACGCACGGGAGCGTGCACGGACGCACACACACATACACGCATACACAAACTCACACACCCTCACACACCTGCTTTCCTACAAACCTACACACTCAAATACTGTCTCTCCCACACTCTTTCTTGATCCCTCTCTCTCCCTTTCTCTCCTCTCTCTCCTCTCTCTCTCTTGCTCTCTCTCTCTCTCTCTCGATGTGTGTGTCACACACACACCCACACACACTGTCTCGCGCTACCCTATCTATTACCCTTTCCATGGGGCATCATCTTCACCATATAAACTCATCTGGGGCGTCGCTGGCTAGCCTCTTTCGCTCAGTTGTAGGGCAGATACACTGATACCTGTCTACTGAGGGGGAGTGATGACATGGGCCTGGACCTCTGTATCCCATCTTCCCTTCTCAATTACACACACATCAATACCACCACCACCCCCTCCCCCCTCACATAAATCCCCCACGCTGTTCAGTAGATGGTCAGTAGATTAGAACTACCTGCGTGCAGAGAGCAAGGTCAGCTGTGTTTACTCCGCCTCATGAGCAAAAAAAAACATGTTTATTTCCCAAGCCTTCTGGGCTAGCGAGCCTGACTGGGCTCAGTCCCTCCCTAATGGCAGCAGGGAGATGTGAGTCACTGTTGTCAGGTAAGAAATGGAGGTATGGGAGGGATTGGAAATGAAGAGGAAGGGATGAAAAGGGAAAGTGTAGTGAACCACGAGATGAGTTCATCGGAACAGCTCATGTTGTATGTAGTCTAATACTGTAGCCTACTGTATTTAGAGCATCAGAGCAGACGATGCCATCGAGACTGCATGGGTCCCCAATGACACGACGTGGGGATGAGAAACAGACCATATGTGACACTGGGATCAGATGTCCTCCTTAGCACATTGGCCCTCCATGTCTAAGAACCACAGACGTAAGAATCAACCATTTGTGTTAGTCAAAAACCATGGATACCTCCTCATACTTACCAATGTTATTAAGCTCAGGAAAGGAATCAATAATGAAAGATCATGAATCGGCAACAAAAATCAAGTGGCCCTTGATGGATGTGGTTCTTATGAGAGGAGTGCACTGTATCAGAGTCACATGTTGTGTTGCTGGTCAGGCGGTTGATGTGGCCGTAGATAACAGCTGAGAGCAGAGCAGACAAACCCACTCCAACCCAGTGAAGGGCAGGGGAAATAGTTCCCTATGGATGACGGAGACAGTACTGGAGCACAATGCGCACCGTATAGGCCCTCACACAGACCCTGCATTGTGTGTGTGGAAGCATTTGCACTGAAGGGACAAACTAAGAACTGCGGGAGGGCTTATGTCACAGACAGAGTGCCGAGTGGCAAGAGAGAAAGCTGAAGGGACAGCTTTAGATCGTACTCGCAGACATCTCAGACCATAATACGATATTATCTGATTCACATGTTGATTATAGGCATAACTGAACCGCTTCGTATGATTCTGATACTGTCATAACTATCCAATTTTAGCGACAGGCCATGCATTTTCGAGCGGTACGTACTGTATGCTTTTAGTAGCAAATTAGCAGCGTTTTCAAGCAGCATTTCAAAGACAACATAGTGCTTTCTGCAGTAGTCACAGTGTGTGCCCCTACACTACACTAGAGTATCTAACCTTCGATGATCTGAAAAACAAAGGCGGTGACATGCGTCATTCTGAGTCACATGCCCTGAAGGAACAATGGATTCTGTGTGACAATGTGGCTGCAGTGTGTTTCCTGAGTGGGGCGACAAGAGTGGGAGACAGGTCCAAGTGAACCAGCCGGCCGGACCTGTGTCCTAGCAAGCAAATGCACAGAGGTGGGCATAGTGATGGCACACACACACACATTCAAATACACACATATACACACACACACACAAGAAGGAAGGACGTTGGTAGTACTGGCACAGGCTGTCTCAATCACTGCAGATCCAACCTTCTCTTAAAACCCTTTCAGCTCTCTCTCTCCATTCAACCCACAGCCCTGACAGGCATTGTCTAATGGACGTGTGGTGATGAATGAAAGGTCGACGTTGGGTTAAATCAGGAAGGAACGGAGAGGGTAACTGGGAAGGGAAACTGATTTCACCCACCTGAAGACGGGAGGCAGCACACTCTAGTCTACAGTGGGAATTTGTACTCTTTTAGAGACACAACTTAGAGGACTCATTCATTTATTAAAACAACTCCAATTGAACCCCTGGGGGAGTGGCGGGACAAAATGCAAATAGTCCGGGTAGCCATTTGATGACCTGTTCAGGAGTCTTACGGCTTGGGAGTAAAAGCTGTTTAGAAGCCTCTTGGACCTAGACTTGGTGCTCCGGTACCGCTTGCCATGCGGTAGCAGAGAGGACAGTCTATGAATGGCGTGGCTGGGGTCTTTGACAATTTTTAGGGCCTTCCTCTGACACCGCCTTGTAAAGAGGTCCTGGATGGCAGGCAGCTTAGCCCCAGTGATTTACTGGGTCGTACGCACTACCCTCTGTAGTGCCTTGCTCGGAGGCTGAGCAGTTGCCATACCAGGCAGTGATGCAAACAGTCAGGATGCTCTCGATGTTGCAGCTGTAGAACCTTTTGAGGATCTGAGGACCCATGCCAAATCTTTTCAGTCTCCTGAGGGGAATAGGTTTTGTCGTGCCCTCTAAACAAAAACATTGTATTTTCAGCTATTTGAAACTGGTGTAAAATGCAGCATCAACAACTCACCTTAAAGAAAACAATAAGTGTTTTGTAACCCAGCATTTCTTAGAGTGTGATAAGGAAAGACATAAACAAATCATTTAATATTAATAAAAAAACAACTTAACTTTATTGAAAGAATGAGGTTGGGGAAATACATTGTGTCATTCAAACCTGTAAAAAAAGTGCAGGTTATCACCATCATAGCCATAACATTATATACAATATTCAGCTGAGGGATAATGTCATCAAAATGTATCTGGAACTACATAATATGATAAGAATAAGGCATATAATAACAACAATTGTCTTATAAAACTTACATTGTATCTGTACATCCATTACACTAGGCCTATAGCCTATCACGTGAAGAGTCAGAACGGGAACAATTTTAAAGGCCATCATTATGTTACAGTCTTCCGAAGGAGGGGTTGGATAACCATTTGATTAGATGTTCAGGAGTCTTATGGCTGGGGGGGCTGGAGTACGTGACAATTTTTAGGGCCTTCCTCTGACACCGCCTGGTAAAGAGGTCCTGGATGGCAGGCAGCTTAGCCCCAGTGATGTACTGGGCCATATGCACTACCCTCTGTAGCTCCTTGCGGTCGGAGGCTGAGCAGTTGCCATACCAGGCAGTGATGCAAACAGTCAGGATGCTCTCGATGTTGCAGCTGTTGAATATTTTGAGGATCTGAGGACCCATGCCAAATCTTTTCAGTCTCCAGAGGGGGAATAGGTTTTGTCATGCCCTCTTCACGACTGTCTTGGTGTGTCTGGACCATTCTAGTTTGTTGGTGATGTGGACACCAAGGTACTTGAAGCTCTCAACCTGCTCCACCACAGCCCCGTCGATGAGAATGGGGGTGTGCTCGGTCCTCCTTTTCCTGTAGTCCACAATCATCTCCTTAGTCTTGATTACGTTGAGGGAGAGGTTGTTGTCCTGGCAGTACAGTACATAATGATGAGGGTACTGTGGGGAGCTCCAGAGGCCAGAGCTATGTGCAGTGTATATGACATGTGCAAGGTTATATATTTCCTAATAGACCACAGAAGTGCTTCCCTCCTTTCTCCATCCTTTAACAGTGATTACCACTAGCTCACTGATGATGCTCATTTAGCTCCATTATGCTCAATGGAATCATGCAACTCTGCTGACAGACAGTATGTTCCCCCATATGTTCCCTCTCGCTGCTGAAGGATGTAGACGTGATTCAGCATCGTACAGTAGTTACAGATGTTGGATCTTAATTTGACCAGTATAGTCCCAGCAAAATAATCCTGCAGCAACAGGATTGTAATGTTTATGTTGCTTGATTGGTGGATAGGCTATTAGCTGGCAAAAAGTATGCTACATGAAAAGTGCAATACTGTTAATATAACCGTGTGCCAGTGCGGGTTTTCAGTGAATTTATGTCAATAATGAAGCTCCTCTGCATTTTCTGCGGTGCAGGAAAAATCTCAGTAACAAAAGAGTGATCAAATTACGATCTTGTATCTGTACACAACATCAGGACAGATTCTACACAGTCATTATGAACCTCGTAATGCAGTGGCACTTGGAGGGATTCATAAGAACATATGATCAGTTGCACGTGTTTTAAGACTGCTTTGGCTGAAGATACTGACAGGATATTTGGTGGCATTTATTATACATTAGTTTACTCTGTGTGGCATATGGTAGATATTCACATCTGCTACAGTCAGTGACTGTAGTTATCCTTGGGATGTGTAAATGTTTCTCTACAGTATTTAGTTCATAATGTAAATGTTGACTTGTCTTCATATAGGCCTTACGTGTTTATTCAACAAGCTCTCATAGACTCAAGTCAGAATTAGACCTTCATCCATGTTTCTTAATTAAACGTCAAATTTCCAAGTGTTTTTAAAGGTTAAGTTTAGGCATTAACTCCTAAATCTTAAGCATTAAGGGGATACCTAGACAGTTGTACAACTGAATGCATTCAACTGAAATGTATCTTCCACATTTAACCCAACCCCTCTGAATCAGAGAGGTGCGGGGGGCTGCCTTAATCGACATCCACGGCGCCCAGGGAACAGTGGGTTAACTTCCTTACTCAGGGGTAGACCGACAAATTTTTACCTTGTCAGCTCGGGGATTTGATCCAGCAACCTTTCAGTTACTGGCCCAACTCACTAACCGCTAGGCTACCTGCCTCCCCATTAACTCCAAATGTTTAAGGTAAAAGGGATAAGGTTTGGGATACGCTGGGATAGGCTTAAAACGCTGGAATCGAACATGCAACCAGAGGCAGATGCTTATCCACCATCCCCGTCTGCAACGCCTTAACAAAACCAAAACCGAGGTACCAGAGCTCACTGTTGCCCCTAGTGGCCGGTTTCTATGCCATCTCCCTACATCCTCAGACATGGATAGATAGGATAGACCTCCGATGTCAACAACTACAGACCAGTATCCCTTCTTTCTTTTCTCTCCAAAACTCTTGAACGTGCCGTCCTTGGCCAGCTCTCCTGCTATCTCTCTCAGAATGACCTTCTTGATCCAAATCAGTCAGGTTTCAAGACTAGTCATTCAACTGAGACTGCTCTTCTCTGTGTCACGGAGGCGCTCCTCACTGCTAAAGCTAACTCTCTCTCCTCTGCTCTCATCCTTCTAGACCTATCGGCTGCCTTTGATACTGTGAACCATCAGATCCTCCTCTCCACCCTCTCCGAGCTGGGCATCTCCGGCGCGGCCCACGCTTGGATTGCGTCCTACCTGACAGGTCGCTCCTACCAGGTGGCGTGGCGAGAATCTGTCTCCGCACCACGTGCTCTCACCACTGGTGTCCCCCAGGGCTCTGTTCTAGGCCCTCTCCTATTCTCGCTATACACCAAGTCACTTGGCTCTGTCATATCCTCACATGGTCTCTCCTATCATTGCTATGCAGACGACACACAATTAATCTTCTCCTTTCCCCCCTCTGATAACCAGGTGGTGAATCGCATCTCTGCATGTCTGGCAGACATATCAGTGTGGATGACGGATCACCACCTCAAGCTGAACCTCGGCAAGACGGAGCTGCTCTTCCTCCCGGGGAAGGACTGCCCGTTCCATGATCTCGCCATCACGGTTGACAACTCCATTGTGTCCTCCTCCCAGAGTGCTAAGAACCTTGGCGTGATCCTGGACAACACCCTGTCGTTCTCAACTAACATCAAGGCGGTGACCCGTTCCTGTAGGTTCATGCTCTACAACATTCGCAGAGTACGACCCTGCCTCACGCAGGAAGCGGCGCAGGTCCTAATCCAGGCACTTGTCATCTCCCGTCTGGATTACTGCAACTCGCTGTTGGCTGGGCTCCCTGCCTGTGCCATTAAACCCCTACAACTCATCCAGAACGCCGCAGCCCGTCTGGTGTTCAACTTTCCCAAGTTCTCTCACGTCACCCCGCTCCTCCGCTCTCTCCACTGGCTTCCAGTTGAAGCTCGCATCCGCTACAAGACCATGGTGCTTGCCTACGGAGCTGTGAGGGGAACGGCACCTCCGTA
This sequence comes from Salvelinus alpinus, assembly GCF_045679555.1. Taxonomy (NCBI): domain Eukaryota; kingdom Metazoa; phylum Chordata; class Actinopteri; order Salmoniformes; family Salmonidae; genus Salvelinus; species Salvelinus alpinus. The sequence continues at coordinate 7,184,503 of NC_092122.1, forward strand.
CCTTCAGGCTCTGATCAGGCCCTACACCCAAACAAGGGCACTGCGTTCATCCACCTCTGGCCTGCTCGCCTCCCTACCTCTGAGGAAGTACAGTTCCCGCTCAGCCCAGTCAAAACTGTTCGCTGCTCTGGCACCCCAATGGTGGAACAAACTCCCTCACGACGCCAGGTCAGCGGAGTCAATCACCACCTTCCGGAGACACCTGAAACCCCACCTCTTTAAGGAATACCTAGGATAGGATAAAGTAATCCTTTTAACCCCCCCCCCCCTTAAAAGAGTTAGATGCACTATTGTAAAGTGGTTGTTCCACTGGATATCATAAGGTGAATGCACCAATTTGTAAGTCGCTCTGGATAAGAGCGTCTGCTAAATGACTTAAATGTAAATGTAAATGGATGGATGTTGAATACTGACTTGTATCACTGGCTGTGTTAATTAGGTGTTAATGAATCTGGGAGGGTCAGGTTTAAGAGCATATGCCTCCTAATCATTGTTCAGGCAAGATGCCAGTGAAACAGCATGTGTTGGAGACTATTGCTATGCCCAACTTGTAAGTCGCTCTGGATAAGAGCGTCTGCTAAATGACTTAAATGTAAATGTAAATGTAAATGAGTGGCCTGTTTTAGGTGAAAGAGAGAATCAGCCATGAGCTCTTATAAAGGCTATTTATTACAGATGACTATCGGATTATTATTATACCTTAGTTAGAGGATGATTCATCTGATTGTTCCAGTGAAGTTCCAGTTGGATGTGTTTGGCATAGCATTTTACAGCTGAGTGGTCAGGGATGTTGGAAAAAGGTCAGATCCCTGTGGGGCAGTCTCCCTGGGACTGAGTGGGATGAAGCTGCCCCTAAATGTAGATCTCAGGTCAGTTCTGTGTTTTCTTTCTATTGGTTGATGTTGGTAGTGAGGAAGGCTACGCTGATCCTCGATCTGTGTTTACAAGATGCTGGAGGTGAAGAGGAGCTTGCAGACCAGGAACAATGACCTCACAAGCAAGAACACCGCAAAATCCTGTAATTACTTTCATGGAGTGACATATCCTTCATTGCGTTGACGTTTCTATGAAATTAGATGTTGCTAAAATACACGTTGTTGATAACATACACGTCTATATTGATGGTTCGCTGCTTTCTGGAATGCTGGTGAGGTTAGGGATGGAGTGTGCGACGGGTGGTAGTTTAGGAATGACCTCCACCTCAGTAATTACATGGTAATGTCTTCAATCTCGCTGCACTTATGAAGTCCTGCTCCATTCATTTTTCTGTCGTCGCCATAGTTACCGAAGGGTCTTTGGTGAGTATCTTTCAGAACAAAATTGAAAAAGTCCTCTCTACCGTCATCAGATATGCTGAAAGAGTGCTAACTGAGGGATGGTTTGTGTGTGTGTGTGTGTGCGGGGGGGGGGGGGGGGGGGGGGGGCTGATGACCGGGTAGGTAGGAGAGAAAGAATCCTCACCTAGGGAGTTTGCTGTTGTTAGGTGGAGGCTGAAGCAGAACAGAGAGGTACTGTAACTCTTATAACATTGTGTAACACTGTAGCTTGCCAACACCCACTCTAACACCCCCAGTCAGTCTGGAGAAGTAAACGAACCCACACAGACTGGAGAAACCCACTCAGACTGAAGAGACTGTTAATGATGAGAAATAAAGAGCATCGGGACGACAAAGGGACAGATAAAGGAGACCAAGGCCCGGAGCCTCCTACTGTGTGAGTCATCAGAGCCCTGTTCTCTCTGTTCCTGGGGGAGCTACACACTCACACACACACACACACACACAGAGGGAGTTCACCATGGCAACAGGGTGATCAGGGCAGCGGGAAGTCGTCTCAGTCTGACACAGGTGTGAGAACAGATAACAAACAATACCAGATATGAGATGTAGAAGAGATGGTTACTGGGGTGTTTTCCTCTGACTCCTGTACTGTAAACTGCATCCACCTAAAGATGTAATGATAGCCTACACCCCTGCATACGTGTGTTTGTTTGCGTACACACACAGTACACACACACAGTACACACACACACACAGAACACACAAACAAACACACAGTACAAGACCGTCACTATATTTGCATTTCTCATTCCAAAAACGACTCCATGTCCTGATTGCACAGCCCCAGTCACCCCAGCCGAGTCAGACTAGCTTATTTCCTGACAGAGAGATTGGAAATTATGATAGAGTGCAGCTATTACTATGAGAGAATGAGTCTGAGAGAGAGATGGATATATATATATATATAGAGAGAGAGAGAGAGAGAGAGAGAGAGAGAGAGAGAGAGAGAGAGAGAGAGAGAGAGAGAGAGAGAGAGAGAGAGAGAGAGAGAGAGAGAGAGAGAGAGAGAGAGAGACAGAGAGAGAGAGAGAGAGAGAGAGAGACAGAGAGAGAGAGACAGACAGACAGACAGACAGACAGACAGACAGACAGACAGACAGACAGACAGACAGACAGACAGACAGACAGACAGACAGACAGACAGACAGACAGACGGGGAGACAGACAGACAGACAGACAGACAGACGGGGAGACAGACGGGGAGACAGACAGACAGACAGATGGGGAGACAGACAGACAGACAGACGGGGAGACAGACAGACGGGGAGACGGGGAAACGGGGAGACAGACAGACGGGGAGACGGGGAGACAGACAGACGGGGAGACGGGGAGACTGACAGACGGGGAGACGGGGAGACGGGGAGAGAGACAGACGGGGAGACGGGGAGACGGGGAGAGAGACAGACGGGGAGACGGGGAGACGGGGAGACGGGGAGAGAATGAAGTGGGTCAGTGTCTAATAGGCCAGAAACACATTGTGTCCAGGCCAGTCATTAACTACATTCCTCTGGCCAAAGCCCACTGAACAGCATCGCATTACACCTGATTTGCATAGCTGAATAATCAATTACTATTACAGTCCACCGCTGTACTGTGTGTCATTACATTTACATTTACATTTTAGTCATTTAGCAGACGCTCTTATCCAGAGCGACTTACAGTAGAGTGCATACATTTTATTACATTTTTACATACTGAGACAAGGATATCCCTACCGGCCAAGAGCAGACGCTCTTATCCAGAGCGACTTACAGTAGAGTGCATACATTTTATTACATTTTTACATACTGAGACAAGGATATCCCTACCGGCCAAGAGCAGACGCTCTTATCCAGAGCGACTTACAGTAGAGTGCATACATTTTATTACATTTTTTTTTTTTTTACATACTGAGACAAGGATATCACTACCGGCCAAACCCTCCCTACAGGCCAAACCCTCCCTAACCCGGACGACGCTATGCCAATTGTGCGTCGCCCCACGGATCTCCCGGTTGCGGCCGGCTGCGACAGAGCCTGGGCGCGAACCCAGCCCAGCCTGGGCGTGAACCCAGAGACTCTGGTGGCGCAGCTAGCACTAGTGTCTTTGTGGTATGCCAGGGGATTACCTGTTTGTTTTGATTCGTCCTATTGTATGTATTGTATCGCGTTGATGTTGTTCTGTTGCTTTATGTTGTATTGAATTGCATGTTCATGTTCACAGGGCTCCCTTGAGAATGAGACCCTGGTCTCAATGGTGACCCCCTGTCTAAATAAAGGTTTTTCTATGTTATATTATACACGAGTGAATCTGGATTCAGGGTGTAGTATCGGTACAAATGAATCTGAAGTGGAGAAATGTTATTCTGTTCTGTTGGAAGGCAGGAGAGGAGATGAGAGAGGAGAGAGAGGAGTATAGGGTTGAACTATAATAACATCAATGTGACACTGTGTCCTGTGGATAATGGATGACAGGAGGATATGAAGACATGACTGGGCTTTTTGGCTGGTTTGATGACATGGTATAGTAGAGGTTAGAGGCAGTGTGATATGGGGATGACTGTTATTAAGCCCTGACAGAATACATTTCACCTGGCGGCTGCTCCCCAAGGTCACCACACATCAGCGTGTCCTTCCTTTCATCAGAGAGAGAGAGAGAGAGAGAGAGAGAGAGAGAGAGAGAGAGAGAGAGAGAGAGAGAGAGAGAGAGAGAGAGAGAGAGAGAGAGAGAGAGAGAAAGAGAGAGAGAGAGAGAGAGAGAGAGAGAGAGAGAGAGAGAGAGAGAGAGAGAGAGAGAGAGAGAGAGAGAGAGAGAGAGAGATAATGTTTTTTTAAATGTAGCTGTTAGTGTCTAATGCAGGCTGACAGTGAGAGTTAGACCAGCCTGGGTGCTGCTGGGCCTGGCACAAGTGTGAGTGTGTGTTTGAGCGCTTGCGTGTGTGTGCATGTGAGTGTGTATATACACATGCATGCACTCAAAAATGATGGGCTAAAAACAAGCCTATTTGGTAACCCATCACTGGTTAACCCTTTCCAGCCGGAGTGTTCTAATCTCTGAATAATACTGCTGGCAGATATACATATATTCAGATATATGAAATAACACACATGGATTCATTTAGTAACCAAATGTTAAACAAATCTAAATATATTTTATATTTGAGATTCTTCGACGTAGCCACCCTTTGCCTTGATGACAGCTTTGCACACTCTTGGCATTCTCTCAACCAGCTTCATGAGGTAGTCACCTGGAATGTATTTCAATTAGCTGGTGTGCCTTGTTAAATGTTAATTTGTGGAATTTCCTTCCTTTTTAATGTGTTTGAGCCAATCAGTTGTGTTGTGACAAGGTAGGGGTGGTATACAGACGACAGTCCTATTTGGTAAAAGACTAAGTCCATATTATGGCAAGAACAGCTCAAATAAGCAAAGAGAAACGACAGTTCATCATTACTTTAAGACATAAAGGTAAGTCAATGCGGAACATTTCAAGAACTTTGAAAGTTTCTTCAAGTGCTGTCGCAAAAACCATCAAGCACTATGAAGAAACTGACTTCAAGTAACAGACACATCTCAACATCAACTGTTCAAAGGAGACTGTGTGAATCAGGCCTTCATGGTCGAATTTCTACAAAGAACCAATTACTAAAGGACACCAATAAGAAGAAGACGCTTGCTTAGGCAAGAAACACAAGCAATGAACCAGTAGAAATCTGTCCTTTGGTCTGATGAGTCCAAATGTGAAATTTTTGGTTCCAACCGCTGTGTCTTTGTGAGAAGCAGTAGGTGAACGGATGATCTCCGCATGTGGGATTCCCACCGTGAAGCATGGAGAAGGAGGAGGTGTGATGGTGTGGGGGTGCTTTGCTGGTGACACTGTCTGTGATTTATTTAGAATTCAAGGCACACTTAACCAGCATGACTACCACAGCATTCTGCAGCGATACGCCATCCCATCTGGTTTGCGATTAGTGGGACTATCATTTGTTTTCAACAGGACAATGACCCCCAACACACCTCCAGGCTGTCTAAGGGTAATTTGACCAAGAAGGAGAGTGATGGAGTGCTGCATCAGATGACCTGGCCTCCACAATCACCCAACCTCAACACTATTGAGATGGTTTGGGATGAGTTGGACCACAGAGTGAAGGAAAAGTAGCCAACAAATCCTTCAAGACTGTTGGAAAGCATTCCTCATGAAGCTGGTTGAGAGAATGCCAAGAGTGTGCACAGCTGTCATCAAGGCAAACGGTGGCTATTTGAAGAATCTCAAATATAAAATATATTTTGATTTGTTTAACACTTTTTTGGTTGCTACATGATTCCATATGTGTTATTTCATAGTTTTTATGTCTTCACTATTATTCTACAATGTAGAAAATAGTACAAATAAAGAAAAACCCTTGAATGAGTAGGTGTGTCCAAACGTTTGACTGGTACTGTATATTTCTAATATTGTACTGTTACTGTACTAAGGTATTTAGCCAGCTAGATTACAAAAATGACTAAATCCTAATTTAGCTAGATAGGATGGCATATTTTGTGTTTGGTCCACTATGACTGTCACTGATCAGCTGATGGCTCATGCACCATGGTCATCCACCACACATCCATGTGATGGATGAGCCTATCTAGACACAAGCAAGGTGTCAAAGTGTATGCTGTAAGTCAGATAATGTCATTCCAGTTCGTTTAAAGTCCTTTAGTTACTACATTTTTTTTATAGTATGTCTTGTGAATTTATGAAAGAAGGCAACTAATTACAGTATGAAGTTATATATTTTGTATAGGTAAAGATGGATGGAGACGAAGGTGGGCACGCTAGTCCCTACAGAGGAGGAAGCTGCTGACAGCTCTGTTGAGGTCAGGCTCATAGCAGATGAGGATGTTGAGGAAGAGGACCACGAAGGCATTGGCAGATTTTCCAATAGCTTTTATTATTATGTACTATCAGGCCTGTATATATATATTAGGTCTATGCTTATTAAATACTCTAGCTCTTGCTCTCGCTCTCCCTCTCTCTTTCTCTCTCTGTAGGACAGTGTGGTGGACTATCGGCTCTCAGACCTTTCTGAGGAGGACACTGTAGAAGGACACGCAGGGACTGCAAAGACTGAAGAACAATCACACACTCACAGGACACAACCTCACAGCCCAGGTGAGCACAATACGATAAGCCAGGGTTACAGGACACACACTAACACACACACACACAAGACATATACTGACAGAGAATCAGTTTTCATCTATATTGTTCGTGGCTGTTTATTTGCCACCACAGACGGAAGCTGGCACTAAGACCGCATTCAGTCAGTGGGAGAAGGAAATAAGCAAACAGGAAAATGCCCACCCAGAGGCGGCACCCCTAGTGGCCGGGGACTTTAATGAAGGAAAACTGAAATCAGTCTTACCTCATTTCTATCAGCATGTTAAATGTGCAACCAGAGGGAAAAAAATAAAAAATTTACTCCACACACAGAGACACATAAAAAGCTCTCCCTCGACCTCCATTTGGCAAATCTGACCATAATTCCATCCTCCTGATTCCTGCTTGCAAGTAAAAACTAAAGCAGGAAGCACCAGTGACTCGGTCAATAAAGAAGTGGTCAGATGACGCAGATGCTAAGCTACAGGACTGTTTTGCGAGCACAGACTGGAATATGTTTCATGATTGCTCCGATGGCATTGAGGAGTACACCACATCAGTCACTGGCTTCATCAATAAGCGAATCAATGATGTCATCCCCACAGTGACTGTACGTACATACCCCAACCAGAAACCATGGATTGCAAGCAACATCCGCACTGAGCTGAAGGGTAGAGCTGCCGCCTTCAAGGAGCAAGACTCTAACCCAGACGCTTAGAAGAAATCCCGCTACGCCCTCAGACGAACCATCAAACAGGCAAAGTGCCAATACAGGACTAAGATTGAATCGTACTGCACCAGCTCCAACGCTCGTCGGATGTGGCAGGGCTTGCAAACTATTACAGAATACAAAGGGAAGCATAGCCGCGATCTGCCCAGTGACACGAGCCTACCAGGTGAGCTAAATCACTTATATGCTCGCTTTGAGGCAAGCAATACTGAGACATGCATGAGAGCATCAGCTGTTCTGGACAGCTGTGTGATCATGCTCTCCATAGCCGACGTGAGTAAGACCTTTAAACAGGTCAACATTCACAAGGCCCCTGGGCCAGACGGATTACCAGGACGGGTGCTCCAGGCATGTGCTGACCAACTGGCAGGTGTCTTCACTGACATTTTCAACATGTCCCTGATTGAGTCTGTAATACCAACATGTTTCAAGCAGACCACCATAGTCCCTGTGCCCAAGAACACTAAGGTAACCTGCATAAATGACTACAGACCCGTAGCACTCACGTCCGTAGCCATGAAGTGCTTTGAAAGGCTGGTAATGGCTCACATTAACACCATTATCCCAGAAACCCTAGACCCACTCCAATTTGCATACCGCTCAAACAGATCCACAAATGATGCAATCTCTATTGCACTCCACGCTGCCCTTTCCCACCTGGACAAAAGGAACACCTACGTGAGAATGCTACTCATTGACTACAGCTCAGCGTTCAACACCATAGTGCCCTCAAAGCACATCACTAAGCTAAGGATCCTTGGACTCAAACATGACTCCAGCATCATTAAGTTTGCAGACGACACAACAGTGGTAGGCCTGATCACTGACAACGACGAGACAGCATATAGGGAGGAGGTCAGAGACCTAGCCCGGTGGTGCCAGAATAACAACCTATCCCTTAATGTAATCAAGACTAAGGAGATGATTGTGGACTACAGGAAAAGGAGGACAGAGCACACCCCCATTCTCATCGACGGGGCTGTAGCGGAGCAGGTTGAGAGCTTCAAGTTCCTTGGTGTCCACATCACCAACAAACTAGAATGGTCCAAACACACCAAGACAGTCGTGAAGAGGGCACGACAAAGCCCATTCCCCCTCAGGAAACTAAAAAGATTTGGCATGGGTCCTCAGATCCTCAAAATATTCAACAGCTGCAACATCGAGAGCATCCTGACTGGTTGCATCACTGCCTGGTATGGCAACTGCTCAGCCTCCGACCGCAAGGAGCTACAGAGGGTAGTGCGTATGGCCCAGTACATCACTGGGGCTAAGCTGCCTGCCATCCAGGACCTCTTTAGCAGGCGGTGTCAGAGAAAGGCCCTAGAAATTGTCAAGGACTCCAGCCCCCCCAGCCAAACTATCACAATTTTAGCAACCAGGAAATGGTGGAACTATTCCTGCTTATTACACCTTTAAATAGGGATAGAAAACACCTGGTTATAATTGCGTGAATACCCAAATATGGGTAAATTTAACTCTCATGCTGGGTTGACCTAGCATCTGTTTGTTTTTTTAAGTAATTCTTAGGTCATGCTCAGGAGGCGTGGCTTATTAGAGGCGTAGCTTTCCGCTAAATCTTATGTTCGTCATGTTAAGTTGACATACTGTAAAATCAATGTTCAATAATAATTGTTTTAACACATTCTTTAATATTAAGATGATTAATGACTTTAATAATAAGTTATACCACCTTCTTGTATCCCAACAGGGGGATTTACATAGGCTGGTAGGAAACTCAGACAGCTCTGTAAGTGTTATTAATTAACCTACACATTTTTTTATTTTCAAGCTTAATTTGAAGGAACTTTGAAAAACAACAGATGACCTGGATTACATTTACTCTCACGGATGGCTAAAAATAACTCTCTTAAAGCCATGCCCCTACTAAACTACACCTAAAGCCACGCCCCTACTAAACACACCTTCTGATCTGACCTGCTGGGTCATAGCTCAAGCACCAATAACCTAGCACCTAGCATCAATAACCCAGCAGTTTTTAAAGAAAACAAACCAATTAAGTGACCCAACGCCTGCAACCCAGCAGTTGGGTCAACCAAACAACCCAGCATTTTTTAGAGAGTGTGTGTACTAACAATTGTTCACAAATGAGCTCTGGCAGAGTGGGCAAACATTAAACCGGCAGAGAGATGTATCCACACGCACGCACGCGCACACACACACACACTGTTATGTACGGGCCCCTGCTTGTGGTGTGTTTGGAGGAGACTGCAGCTCTGGTTCAGTCCTCCTCTGGGTCTCAGAGACAGATGGAGGGAGAAGTGTGTCACTGGGTCAAACCTCGGCAGCCATTTTAGAGAGACACCACTGTCACCTTCTCTAACCCAGACTGCACAGGGAAATGGATGACTTGGATGACTTAATGTATTCAGATGTGTTCTTTGCCAAAGTGCTGCACCTCTGGGCGTTTTAGCCATAAAATATGTATATTGTTTCTTCTGTTCATCCTGTTTCTGTTATTGTGGCTATGTTTTGTTAGTTCTGCTCTGTTTAATCGCGTTATAGTGTAGATGTACTGTCTTTAACATGGAGGAATATTTTCCTAACTCTAGTCACCTGTGGAGACCAAGCACCCTGTGGAAATCAAAGCCAGGATTATGCTAATCAAAATAGAACAGTGTGTGGACACCTCGGCCCAGTAACCCCATCACACACCCACACACACAATCCAGCACACGCACACACGCACACACATATTCATAAACACCCACCAATACAAACACACACACACACACACAAACACACAGGGTGAAATTACCCAGCACCCCCTGCTCACCATATCAACCTCAAAGCTGTCACGGTATCCTGTGCCTGCTCTCTGAGCGTGTGTGTGTGTGTGTGTGTGTGTGTGTGTGTGTGTGTGTGTGTGTGTGTGTGTGTGTGTGTGTGTGTGTGTGTGTGTGTGTGTGTGTGTGTGTGTGTGTGTGTGTGTGTGTGTGTGCGTGCGTGCGTGCGTGCGTGCGTGCGTGCGTGCGTGCGTGCGTGCGTGCGTGCGTGTGTGTTGCATGTCTGTGTGTCCCTCCCAGCCTGTTCTGTGTGCTCGGGTCTGAGCTGCATGGCAATCCAGTCATTAGAACGGCACCGCTGATTATAGACAAACACACACTCCCAGACAGCCTGCAGGATGGGACTGGGGCTGCAGGGCTGGGGCAAGGCCAGTAGATTCTACAGCTGTGCCACATCTACAGTTTACTCTCTTTGTTAGAATGGATGTTGACAAAGAATCATTGAGTAAGTGCCTAATATTGGAATACACTTCTGAATAATTTAGTGGTTGTGGTTGAGAAAGGGTGTGAGAGGTTTGTGTCTTTTCGTGTCTTAAAGGCTGGGGCTGTGTTTGAACCAGGCCTGATCGATGGTTATGGATGAGACCGAGGAGAGGAGGAAGAGTAGGCCAGAGGCTGCAGCACTGGATTAAAGAAACATCTCTCACACTCTCTCCTCAGAACACTGAACACTGCAGACTCACAGCGCTGCTGATACACAGATTTTACACACACGCACACACACACACATACGAACGCAGGCACACACACAACATATGCATGCATGCCTGCATGCTCACGCACACACATTATATTAATCTCATTTATTGTTTATTAATGGCTTTCATCCAATTTTGATTATTTTTATGTTGAACATTGCTGTGGTCATTTGCTGCATTCAGAGAGAGGAGAGAAAGCAGGACAGTGTCAGAGGAGAGACATTCTGTTTTATCTTCTGTTTTATCATTTCATCCCTGTATACCAGCTGATGTCCTTCACTGGTCCTTTTCTCCTCTTTGACAGACAGACATCTGATGCTTGTCTGATGGTGGATTGGATCTAATGGCTGACACTTGGCCTTACACTCCCCTGGTACCTCGCTGGAAAGAGCTTAAAACACAGCAGGGTGTGTGTGCGTGTGTGTCTGTGCATTCGTGTGTGCGTGATGCGTCCATGTGTTTGTGTGTGTGATGCGGGGTCTCAAGGAGAAAGCCTTCAGAAGCAGGAGTTCAGTTTGCATAAACAGACATGTGGGGGTTTATAGAATAGATGGTTACACACAGAGGCTGCAACTCTCTGCAGCTCTACCTACTTCCCCCTATAACAGGCTGGCACGCTACAACCTTCAATATCAGATGAAGAAAACCTCAGCCTCTTATGGCTGGTTACTCTATTACTGCTGTTGTTAACGTGTTATTACCTGCTGTATTCATTAAGGCGCACATAGCAAACATATCAAATACAAGCATTTCTTATTGGACAAGTCCTGGTAGTTACTCACTGTTTCAGTCTGTTTGACGCCTAATGAATACAACCCTGGTTACTGTATCATCTCTTCCACCTGACCGGGGAACAGTGACAGGAAGGAGCACCACTGTTCCATTTTCATAGATGTAATGAAACTCTCCTTGCTCTTGTCTCTCTCTCTCTCTCTCTCTCTCTCTCTCTCTCTCTCTCTCTCTCTCTCTCTCTCTCTCTCTCTCTCTCTCTCTCTCTCTCCCTCCCTTTCTCTCTCTCTCTCCCTCTCCCTCTCTCTCTCTCCCTCTCTTTCTCTCTCTCTCTCTCTCTCCCTCTCCCTCTCTCTCTCTCCCTCTCTTTCTCTATCTCTCTCTCTCTCTATGCTCCAGTCTCTAGTGTGCTGAGATGTCAGTATTATGATGTGTTCTCCATAGTAATGAGCTCCATCCTACTACTTCTGTGTGCTCGAGAGCTCTTGATGCAATCCTGCAGTACATTCATTCAATAACATTCAATAGCATGTAAGCTATGATTCAAAGCAGATCATATGTAGTTCACTTTCAAAGGTGCAATTTATGAACCCTTGATGCCATATAATCATATCATTACTCAAAGTAAATAACATGTTGACTGAATATGGAAATGGCTGTGTAGCTCAATCTGGTGCAATATTAGTTGTACATAGTGCCTGGCAAATACACTATTCATCTCGCCAGCTGCTCAGTTTGTCGGTCTTTCCTACTCTCTCTAAGTGCCTGTACAGCCGATGGATTGTTTGATGACTAATGGGAGATCACATCCCATTCCCAGGGAAGGTGTAACTCAATACCTAGTACACTAATAATCCTCCTACCCACCCCCAACCATCAGTTAGCCAGTTGGTCATGATGTCCTTAAAGGAAAGTTCCACACAAAAGCATTTTTTAAATTAGTCCATAGTTGACACAGTCCCAAAATGTTTTGCTTGTCAGCAATCAAGTTTTCAAGATATATAACTTTCAAAATACAGAAATCCGTCACACCCTGATCTGTTTCACCTGTCGTTGTGCTTGTCTCCACCCCCCTCCAGGTGTCGCCCATCTTCCCCATTATCCCCTGTGTACTTATACCTGTGTTCTCTGTTTGTCTGTTGCCAGTTCATCTTGTCTTGTCAGGTCTTACCAGCGTGTTTTCCCATCTCCCTGCTTTATCAAATTCTGTTTCCTAGTAACCCCGGTTCTGACCATTCTGCCTGTCCTGACCCCGAGTCTGCCTGCCGTTCTGTACCTGCCTACCCTGACCCCGAGTCTGCCTGCCGTTCTGTACCTGCCTACCCTGACCCCGAGTCTGCCTGCCGTTCTGTACCTGCCTACCCTGACCCCGAGTCTGCCTGCCGTTCTGTACCTGCCTACCCTGACCCCGAGTCTGCCTGCCGTTCTGTACCTGCCTACCCTGACCCCGAGTCTGCCTGCCGTTCTGTACCTGCCTACCCTGACCCCGAGTCTGCCTGCCGTTCTGTACCTGCCTACCCTGACCCCGAGTCTGCCTGCCGTTCTGTACCTGCCTACCCTGACCCCGAGTCTGCCTGCCGTTCTGTACCTGCCTACCCTGACCCCGAGTCTGCCTGCCGTTCTGTACCTGCCTACCCTGACCCCGAGTCTGCCTGCCGTTCTGTACCTGCCTACCCTGACCACGAGTCTGCCTGCCGTTCTGTACCTGCCTACCCTGACCCCGAGTCTGCCTGCCGTTCTGTACCTGCCTGACTCTGACCAGTGTATAAACCTCTGCCTGTCCTGACCCCGAGTCTGCCTGCCGTTCTGTACCTGCCTGACTCTGACCAGTGTATAAACCTCTGCCTGTCCTGACCCCGAGTCTGCCTGCCGTTCTGTACCTGCCTGACTCTGACCAGTGTATAAACCTCTGCCTGTCCTGACCCCGAGTCTGCCTGCCGTTCTGTACCTGCCTGACTCTGACCAGTGTATAAACCTCTGCCTGTCCTGACCCCGAGTCTGCCTGCCGTTCTGTACCTGCCTGACTCTGACCAGTGTATAAACCTCTGCCTGTCCTGACCACGAGTCTGCCTGCCGTTCTGTACCTGCCTACCCTGACCCCGAGTCTGCCTGCCGTTCTGTACCTGCCTACCCTGACCCCGAGTCTGCCTGCCGTTCTGTACCTGCCTACCCTGACCCCGAGTCTGCCTGCCGTTCTGTACCTGCCTGACTCTGACCCCGAGTCTGCCTGCCGTTCTGTACCTGCCTGACCCTGACCCCGAGTCTGCCTGCCGTTCTGTACCTGCCTGACTCTGACCAGTGTATAAACCTCTGCCTGTCCTGGCCCCGAGTCTGCCTGCTGTTCTGTACCTTATTGACTCTGCCCTGGATTACGGACCTCTGCCTGCCTTTGACCTGTCTTTTGCCTGCCCCCTGTTTGGGTCAATAAACATCTGTGACTCTAGCTGTCTGCATCTGGGTCTTTAAAAAAAATATATATATTATTATTTAACTAGGCAAGTCAGTTAAGAACAAATTCTTATTTACAATGACGGCCTAGGAACAGTGGGTTAACTGCCTTGTTCAGGGGCAGAACGACAGAACTTATCCTGAGAACTTAAAATCATCCCCCTTATGATCCATTTTGCATCATACGATGCAAAACGCAGCATCATATCATGCAAAATGCATCATAAGGGGATGATTTCTGTATTTTGAAAGTTGCATATCTTGAAAACTTGATTGCTGACATGCAAAACATTTTGGGACTATGACAACAATGGACGAATGAAACAAATACCAAAACAGTGGGTGGAGGTATCCTTTACCACAGTGACTGACCTCCCTGTTATCCTCTATAGCCTCTGACAGGAAGACTATACCTGATGATAGAGAATAATAGAGATATCCTCTGGCTTAGTGAGGGCTGCTTGGAATACAAAGGCAATACATATGCAATATACACTGAGTGTACAAAACATTAGGAACACCTTCCTAATATTGAGTTGCACCCCCTTTTGCCCTCAGAACAGCCTCAATTCATCGGCGCATGGACTTTACAAGGTGTTCGAAAGCATTCCACAGGGATGCTGGCCCATGTTGACTCCAATGCTTCCCACAGTTGTGTCAAGTTGGCTGGATGTCCTTTGGGTGGTGGACCATTCTTGATACACACGGGGAAACTGTTGAGCGTGAAAAACCCAGCAGCGTAGCAGTTCTTGACACACTTAAACCGGTGCGCCTGGCACCTACTACCATACCCTGTTCCAAGGCAAGTAAATATTTTGTCTTGCCCATTCACCCTCTGAATGGTATACACACACAATACATGGCTCAATTGTCTCAAGGATTATAAATCCTTCTTTAACCTGTCTCCTCCCCTTCATCTACACTGATTGAAGTGGATTTAACAAGTGACATCAATAAGGGATCATAGCTTTCACCTGGATTCACCTGGTCAGTCTATGTGATGGAAATAGCCGGTGTTCCTAATGTTTTGTACTCATAACGTACATGCTTTAAACATGAACAGAGACATTTAAACATGAACAGAGACATTTAAACATGAACAGAGACATTTAAACATGAACAGAGACATTTAAACAGAGACATTTAAACATGAACAGAGACATTTAAACATGAACAGAGACATTTAAACAGAGACATTTAAACAGAGACATTTAAACATGAACAGAGACATTTAAACATGAACAGAGACATTTAAACATGAACAGAGACATTTAAACATGAACAGAGACATTTAAACATGAACAGAGAGTGGCCCTGCTAGGGAAATGTCTGGCAGCTCCACAAACAAGATGTACTGTACTGTAGCTCCATAAGGGAGTTGTACGGTGTAGCTAATGTATTCTACTTTTCACAGGGTGAAAGTTCATCTTCAGAGCTGATCACAGAGATAGGAAACAACAGGCTGAATCAGAGTGTAGCCTTTGCGGAACCTCTTACCTACCCACACGCTGTTTTTTACAACAAACAAACACACACAGGAGAAATACACATACACGCACGCATACACACACACACACACACGAGCAGTCACTCTGCTTTTGTAGTCAGAATGCCCAAGGAGCACATTAGAAGGAGTGTGTGTTTTATTTTCTTATCTGTTGAGAGCAGAGACACATCTCTATCTACCTCTCTATTATAAGAAACAGCATCTCTGCTAGACATCTCTATTCTCTATCATCAGACTGCTGCATTTCTACACTGACACTGACTGAATACTGGGTGGTCCTCTGTTTCACATCACAGTAACTCAACACAAAGACAATAACTAAAGTACAGCTGAGCTAGCAGCCATAGAGTGAGCCATAAAGCCTCAGCGCCAAGAGCAGAGCTCACTAATAAGGTTTAGGTGTGTGTGTGTGTGTGTGTGTGTGTGTGTGTGTGTGTGTGTGTGTGTGTGTGTGTGTGTGTGTGTGTGTGTGTGTGTGTGTGTGTGTGTGTGTGTGTGTGTGTGTGTGTGTGTGTGTGTGTGTGTGTGTGTGTGTGTGTGTGTGTGTGTGTGTGTGTGTGTGTGTGTGTGTGTGTGTGTGTGTGTGTGTGTGTGTGTGTGTGTGTGTGTGTGTGTGTGTGTGTGTGTGTGTGTGTGTTTGGTTGATGATCCAGAACCATATCACTACCGGACTAATAGTATGCCCCTGCCCACGGCTGCCAGAGCCAATCAAAGGATGACACACACTCATAGAGAAACTGTATCCCATAGCAGCGCCTCTGACCCGCATCACCTGTCAGAGATCCCCTGAATTAATAAACAAAAATAGAGGATGTTCCATTCATCTACCTCGCCTCCCTTACTGACGCGCCCTCAAAGATCTGAGAGGACTGGATAAGTGTCAATAAAATGGTGGACCCACCCTCTGACCTATCAAGAGTCTAGGCTAGTGGCATACATCCTACTCCTCAGGGGGAGTGACACAGTGCAGTGCACAGGAATAGAGGGGATGTTATGGATGTAGGGAATCAGAATGCAGAGACAGACTCAGCCCACAGGAAGTCTGTCTCAGTGTCTGCGACCTCTGGGGTGACCTCTGGGGTGAACAGCAAACAGTCTCGTCCTCCAGTCCTGCTCTGCCTGTCTCGACAAAGGGATACAGAAAGAGACTGAGGACAGAGTGAGGAGAGAGGGCAGAGGGCTAGCTAACTGGAGGGAGATGGAGAGGGCACAAGGCTAATTAGTGGTAGACAGATAGAGAGCAGAGGCATAGTGCTAATGGCCTGACGAGGACCGTTTGGCATGATCAAGTATTCAGGGGGAGAGAGAGATGGTGAGGAGGGAGGGGAGAGGAGGGGAAGGGAGGAAGGTAAGGTGAGAAGGGGGTGAAGCAGTGTGTTGTTTTTCTGGGAAGAGGGGGAGGATGGAGAAGTAGAAGGATGAGGTAGTGTAAGAGTTGTGTTTCAGTGAGGAGGGGGTGAGGTGAGGAGTGGGTGAGTAGGGGTGAGGCAGGGTTACTGCAGAGTGTTGTGTTACTGTGACCAGGCCCTCTAAGCCCCCGGAGGTGAGCAGAATTCCTAATGAGTTCTGAACTGTCAACAAGACTCGAGATCCACACTCGGGAATTCTGCTGCTTCCTATCAGGAATTATATTCTCTAACAGGAAGCGTCCACCCTCCCACTCCCCTCGCTCTCGCTACACAGACATACAAACACACACCGTACACTTGACGCACGCACAAACACACACACCACAGACACACACACACACAGACACACACCTCCCTCAGCCCATCCCCTCTGTGCCTGAGGGATAAAGCTAGGCGCTCGGCTAGACCAACGAATAACAGCTCAAATTGGAGGAAATGGGATCTAAAATTACATTTCAGAGAGTCTCATTGAAAGTGCATGCCTGCGACCTGGTTAGATTCATATTAAGACTCAATATCCTGTAGGGACATCAGAAATATTAGTCAAGCATCACGTAGCAATATAACATCTGCCCATTCACGTCCCTTTGATCAGGTTATAGAGACAGAGAGGCTGAGAAAATGGAATGGTAATGGGGTTACAATATTATGCACCTCATGTAGATACATCCTAATATATCTGCAGTCAAAAAGATTCACTGTCGTGAAAAAATGGAAGGCAGGTCGAATTAACCTCACCCCATGTTTTGTCCCCCGCACACATTGACTCATGTTTAAGAATAGTAATGACGGTAATGAGACATTATTTGTCATAGTCTATAAAGAGTATAGGTGTAACAATATCAGGTTTGATATATCAATGAATTGATGACAGAGCTGTAGAGAAGACAGGGCCCTGCCCAAGCCACCAGATATAATATGGTACACTGACTCCACCTACTGGTAACAGTAGAGATGGCAGATTCCCCATTGATACAATAATAGTGTCAGAGAGAGAGTGAGTGAATGAGTGTGAGTGTGTGTGTGTGTGTGTGTGTGTGTGTGTGTGTGTGTGTGTGTGTGTGTGTGTGTGTGTGTGTGTGTGTGTGTGTGTGTGTGTGTGTGTGTGTGTGTGTGTGTGTGTGTGTGTGTGTGTGTGTGTGTGTGTGTGTGTGTGTGTCTAATCTCTGTAGACCACAGTCCACACTCTGTTTTATCCCAGCTATCTCTTTCACAAACAAACCATCTTGTGTCTATCAGACAGTGTCCTATCAGACAATGCCAACTAAACCCACACGGTCCAACTAACCCCCTCGTCTGCACTCCAGCCACTGAACCACTCACTAAAGACTACATGATGACACTCCGGCAAGTCAACCCAACCAGAACATCATCACCTTATTAGGGGGCAGAAGCTATTCAAAGCAAACTCATCAGCACCATACTGTGGCCAAACAGACACATTGCAGTTAACTGGACTTATTTTGCTCAATTCCGACATGCCCCTTCTCCCTGAAGTGTGCACTCATTCACCCCAGAGATGGACAGTACTTCTGTTACATGTATTTGATATATGTATTTCAACTACTTCTGAGTATTTAGTCATTTGTATTACACTGGGCTGAACTACACTCCAATGGATTTTGTAACAAGATACCGTCCAGAACTGTAATTTGTATTTTCAAAATACTAAATACTTTTCTATGCTAATTTTTTTATTGTGGTTCGCAATTTTGCCCACCCCTTTTCACCTTGCATTGGTATCAGAAGTCTGATGGCACCATGGTGGGATAAGAGCATCTGCTAAATTAACTAAATATATACTGATCATAAATATAAACTCAACATGCAACAATTTCAAAAATGTCACTGAGTTACAGTTCATAATAAGGAAATCTGTCACTAGAAATAAATTCATTAGGCCCTACTTTATGGATTTCATATGACTGGGAATACAGATATGCATCTGTTGGTCAAACACCTTAAAAAAAGGATCTGAAAACCAGTCAGTATCTGGTGTGACCACCATTTGCCTCATGCAGAGCGACACATCTCCTTTGCATAGAGTTATTCAGGCTGTTGATTGTGTCCTGTGGAATGTTGTCTCACTCCTCTTCAATGGCTGTGTGAAGTTGCTGGATATTGGCGGGAACTGGAACACGCTGTCACACAAGACGATCCAGAGCAGCCCAAACATGCTCAATGGGAGACATGTCTGGTGAGTATGCATGCCCTGGAAGAACTGATGCATTTTCAGCTTCCAGGAATTGTGTACAGATTCTTACGACATGGGGCTGTGTATTATTACGCTGAAACATGAGGTGATGGCGGCGGATGAATGGCACGACAATGGGCCTCAGGATCTCATCACGGTATCTCTGTACATTCAAATTGCCATTGATAAAATGCAATTGTGTTCTTTGTTCGTAGCTTATGTCTGCCCATACCATAACCCCACCGTCACCATGGGACACTCGGTTCACAACGTTGACATCAGCAAACCACTCGCCCACACGACTCCATACACAGGGCCTGCGGTTGTCAGGCCCTTAGGACGTAAAGCCAAATTCTCTAAAACAACGTAGCAAAGATGAATGAATATGAATTTCACGCTCCCTCAAAACTTGAGACATCTGTGGCATTAAGTTGTGTGACAAAACTGCACAATTTAGAGTGGCCTTTTATTGTCCCCAGAACGAAGTGCACCTGTTGCTGTTTAATCAGCTTCTCAATATGGCACACTTGTCAAGTGGATGGATTATCTTGGCAAAGGAGAAATGTAAAGGAGGGATGTAAGCAATTGTGAGCACAAAATTTGAGAGAAATAAGCTTTTTGTGCATATGGAACATAGATATTTTTATTTCAGCTCATGAAACATGGGACCAACACTTGTTGAGTTTATATTTTTGTTCAGTGTAAATGCATTTGCAGAAAGCATTTGCAGTATTATTCTAATGAGTTCCGGCCAGAAACAAGGCCAATAATAATACCCAGTGTGCTTTGCAGTTCATTTTGGTTCATTTTCACATATACATTTACATTTAGGCAATTTAGCAGACACCCTTATCCAGAGTGACTTACAGTCAGTGTATTCAACTAAGGAAGATAAACAAGAACATATCACAGTCATAGCAAGTAAAACAGTTCTGTAATCGTTACTGAGAATGTTGTTGCTGTTCAGGCCGGCTACTTACAAATGTATTTCTGTATTTTAAAATACAAAATACAAGTATTTTGTGGTTCACTTTGATTAGTTGATCTTTATGGTATTTTGTCATTCTATTTGGTCATTTTTGCCCATTCCCGATTCACCCCAGGCATAAGCCTACATATCTGAATGCTCTCGCGGAGGAGGGTTGGTCAACATGCAGTCGCCAAGTCTGCCATATGTCTGACAACAATCTGATGCTTTTAAATCCCTGAGGGGGAGTGAGTCAGTACAGGTTTCCGGGAGAGAGGGGAGAGTCTGAATTGGGCTACAAGTCTGGACTGTTGAGCTGTAAACTATGTAGACAGACTGTGCAGTTGAGTTGAAGGACATGTTTGTCAGCCTAGTCTATACAAAAATATATTTTTGACAAATAACATTGCAGCTGCAGATGAGAGTCTGCATTTATCCAGTCAAAGCGTCCTTAACATCTGATCCAAGACACCTGTGTGTCCTTTGTGCCAGTGGGTGTTAATATCACAGTAATATCACATTAAAAGCAGGGCCCAGTAACCTGTTAATACCTCAGTAATAGCAGGCTATAGGTCCCAGAGAGAGACATTTGAACACACTGAGTGAGTTAACATAAATCGTGGAGCAGAGGCTTGTGGGAAACATAGTTACCTAGGAAACTGAGAAATCCTGCACATGATACCATCCCAAAATACTGTCTGGGACCAAACTGCAGTAGCCTAGGATATTTCATCTTTCTAGGTCAGGATTTGTATAGTGGTACACTAGGCTAAAGAAAGATTTACAGTAGTGTATATTAATTAAGCCATTATGCCAGGCCTACAGACCTAGGGCTACTGGGAGATTATATTGCTCAATTATGTCTTTTTATTTTATTTAACCTTTATTTAACTAGGCAAGTCAGTTAAAAACGAATTCTAATTTACAATGACGGCCTACCCCGGCCAAACTCAGACGACGCTGGGCCAATTGTGCACCGCCCTATGGGACTCCTAATCACAGCCGGATGTGATTCAGCCTGGATTCAAACCAGGGACTGTAGTGTCAGCTCTTACACTGAGATGCAGTGCCATAGACCACTGCGCCACTCTGGAGCCAAAAAGTACTCAAATGATAAATTCATAATATGGCCTATAGGCTAGCATGCCATTATAAATCGATGACAGATGTTTGTTTGACATTTCAGATGGCCACATGACCGTTAAACCAGCGGGATGTTAGGTCACTACCCACTACTGTATAGTTTAGTCGCGTCATATGCGGAACTTGCGTTTTTTCTCCCATGTCACGCCCCCTCCGCCGCGCTCAATTATTCTCCTCTCTTTGCTGCGGAGAGGGGAAGAGGCGAAGCGAGAGGGTTTACTCCGCCCAAAATGTGTCCATGAAAATAAGTGAGAAATGTTTGTATGGCGGTCAACGAGAGCGTGTCAAATTTGGTCAACAGAAAATGTAATTGGTAATTTGCTACATGAGGCTTATTTGGTCTAAGATATGTTTTATAATGGTTAGGTTGTTGTTACAAATGCGCTGATATAAGTGGACACACGTGGCATTTCGGCAACTAAAAAAAAAAAACTTTATCGCAGAGTTTGAAAACCCAGAGGCGTTGTTTCTTTAGTTGTTCATTTTCTAAATAAATCTAAAGGCACAACCTAGATTCAAGCCAATATCTTAAGTAGTTGAAAATGTCATTACTCCGACCTTGTGAAAGTGACAAAGTGACACGTTTTATTTTTTATCAAAAACTTTATATCGAGGGAGTGCCTTTGATTTGCACATGCGCAGTTCGGCGCGAAACGACCAATTGACCCGATAACATGTTTTTGCGCATGAGTTCAGCTACCCATTATTTCATTTATTTTTTATTGAACAGTAACATGCAAAACACACACAAAAAAACAGAACAGCCAGAGCGATTCCACAAAGAAATAAGGAAAACTTTAAAAAAAAATACAAATCCACATTATATCAATTCAAATACAGACATGTAGCGAATACATTTTTAAGACATTTTGTTTTGTGTACGTTTTAATGATTCTAAATAGTTTTCCAAATCAGATTTTTAAAAATAAGAAAAGGGCCTTTTTCTTCATAGATTTTGATTTGTGCATGAAAAATGTTCCTAATAAAAGAAAGAGATTTATGACATACTCACGTCCAATTGTGGAATCAGTGTAGTAAAATAATATGTCAAACTTAGATATTTCAATGGTTGTATGCATTTTGTTGCCAAGATATAGTTTTACATCAGTCCAGAACACTTCACTATGTAAACAATAACAGAATAAGTGTTCAATAGATTCGGTTTCTAGTTCACAAAAACTGCACTCACTGTTAACATCAGGTATATATTTAGAAATCAATATTTTACACGGGTAGAATCTATGTATAATCTTTAAAGGAGACCTCGTTTACTTTATTGGTCGCCATAAATGTGTGTGGCGTGAGTCAAGCACGGCGCCAGTTTACATCAAACGATGAAGCCCAACAAAATATCACAGAGGGAATAGACATCCTGTAGAAAATATCCCTTAATAAACGATTGTTACATTTCTTATCTAGTAAACCTATGCCATTCACGTGGATATCGCTTACAAAAGGAGTTATTCCAAAATATGCATTATTCTGAAGTAAAGATTTTATCCCACTGGGTATAGCTTTTATAACCGTGTCATATTCCTTGCTTGAAACCTCAAAGTTGTATCTAGGAATATGACATTACCTACACGCGTGATCTGGGATTTCTATTGGAGAAGCAGTTTCTGCCTATCTTCATACTGTAGTCCTACTGTATTTGACTTTTGTGCCTGTTGTTCACAAGCGTATCTGCCCTCTCGTTGGCTAGAATGGTCCCATCTGATCTCGCCTCCTCCCACCTACCTTCCATCTTTGAGGACATGTATGTCTATTGTTAAAGCGGTCACTCGACTATCTTATCAATATAATAGAACATCTTTGCTGTGGCTCAGGTGCAAAGCCGCTAACGACACCGCGGCAGCTCCGTTAAAAGTACAGAATGTGCCAGGAAAAAAGAACAAGCGCTGCTCTCTGATTCTCTCCGAGGAGAGAGAGAGATCAACCATGGCCAGTTGTCGGAGAGAGAGCCCGCGGAGCCGGGCAGGACAGGGAGGTGGCAGTCTGAGAGCAGCGAGGAAGCCCCGGCAGAGAGATCCATCCAGCGAGTTAGGGGACGCGGGCGAATCAATGACAGATCTACCACAATGGTTGCGGCTTTATTTCTATGGGATGCACGGTATCACTTTGGATATCCTCCTGTCGTCGGTGCAGGGGCTTTTGGCTGACAGCGACCCCAAACTGTTCGGTTTTTCCTCCCCGTACCTCTGCATCATGCACTCGGTGACCCATTTCTTGCTGGAAAAAATATATTCGCAAAAGAAGTGCTTTCAAGGACGCACAGTAGTTTTTCACCTTGTTTTCTATCCCTCTGTGTACATCGGGCTGCAGATCCTGATTGGGAATATAAACACGCTGACCGAGCACGTTAGAATAGTCTCTGCCACTCATCTCGTCGTTCATTACCTACTGTCCCTGTACTTCACCCAAGTATTCCACAAGGGGCTTGCGCGGCTGCGCTACCACTGCCCCGGGAAACGGACCATGTCTACCCCGGAAAAGCGCACCCTTGAGCCGCTTCCTAATAACGGTCTGCCCGATGTTGTGCGATTCCTCTTCTTTGGAATGCACGGCTTTCTGGACGAGATCCTTTTTACCTCGATATTCAACCTTGTGGAGAAATCGGACCGGACCATGAGTGGCCACACGTCCCTGTGGTCCTTCCTGATGTACGGAAGCTGCAGCTTCGTGGTAGAGAAACTCTACCTGCATTTGCACTTCAGACGGGGCTGGAGCACCTGGAGGCGGCTCCCCATCTATATCTGCTTCATCTACACCTGGGAGTTCTGTTGGGGGCTGGCGCTGCGGCAGTACGGCGCATGCTCATGGGACTATTCCCACTATCCATTCAACTTCATGGGCCTGATCACGCTCCTCTACCTGCCCGGATGGGTCTGCATCAGTCTCTACCAGGATATTCTGTCCAGCGTTCTGCTGCGCGTGGTGGTGTGTGCCAAAGACGAGGATTGAGGCCACTCAGGGCAGGGGGCTGGCATCAACGTCTGCCATGTGTCCAGGAAAAAACTGCATTATAGGCCTAGGTCACATCTGATTTAGGGACTATTGATACTAATACAAATAAAGAAGAGGACATTTAAGACCATCAACGGGGTACCCGCACTTAAATAATGTGTATTTCCCCTGTGGAAATGTGGAATTGATGTGGCTGTTTAGACATCTTTTATCAATGATTCTAACAAATAGACTAGCAATTTGTGACAGGTAGCCTAAAAGCACAGACATGCCTTGCCTGGCATGTGATTTAGTTTAGTTTATTAATTCGACCATTTAAAAAAAACAAGCACACATAAAACTTAAAAGCCATACATGCACATGAATAAAATCATCGAGGATAACACACAATAACGTCTGGGACTTATTTCCATTGTGGTCCTCTTGAGACAAGATGGATATACTGTGTGATGACACACAGACATGCCTTCTGCTGTCATGACATCTGCCATTTCTAACTTTGATGTAGATGAAACTAGAATATTTTACAATTTACACTTCACTTGCTTGCTCATTTTAGAGCTGTGAATAATTTCCTAAACTATATTGACAAAGTCAGCCATATGCATGGTGGCACCATTTGATTTGGTTGGTCTCTACAATCCCAGAGCTCTGAACTCATTTCTGCATGGCTGCATTCATGATCACTTAATTGCTTAAATCTTATTACCTTCAAAGAATGCATGACATTTGGAAATAAAATAGGTTCTAAAAAGTTCCGAATGTATGTAGCATGAGATGTAATCGAACAGAATAGAACGGGTGGTGGACCGAATTCATTTCACTGTGAATCTTTTTCTGAACCAAACCTTAACCTTACTGTGTTGGAGTGCCTTTCTGAGCAAACCTACAGACAGCTGGACTAAAGACAAACTGAACTACACTGTGGGCCAGGTTCCCCCTAGTCCTGGCTGAACTAAAAAAGAAGCTCAATGGGGAATTGAAAGAGCTTTTTAGTCTACAACTATAGGCTTAATCTGGGTCATGTAAACAAGCAATGTGTGCCAATCAGACAGACCCTGAGGATCAGCTTTAATCTTCTCCCTTCTTTACATAGGGACATCCCAGCCCCAGGCTTGTTTACCTCACATTTATAAAGCAACAGAGCACCAGTCAGCGTTTTATGGTTTACACTCTATAGGTTGATCTGGAGTGGGCAATATCAGCAGTCAGCAGACCTGGGTTCAAATGCTACTTGAAATCTTTCAGGCACTTTCACTGTTTGTTTTAACTTGCCTGGAGTGCGAGACGGGCGGGGTTTGAATGTTTGCGGCTATTCTATTGGCTCCACGCCAGGAAAGCTCAATCAAGCCTAGATAAAGTATTTGAAATGATTTCAAAATAGTATTTGAATCCAGGTCTGGGATCAACCTCCAGGTATAGAGCCCTTTGCCCTTTGGCATAGATCTTTCTGCCTGTTTTATTTCCTCGTTTGCCACTGTACCACACGGTAACGTCTCATGTTCTCTCTGAGAGGCCAAACACATACAGTATGTGAGGATACCTGGCACTGTGACTTCATTAGCAACCTGTTCCAACAGTATACTCTTTGGAAAGTTTTGAAACGTATAGTTTTTGCTCTTGTACTGATTTTATGATTCTCTAGCATGTTTTTAATGCATTTTACTGCCTGCCTTCGTCAGTCCTGGGGATTCCGTGAAACGATGGTTGGAGGTAACTGAAAGCTGGTAATATTGATGAGTAACACTAGTCCAGGGAAAAAGATCATATAACATATGTTATTAAAATATTACAACTTTTACACATGTTGATTTTTGACAGATGGTTCTGAATATGGACTGAATGTTTCATGCCGTGAGAGTTTCCCTGTCCTGGGCGAACAAACAATACCTTCCAGTCTTCTGGAGACTCACACTGGACTGACTGAAATAACACAATTATTTTCCTTTTGGTTTGTCATTTCAAAATGGTGGGCTTTTGTTGTGAGCGGTGCAAAAGAACGACGCACACGGTGAATAGGACCAGGAGTTTCTGTCCTGGTTATGTGGTCGGGGAGAATCTCCTGTCCCTGGTGAAGTTGTTATCTTAACTATATGATCATGTTTCTTTTCAAATGTGAGGTTTGGAAATCATTCATCAACTGTATTTAATAATACACTGCAATCATGCACTACATGGCTCACAATGAGGAAGTAAAACCATGTTTATTTTATTTTTTTTTTATTTTATTTATTTAACCTTTATTTAACCAGGTAGGCAAATTGAGAACACGTTCTCATTTACAATTGCGACCTGGCCACGATAAAGCAAAGCAGTTCGACACATACAACAACACATAGTTACACATGGAGTAAAACAAACATATAGTCAATAATACAGTGAAAAAAAATAAGTCTATATACAATGTGAGCAAGTGAGGTGAGATAAGGGAGGTGAAGGCAAACAAATATATGTATAAATAAATAAAAATATAAAAAGGCCATGGAGGCGAAGTGAGTACAACACAGCAAGTAAAATAAAAACTAAAAAACACTGGAATGGTTGGTTTGCAGTGGAAGAAAGTGCAAAGTAGAGACAGAAATAATGGGGTGCAAAGGAGCAAAATAAATTAATAAATAAATACAGTAGGTAAAGAGGTAGTTGTTTGGGCTAAGGTTATAAATGAAGAGAGCCGAAATTATTCTTGCTACTGTATGCCCATGGTGGAATTGAAATGAATCAATCACTGGGTGGAAATAGTGTAGCCTGCGTACTGTACATTACTTAAATATCAAAGAATTCCATGTTGAACCGCCAACGGTTGGCCCAGTTCATGTTCATGTTGTCTTGATTGACATCGTGCTCTCACTAAATTGCTTGTATTTACAGGTTGTCTGTGTTTCTCTCAGATCAGCTTCCTTGGAAAGCTGCACAATGTTATAAAAAACAAAATGCCTGACCTTTACAGGAAACCGCACCTCAAATATATAAAGTCAACAATGCTCTGTGACTGGATCAAGAGATACTAAATGACTCTTATCTGTGCCTGGTGTCAGATTGAGTCTGCATGAGAGGCAGAGATGATGAATCTGGTTTTTCCACCTCTGTACTGTTTGTTGTTTGTGTGTGTGTGTGTGTGTGTCTCTGTGTGTGTGTGTGTGTGTGTGTGTGTGTGTGTGTGTGTGTGTGTGTGTGTGTGTGTGTGTGTGTGTGTGTGTGTGTGTGTGTGTGTGTGTGTGTGTGTGTGTGTGTGTGTGTGTGTGTGTGTGTGTGTGTGTGTGTGTCTCTGTGCGTGTGCGGGTGTGTGTAGACTAGGCTACCCATGGAAAGTTGTCAAGGAGACCATTCAGCGAGGTTGGAGGGGTAAGGTAAGAAGAGCTGTATTGTACATGTTGTACCTGTTATTTATGTTCTCATATATCTAATACCCAGCGACACAGCACCACCAGCCTATCTGATTGGCCATAAACATCTAGGGACAACATTGGCTTATCTAATTGGCCGGATGACTCCCATCATTCACTTCTCCTTCTGGACTCATTATCTCCCTGTAGACTTCCTCTATTTGTTACAACTGTAAATCACTGATACTAACACAGCATTTAGTGTTGCTGTTTACTGCTTCACTGGTTCTCTGAGGTATCACTTCTCTGTTTCCAGTTAAAACACCTGCACACGCTCAAACTTGTGGGCCTAACTTCAGAAGTCTGGCAAAAAAATTCAAGGTCATTCTTTACAGAGTAAAGCAGGCTAACGCTTAAATTCCATATATCTACAGTAATCTACTTTAATGCTTAATAAGGCTTTGGGCTCTACCGTGGTCCCCCCCCCCCCCCCCCCCTCGAGTTTCAAGAAGGGGTGAGGACCAACTCCAAAGTAAGGCAGGAGTCATCCACAAACACAAGGTTTATTATTATTAGGGCAGGGCAAGGAAAATCTCATATGACACTTTTGGCCATTTACTTTCATTACATTCGTTCACAATGAGTGGAGAAGAAACTATTAGTACCTCTTGTCAATGTCAATTAATAAAATATTTATAATAGCAGCTGTAATAGGTGCCTGTCTTCACAACATCAACACCGTGAAGGTCAGTAGTGCAATAGACAACCAATGACACTGTAAATACTCACAGAGACAGAGAGTCGCGTTTTTATTTACATATACACTCAAATGATATACAAATAACTACTGGAGACATGTTGTCACGTATTAACCATCTCTACTTGCAAAAAACTCCTCTTCGTTCCTGTCGCAACATATCTATGTCCTGCTGAATGAAATCAGTAGACCAGTAAATCAGTATGGAGCTTCATCATTACTGCAGTGTGAACTTTATTAAGGCACATGGACAACAGTGACCTGAAACACCCAGGTTGTACAGTACTGCATGGCACACACTATAGTTTGTCCTTATCCGCAATCAACAACCTTTTAGTCAACATTTCACCCGAAGCCATCATCTGCATGAGACGTCACTGACCTCTGATTATTATTACTGTATTATTATAAAGGTCAAACAAGAGACTTGTGCCACCTTGTGTATGTTACACAGGACACAGTCCAGTTACACAGGTCAACACACATGATCCATCCATCGGTGTTTCAGTGTTTTTTCAAGTTCTCTTTAATGGTTGATTGTTCCATATCAGCTATCACTTTATTCAGTGTCTTGGTCTTGTCAGACAGACCCTGCTGCTTCAGTCTAAACACCAGTGCTTTAGACAGGTGTATGGGCAGCTTGGGGGAACATGTCCGTCCTGCATAGCATTGACAGGTGAACCTCCTGGAGAAGAGAGTCAGGTCAGCCAGACTGGGCGTCCCCAGGACCATGTACGTGCCCCTGGCCCGGAGGATACGGAAGTTCCCTGAGGACAGGTGGAGGTAGTGGTCCGACTCATAGTGCTTCCGGACGCAGCGCCCGTTCCCCTGGCACAGGAAGTCGCTGCAGAGCTGGGCGGCGGCTGTCACGTTGGCGACGTAGGGGTTGAGCGTGGTGGTGAGGTACGAGGAAAGAGCCTCACAGGACGCCTGTGGGAAGGGAGGGTGGAGGGAAGAAACAATACATAAAATAAAGTTATAGTGGATTCATATGTGCTGGAGTTTAAGGTAATATTCTATTCATGGTGAGAATACTTTTTTTAATGTTTTTGTATAGTTTTGTTGCTTAAAACAATATTCTGTGTCTCAAATGGCAACTTATAAATGTCAGTGGTATTGGCTTTCAGTGTGAGTGGGCAGTATCATCTTGAGTGTGTATGTGTGTCAGAAGCCCTGTTTATACCTGGCTCTAGCATGCGTCCTTTGTCCTGATATTGTCTACATTCTGATTTTGCCCACATTTTCAGAACTATGTGAGGCTTTGGTATTAACATGTATTAACATGTGACTCAAATCCGTCCGTTGTGTCCGCATTGTGACCAAATTTCCTGGTCCCTTCTGGTTTCCTGGTCCCTCCCTATATGCGTATTTATTTATTTTAAGATACATTTTGATGCCATAAGTTAATGGTGCCACCTGTCAAATATTTTAGAAGGCAGGATAAGGATGATTGAAATGGTTTCACTGTCCAGATCCATGTACACTTGTAAGATATCCAGACACAATGCGTGCCTGACCACCTCTGGAGGTGGTGAAGAAGATCTGATCACAATGCATCTTTTGATTGTCTACATACACCTGTCTGAAAATGTGGGCACAATCAGAATGTGGACAAGATGTGGACAAATGTCACAACCAGATATAAACAGGGCTAGAGTATCACCTAACCTTGTCATCGTAGTCGGCACTGGCCCCCCACAGCACGGCTCCTGAGGCCCCCACAGCAGCACTCTCCCCGATGGTGCTGACAAGGTCCCCCTGGAGAACATCACACAGTTAACGCAGAGAAGGGTTATTATTACTGTGGTAGGGGGTATGACAGAGGTAACTGCACCTCAGTACAACATTTCTCTGACCTCAGATCCCCACCATCACCCTGTTTCATGTGTCTGGGGGGTAGGGGCTAGCTAGAGACTCATTTAGGATTGGTCAAAAGCCTCTGTAAGAAGATATTTCTCACCTGGCTGAGGAAGCGTCTGTTCTGGTCGATGAAGACGGGTCGTGTGTACACGTAGACGGGTGCGGTGGTGGGCCGGGCGGGCAGGGCAGACACCCTCAGCGCCTCCTGGACTCGGTTCCTCACCAAGAGGGCGGCGCTATGCCTGTCCCCTAGAGACGCCTAAAAGAGGCACAACAACCCCATAGGAGTTAGTCTCCCTTACCTACAAACTAGGAAGCACTAGACTTTTAGTATAGCCTGCCAGACTACATAGGAGATGGCAAAACGAAAACACATCTGGGGGTAGATGTTAGATTATGAATTAGTCATATCCTGCCCCGCCCCCCCAAAAAAACATTCTTACCTGCAGGTATATAGAGGGGTAGAGTGCGGAACTAGCCTCCCACAGCCAGAGTAGCTCATCGTTCTGCCCCCTCACCTCCCTGGAACATCTCCCTGTGTATCCCGGCTCCATCCATCCATGGTTATAACAGTTGGGGAACAGGTAGAATCCCCACTGGTAGTTGGGCCTGAGCCGGCTACCCAAGGACAGAGTCTCTGCCATGTAGCTGCGGGCTGCTGCCTGGAACTGCTTCTTGGCTGTAGCCGTGGCCCGCCGAGCTGTGAGTGAGCGGTCCCTCTGGCGGGCATGGGTCACTGATAGGGTCCTGTAGATCCACTTGGAGCCCCAGTTCCTGGCCCACAGGGGGCGCCAGTCCTCCCAGTCGATCACAGCCAGGCCACGGGCCATCCTGGAGGGAGGTGGAGCAGTAAAGTTATACACTTATTATGCACTGATCTAAGGTCAGTTTTGTGTCCCCAACTCTCCCATAATGGTTAAGGTTAGTGTTTGAACATGGTGTGCTAAACATCGATCTGTGCCTAAGGGCAACCTCTACATGGTTAATAATTAAGGTTAGGATTTTGGAGCTGATTCTAGATCAGTACTTGGAGGGGATGTAGTAGTTGATGTCAGCACGGGCCTTGGCCAGACTGGCCCTAAGGTTTCCTCTCTGGGGGATGCCTCCGTAGAACTGCTGCCTTGAAGGCAGGTCCACGTGGGGGTAGAGCCCCAGTCGGTCAGTATAGAACAGAGACAGGAACTGACCTGGCACCTAGAAACAGGGAGGAAGGAAACACAGTAACGTTTTTGTTGGGAAAAAGTTATGTCTTGTACTTCTCGCAATAAATCCCCGTTAGGACATTGAAGTATATGATTGTTTCAGGTTTGATGTGTCAAACATTGTTATGGACATCCTTCAATTTCAAACATGTTACCAGCTTTCCAAGAGGAATGTGTGTATTGTTTCTTACCTTGGCAGGTGTGGCCACGCCTCTGTAGGGGGAGGTGTCCAGGGAGATGTTGTACCTGTTACAGACCAGCTTTGGGATGTTCCAGGTCACTATGAAGGGCTCACGGTCAAATAGAGGGGGAGCAGTGTGGGGGAGAGGATGGGGGGAGGTTTTGGGCGGATGAGGAGTGAAGGTTTTGGGTAAGGGACGCGTGGTAGAGGGAAGAGGAGCGGTTGTTGTTTTGGGAAGAGAAGGAACAGTCGTTCTGGAGAGAGGAGGGGTGGAGGCCTGAAAGAAAGGAGGAGTGGTAGTTTTGGGACGTGGATGGGAAGTTTTGGGGAAGGGACTGGTGGTACGGGGGAGAGGACGAGGAAGAGAAGGGGAGGTTTTGAGTAAGGGAGGGTTGGTCGTTTTGGGGAGACACGGGCAGGAGGTTTTGAGAAGGGGAGGGGTGGTATGAGGAGGTGGAGGAGGGGAGGTTTTGGGGGGGAGTGTGATGGTGGTTGTGAACAGGGGAGGGATGGTGGTGGAGGAAGTATAGAGGGGAGGAACGGGGGAGGACTGAGAGAGAGGAGAGGTGGTGATTTGGAGGAGAGGAGGGATGGTCGTTTTGGGGAGACGAGGCCGAGAGGTTTTTGGGCGATGAGTGGAGAAGATTTTGGGGAGACGACGGCGATATGTTTTGGTTAGGTGATGGGAGGTATCGGGAAGAGGAGGGACAATGGTTGTGAAGGAAGTGTAGGGGACAGGAGAAGGGGAGAATTGAAAGAGAGAAGGGGTAGTGGTTTTGGGCAAAGGAGGCACGGTGATTTTGGGGAGACGAAGGTGGGATGTTTTGGGAAGACGAGTGGGGGAAATTATGGGGAGATGAGGAAAGGTAGTTTTGGGGGTTTTGGGAGAGGTTTTGGGTAGGGGAATGGTCATATAGGGAGTAGGAGCAGGGGAGGTTATGGGAAGAAGAGGGAAGGTAGTTTTGGGGAGAAGAGGGCGAGAGGTTTTTTGGAGACAAGGGCGAGAGGTTTTGGGGAGATGAGTCAGGGAGGTTTTTGGGAGGGGACTGGCTGTGTCGGGGAGAAGAGAAGGGGATGTTTTGGGGAGATGAGGGCGGTAGGTTTCGGGGGGATAAGTGCGGTAGGCTTTGGGGGGACGACGGCGGTAAGTTTTGTTTAGGGGAGGCAAGGTATTGAGGACAGGAGGAGGGGAGGTTTTGGGGAAAGGAGGAACAGTTATTGTGGAGAGGGGAAGTATGGTGGTGGAGGTGGTGAAAGGGAAAGGAGCAGGAGAAGACTGAGAGACAGGAATGATGATTGTTTTCGAGAGAAGTGGACGGGGGGTTTTGAGCAGATGAGTGGGGGAGATTTTGGGGAGACGCAGGTGGGAAGTTTTGGGGAGGGGACTGGTCATATAGAGAGGAGGAGGAAGAGAAGTTTTGGGGAGACGAGGGTGGGAGGGTTTTTGGAGGAGGCGTGTAGTATGGGGGAGTCGAGGGCGAAAAGTTTTGGGTTTGGCACGGGTGGTATGAGGTAGAGTAGCGTGGGAGCTTTTGGGAAGAGGAGGAACAGTGTTTTTGGAGAGGAGTGGGATGGTGGTGTAGGGGAGAGGAGCGGGCGAGGACTGAGAGAGAGGAAGGGTTAAGGTGATGAAGGAAGTTTGATGTTGGGGCTGGGGGGATGTGGAAGTGTGGGTGAGAGGAGAGGTGGCAGTAAGTGTAAGAGAAGGGCTGGAGGTTGTTGGAGGTAGGAGGGTAGTGGAGCTGATGACACCCAGGAGAGAGAGGTTGAGGGCGGACAGCAGCAGTACAAAGCCCCTGCTCTTCTGGATGTACCAACCCATCCTTTCTCCTGGGGAGGAGAAACATTCAGCAAAGACACAGACAACAAACTGTCAATATGAAGTGTACTGCGTATAGAACATATATACTGTACAGATTTACAGATGGCTGTTTGTCTTAGTCATTTAGAACTTACAGTCATTTAGAACTTACAGTCATTTAGAACTTACAGTCATTTAGAACGTATAGTCATTTAGAACTTACAGTCATTTAGAACTTACAGTCATTTAGAACTTACAGTCATTTAGAACTTACAGTCATTTAGAACTTTCATTCTACAGACATTGATTTGTTTCACAGAGGGATTTGTATCATCTTAACAATCTTCTCACAAACATTTTTCAATCCCTTTCCCCATGTCCTTAAATGAACCTCCTTGGCTAAAGGTCTTTGCCATGTCAGAATGCTGGCTATGGCAGCTGAGTGCCAGCCTCAAAGATGCCCACAAAGATGGCTGGCGCCGTATGGAAGAACTGCCATGGAACTGCCATTTGGACAATCACTATCCCTTATCCCTAGCCTGCCAAGAATAACCCACAGATAGACATCACGACAAGGTAAAAGACAGACGACACGGTACCTGGTCATCCCTTCACATCAGGTCTTAACCACAGCTCCTTGATCTGACGACACTCTGGATCCAACGAAGACACCTTGGCTTTTGGAGAAATGGCTTTCGCACCTCATCGGACCAGACTAAGAAGGTACTGTAAAAACAACCTCCTGGTATCCTATACAGAGGAGACTAGACCCATTTCCTACACAGACCAACCGGAGAGAGGAGAAAGCTGGGCAGAGCTGTGTATAAGGATGCACCCACCACTGCCTGTTTGTCTATCGAGAATAACTTGTTATGGTCTGCACCAGCCAAGTTGGTCTTGGAGCAAGAGAGGATGAGACACCTGGGTGTGAGGTTGTGGAGCGTGTACTGTTTTAACCTCTGTAATGTCGCAAACAGTCTGGGACCGGGGGCAGGAGCTTGGCCGGAGTAAACACGGATCGTTAAGAGGATCGACTGGGGCAGCATATGGGACTAGGGCTAGGTTAGGCTGGGGTATGGGGGTACGGCAGGGGATGGGGATTGTGATCGATAAGGCGATTGGTAAGGGGATCTTGAAGGGGATGAGCTGGGGCTGCATATGGGGTTGGGACTGAGCTTGGGACTGGACAGAGCATCACACACAGCTTATGCTTAGTATTTATAGCAGTATTTCCGAATGCCTTACTCATTCTGATTTGATTGCCTTTACACTGCACTGAAACAAAGCCGCCGTAAAATAGAGGTGTCACATGTCACAGTCAACCGCACATATGTTCCAGGAAATGAAACCTGAGCTGGTTATCGAAGCAGTGTAGCAGTGTAGGACTCTAAATCACTGAGACTTCCTGAACCTGACAGTCTGAGGAAGAGCTTATAACTTTCTATTGTCTGGTTCAGAGCACATTGTTTTGGTCGTCTCCGGTACGCAGCTCGATGGGAACACTGGTTATCTGTGCAGCGCTCCGCTCTGGCCAGACTAGTTGTCTATGCAGACCATCTCACACCTCAGTGACAGGAGAGAGGACTATTACGTAATTGATCCTACACTGAATGTTGCTTAGAGACTCACTAGGAGAAACACTG
Source organism: Salvelinus alpinus (assembly GCF_045679555.1). NCBI lineage: Eukaryota > Metazoa > Chordata > Actinopteri > Salmoniformes > Salmonidae > Salvelinus > Salvelinus alpinus. Next base: position 7,219,327 of record NC_092122.1, read on the forward strand.
CTGTAGTCAGGGGTGTCAAACGTGTTTGTGGAACAGACATGTTTTTCCTCCTAGGCCTCCAACGCGACAATGCGATTCAGACACTGATGAATACATACTTATTTCAGGCATGGAAAGGGCAAGCTGGGAAAGGGTGGGAGGTATTGCAAGGTCTCTCTGCAGCTTACAGTACATATTGTGAGGTCAAATATAAGGCAGACATACAGGCTGGAGAGTTCACATAGAGCTGAGAAACCATAATAAACCATAAATCATTAGACTAAATGGCCAGGGCTTGAATGCAGAGTCTTGAATGTAGTACAAGTATTGAATTTAGTTAGTACAATATGAAATGATAGTAAAACAACAACATACTCGTTTTGAAATGAAGAAGGGCTGTACTTTATCGTGAGAGGCTAAATTCCTTTGAATCTATTGAGGACATAGCACTGGCAGCACACCTCAGGTTCTCTCTTTTCAACCAATGAACTCTGTGACATATGACCTCTGACCTGGTAATACTGGCTTAATATAGGATTACAGTCATGGGGCTGGGGAGTGGTCGGCGGTGACGGTGATGGGGGAGGACACGTGCCAGGGCCACAGCACAGGGTGCTGATGGGGGATGGGAGGTGGACGTGGGGAGGTCAGAAATACAATTACGTTGTATGATGTTAAAGAGCACATGTCGAACTCATTCCACGGAGGGCCAAGTGTCTGCGGGTTTTCGCTCCTCCCTTGTACTTGATTGATGAATTAAGGTCAGTAATTAGTAAAGAACTCCCCTCGCCTGGTTGTCTTGGTCTTAATTGACAGGAAAAATCTAAAACCCACAGACACTAGGCCCTACATGGAAGGAGTTTGACACCCCTGTTACAGAGGGTTAATGGATTATTTCACATATAGTACATTGTTGACATTGTCTTTTGAGAAGACAAAGTCAGATGTACTTTCCAGTACATTTTCAAATCCAACCACAAGATGGTGCTCCTAATATGACATATGAATGGGGTTGTAGAGGCTAAATTGTCCAATATAATTGTCCCAATACAATTTCCATCCTAATCCTTCCGCCATAACGGAGAGAGGTGAAATGTTAGTCTTGATGCAAACGAATCCAACATCCAGAGTTTGATTCAAGTCGAAATATAAGAATCCATGTATTTGTCGTTCTTCTTGTTTCAAAAATGTTACAAAAAATCCAACAAAACTAATTTGTTAAACTCAAACCAAAGAAACACACAACATGCATGGTTTGGTATGGTCAAAAGAGTGTGTACTGCCATTCCAGTCACTCCGAAGACGTGGATGTCGATTAAGGCAGCCCTCTGCACCTCTCTGATTCAGAGGGGTTAGATTAAATGTGGAAGACACATTTCAGTTGAATGCATTCAGTTGTACAACTGACTGGGTATCCCCCTTTCCTTTCCCTTTCCCAATAGGCCTTGGAGCCTGTAGACATTTTAACTGTGTTCCCTTCAGTAGAGGGGGATACACACACTTCAAGATTAGTGGCAATCACACATAAAAATATACAATATAAGCCAGGGATGAGCAACTGGCAGCTCGCCCCTTTTGTAGGCACGCAGATAAATTATCCAAAACATCCTAGGAACTCAGTCGGTGTTGAGAGTTAGAATAGTAGAATACACAAGGTGCAATGTTGAAATGTGGTTGTGCATCAGCAGTTCTTCTCTTGTTATATCAGTCACTGGGAGTCACTCAATTAGTCCATCCCCATTGATTTTGTTAGTCACTCTCACTCAGATATCATATTAAAAACTGCAACCATTTCTCTCCACCCAATGGCAAAATGTATAGAATTGCAGGAAATGAGTTGTACAATTGTAAAATGGGGGGTGCAACAAAATGTAACTTAGGGCCCACAAAAGGCTAGTGCTGGCTCTGAACCGTGAGCCACTGCAACCCCTCAGGATGAATTCATGTTTGTTGTGGCCCCCACCCCCATCAGAGTTGCCCAAGCTCTGACAAAGATGGAACACTTTTCTTATTTTTTTCTTTCCAGTGCAATGACATTTTCACAGGTTCCTCATTCAGCCTTTTCCTGTAGATGTCCCTTTCATACCTTTTAGTGTTACTTTTTTTGCACTTTTTACCCCTTTTTCGTGATATACAGTTGGTAGTTACAGTCTTGTCCCATCGCTGCAACTCCCGTATGGACCCGGGAGAGGCGAAGGTCGAGAGCCATGCGTCCTCCGAAACACTGCTTCTTGACACGCTACTTGCTTAACCCGGAAGCCAGCCGCACCAAGGTGACAGAGGAAACACCTTACAACTGGCGACCCTGTCAGCATGCATGCGCCCGGCCCGCCACAGGAGTCACTAGAGCGCGATGGGACAAGGACATCCCAGCCGGCCTGCCAAACCCTCCCCTAACCCAAACAAAGCTGGACCAATTGTGCATCGCCTCATGGGTCTTCCGGTTGTGGCCAGCTGCAACACAGCCCGGGATCGAACCCGGATCTGTAGTGACACCTCAAGCACTGCTGCGCCTCTCGGGAGGCCTTTTAGTATGACTTTGTGCAGTTGAATGAGTGAATGAGTGGAGAAGGGGGAAAAAAGGGCTATATTGTATGATCTTTATTTCTGCCTAGTGTATACTGCCCTCTTGTGGTACTGTTATATTTCATCTCTCCATCTCTCTCTGATCTCTATATCTCTCCCTCTGTCTCTCTCTGATCTCTCTATCTCTCCCTCTATCTCCCTCTGATCTCTGTCTTCTCCCTGTCTCATACGAACTCTAATTTTCTTCATTCATTAAGTTACATAATCAATTATTTCTGTTCTGTGGGGATTTGAGGAATTGACCTGGTTGCTGCATTACTCCCCCTCACTTCCCATCGCTCTGTGTGAGTAGAGCACTGGTATGGCAAGGGGATTGTGTGTTTCAAGTTTCAAGTTTTTTTAGTAGTCATGTATATGGGATGCGCATGGTATACACCGTCCAGCGAAATGCTTACTTGCGGGTTCCTTCTCGACAATGCTACAACAATAACAAATAATAAAAGCAAGGAATACGAACAAAGTCAATGGCAGTAGAATAGAATAAACATTTGATCATAAGTGTAATACAGGAAGGCACAATCTATAGTCCAATATGTACATGTGTTTTGGGGACGGGGACATTGGGGAGAAAGTGTTTAAATTGTGCAGTATTTAGCAATAATAATAAAAGAGTCTGGTAGCAGCAGTTGTGATGTGTGTGTAGCATGAATGTATGTGTTTGTGTGTGTGTTAGGGTTGAGTAGTGAGAACCGGGTTACAGAGATTTCCCACTCCCTTTTCCCAGGACATTTCTCCCACGCTGCAGACAGCTGTATAGGTCCCCTAATACAGGAGTATTAAAGGCCTAGTGCACTACTTTTATTAATATAGATTAACAGGTGCAGCAGCTAACAGGTGCTCAGCATATGTGGGAACTCCTTCAAGACTGTTGGAAAAGCATTCCTCATGAAGCTGGTTGAGAGAATGCCAAGAGTGTGCAAAGCTGTCATCAAGGCAAAGGGTGGCTACTTTGAAGAATATAAAATATATTTTGATTTGTTTACACCTTTTTGGTTACTACATGATTCCATATGTGTTATTTCATAGTTGTGAGGTCTTCGCTATTATTATACAATGTAGAAAATAGTAAAACTAAAGAAAAACCCTTGAATGAGTAGGAGTGTCCAAACATTTGACTGGTACTGTATAAGTCACCCTACTAATTATACAATTATTAATTCGGCCCTACTAAAATTACATTCATAGCCTATAATTGTAACTTTGTAGGCAGCATGTCCTGCACCAGCAACGCAAGTTCTCTCCCAGCTTCATGGTTTGAAAGAAGTACGTAATTCCAATACATATAATACAGTGTCACGCCACAAGGGTGGTTTGTTTAGTTTTGGTATTGTCTAGGGTTTTTGTTTACCTATGGGGATTTTGTATGGTCTAGGGGTATGTAGGTTTATGGTGGCCTGAGTTGGTTCCCAATCAGAGACAGCTGTTTCTCGTTGTCTCTGATTGGGGAGCCTATTTAGGTCGCCATTTTCCATGTTGGTTTGGTGAGTAGTTGTTTTCTGTTGTAGCATCTTACAGGACTGTTTCGATTTTCGTTTATTCACTTTGTTATTTTGTATTTCGTGTTCAGTTTTTTCAATAAAGCATGAACACTTACCACGCTGCGTTTTGGTCCGATCCTTCCTGTTCATCAGACGAAGAAGATTGTGACATACAGTATAATATAATACAGTAGAGTAATACAGTCCACAAAATTAGCCTATTGGAGCTTGTTTAGTTTCTTTACCCAAGAGAGCATAGCTGCATCTATGGGCTTTTATGTCTTTCTGTCATGCATTATGTGAGGTAGCGTATAGCCTACTGTGTATCATAGGCTGTTTATTGGATAATGGCACTATCATTTGGGCTTTTTTGGGCTTGGGATCATAAAATGTCTTTTAAAGTAGGGCTAATAAAATATCTTTAATGTATGGCACGTCAGGCTCAGTTAGCATCAGGCTTGAATCTTCATGCTGGTCAAAGCTCTAATCAAATATTTATATGCTTTAGAATGACACTTTTGATTTTGGCGGGAAATACTGGGTTACCTGGGAGAAAAGTGATCTATTCTCGGGATGGAACATTTATAAAATACCGGGAAAATATTCAACCCTAGTGTGCGTGTGTATGGGTGAGTGTATATCTGTGTGGGTGTGTGCGTGAGTGAGTGCATGTGTGCTAAGGTGCAGTTGGTCAGTCCAGTTTGAGTGTTCAGCAGTCTGATGGCCTGTAGACAGAAACTATCTCTGAGCCTTTTGGTATCAGACCTGATGATCCGTTGCCGTCTGCCCGACAGTAAGGGAGTGAACTGCTCGTGGCCGGGGTGTGTGGTGTCCTTGATGATGCTACGGGCCTTCCTCAGGCACCATTTGAGTAGATGTCCTGGAGGGTTGGGAGCACGGTCCCAGTAATGTACTGGGCTGTCTTCATCATCTGCTGGAGGGTCTTGCAGTCCTGGACGGAGCAATTCCCGTATCAGGTCATGATGCATCCGGTCAGGACGCTCTCGATGTTAAGAAGTATTTGGAGAGCAACCCAGTCGGCATGCCGAATTTCTTCAGCCGCCTTAGGAAGTAGAGACGCTGTTACTCCCTCTAGACAAGAGTGGTGGTGTTGTTGGTCCATGTCAAGTCCTCGGTGACGCAGAGGAACTTAAAACTTCGGACTCTATCTTTTGCAGTCCTGTTGATGTGGATCGGAGCATGTTCCTTTGGTTTGCTGACGTTGAGAGAGAGGTTGTCTCGGGGTCTCTGAGGTACCGGAACGCATGAGAAGAAAAGTGACAAACACAACGTAGGAGCGCAGCAGACAGAGTAAAAAAGCCAAGTAGCCTACTATCTATGGTGGTGAAATGGGCAGCGCTCTCCAAGGTGCTGATTCATTCAATTGATTTTAGACGTCACTGCGGAGCATGTACTATGAACACATGCTCGAGTATAGCTGTGGGGCTTACACAAGTCTGAATCTCTTACAGCCTCTTTTGAATCTCCTACACGGTTATCAAAATGTCACGCCAGAGTAAGCGTACACAAAACACAGCCCTTATTTTAAGTGTTTCTAAAATCTCATATGTTGTTGCCGACCACAGGCCTGTAGTCTGCCTGTCAGGAAGTCCAGGATCCAGTTGCAGAGGGTTGTGTCCAGACCCAGGGTTCTGAGCTTGGAGGGCTGAATGCTGAATGCTGAATTGTAGTCAATGAACAGCATTCTCACATGGGTGTTCATCTTGTCCAAATGTGTAAGGGTCGTGTAAATAGCGATGGAAATGGCATCTTCCATGGATCTGTTGGAGCGGTAAGCAAATTGGAGTGGGTCCAGTGTGCCTGGCATGCTGGCCTTGGTGTGGCCCATGACCAGCCTCTCGAAGCACTTCCTGATTACCGGGGTGAGTGCCATGGAGCGATAGTCATTTGGGCATGTCACCTTGTTTTTCTTGGGCACTGGGACAATGTGTGTGTGTGTGTGCGTGTGTGCTTGATCACTGAGGCCAGGGTTTGCATTGTAGCTGGGTCTGTGGTGGCTCCATCTCTTACAGCGTTCACTCTTGGGGCTGTTTTCTTTCTGTGGGAGATTGCTGTAACTCTTCTTGGTGCGTTGAGATTTTACAGAACACTCTCTGAGGAGGACAAGTGGACGGATTGATGAGCTGCCCCTGAGCTACAAAGATGAAGAGTCAAGTATCCTGAATAGGCATGGAGTTTCAGGCATGGAGTTTCAGGCATGGAGTTTCAGGCATGGAGTTTCAGGCATGGATGGGGCTCCATGCCTGAAGTTTGAAAATTCACATGACTCTGTTACTGGCACAGCCTGGTCAGTGCAGTCATTATACATTTCACAAGATGCCTCAACTCAAGTTGATTGGGAGTGAACCTTGGAAGACCTTTTGTCCGTCTGACTTCCCATTTCTTCAAATCATATTATGTAATCTAATCCTAGAGGTTAGAGTTTCCAGAGCACTGAAAACATTCTCAGTGTTGTGTGTGTGCAGTTCAGTAGCCTGGTCCCATCTGTATGCCCTGCTTTAGCCAACTATTCTGACAACAATGGCATGCATGACACCAACGGTCAGAGGAGCTGGTTAAAACACATACAGATCTGGGATCAGTTTAATGGGCCACAGCCCTGACTCATCAGTCATCATCAGACAGAGCATACTGTAGTTGATCAGCTAACCTGACCTAGGTCTACCCCCAAACAGTCTGTATGTCAACTCTCTCTCATTTGGTGACATGCTCTTAAGATCCTCGTGATTCGTACCAAAGAATGGTGAGAATATACGTACAGACCAGATCATTTTAAACATTTGAACAATTCTATGAATTCTATGAATTCATGGTTAAGAATGTGTATTTGCATACATACTGTATACGTGTGTGTCTCCAAATCATAAAACCATAAAACACCCAATGATCTTGAAAAATCACAAAAGACGGTGTACGAATGTTGACAGCCAAGTTGCCTTATTACACACATCCCTGTCCTTAATTCGATCCAGCTGTAATTTTTGACTGCAGGGCACTCCTTTGTGCTCAGCTCAGTCCCAACCACAGGGAAACACACAGGCCGACCTCAGAACACTGAGGGATGTGAAACGGTGTAACTCTACTCAGAAAACCAAGGTTACATCAGTAACGCTCCGTTCTCTGGCTTGGTTTGTGTTTCGTTGGCTTTACCACTACTGCCCTTTATAGACAATACAACCGAGCTGTCATTGTACTTAAGTGAGCAGTTAGCCTCGTCCTCTTCATCATGATCATTACTGTCATCATCATCATCATCGTTATCATCATCGTGATTTCCTTTACACTCTAAAAGAGCATTGTGTACTATATTCATCTCCTTGACAACATCCATTCTCTCTGTCGGCATGTTTACTGATAAAGACTTTCATTCTCTGTGTTTTGACAGGCCTCCTGTGCTGGCATGCCGTGGGCCTCTCTCCCTCTTTCTCTGTTTCACTGACCCATATTGAGACCTCTGTTCTCAGTGAGGAGGGTCCTTCTCTGCCTGCCTGTCTGGTTCCACAGATTCTTTCAGTCTGCTCCATTGAGCCACTCAGAAAAACCAGCCTATGTATCATTTTACGCCAACTAACCATTTCTGATGGGAGTGGCCAGAGTCCACTGTCATGATGTAGACCCAGAAAAACAATAAAGGCATATTGTCCTGATGCTCTCATCGGGAGTGCGTGCGCGTGTGCGTGCGTGCGTGTGCGCATGTGTGTATGAATCACTCTGTTAGAGGCTGGGAGCCGAGGCTCTGCATCTCTACCCCCTCGGGCTCCATGATAAAATATGCAGCAAGAAACGTGTATGCTGCACTCGTAGGCCTTCATTGTTTAAGCAAAATGCAACTGTGAAAACTGGAAAAAATATTTAGGTGTGTGCTGGGTACTGTACTGTCTGAGTTGAAACAATTGCTGACACAACTGGTTAATGTGTGATTTATTCCAGCCCTGCCACGTGCACACTATTGCCCACAAGGGAAAGGAAAGGGGGATACCTAGTCAGTTGCACAACTGAATGCATTCAACCGAAATGTATGTTCCACATACATTTGTTCCACCCCTCTGTTCCACCCCTCTGAATCAAAGAGGTGCTGGGGGGCTGCCTTAATTGACGTACTTCATCGGCACCCGGAGAGCAGTTGTTGTTGGGGAGCAGAGCATCAGATTTTTCCATCTTTATTTGTATTTTCTATTATGTTCCTAGGATTTTATTGCAATAAAATAACAAGGCCTAAACGGCAAATAATAGGAATAATAAATAATTATGTATTTAATTGGAATGAATTATCCATGTAATAATCAGCTACTAATACATGTTATCTAATTCTGTCCTCCTGCCCATATTATATGGCCTATTAGTGGGGGAACGACTGTCCCCGTTCATTGAAGCCACAGAAGTTCAAGGCAGACCGAGCTACTGCAGGCATAGTTTGCAGTAAACAGGATCCCCCATTATAGTGGATAGAACATTTCTATCTTGTTGGTTAATCTTCCAGTAAGTAAAAAAAGGATTTTGAAGACAAACATGTTACCAATAATTGCTTCTAATACACCAGATGTACGTCCTTGAACTGATTTTAAAAAATCGCACACAGAAGAAGTTATAAGGATCAACTTAAACAGGAAGCACCCGTGGTAGGGACTATTCAATGTTGGTCTGACCAATCGAAATCTATGCTTTAAGATTATTTTGATCACGCGGACTGAAAAATATTCTGGGTCGCCTCTGAGAATAGTATCGACGTATACCCTGACTCGGTGACTGGGTACATCAGGAAGTGCATAGAAGATGTTGTGACGATTAGAATTGATCTAAACCAAAACCGTGGACAAATAGCAGCATTTGTGTAAAACTGAAAGTGTGAACTGGGAAGGTGACTGGGTACATGGACATGTACAAACAGACCAGCTATGACCTCTGTAAGGTAATCAAAGAGGCAAAACGACAGTACAGGGACAAAGTGAAGTCGCAATTCAATCGCTCAGACATAAAGTGAAGCCAGCCACGTAGCGGACTCCAATTCCTCGCTCCCGGATAAGCTAAACACCTTCTTCACCTGCTTCGAGGAAAACAACATCGAGCCACCAACGCGGGCCCCTTCCTCTCACGAGGACAGTGTGCTCTCGTTCTCCGTGTCTGACTTGAGTAAGTCATTTAAGCGTGTTAACCATTACAAGGCTGCCGGCCCAGACGGCATCCCAAGCCACGTCTTCAGAGCATGTGCAAACCAGCTGGCTGGAGTGTTTACGGAAATATTCAATCTGTCAGTCTGTCTCCCAGTCTGTTGCCCCACTTGCTTCAAGATGTCCACAATTTCTCCAGTACCCAAGAAAGCGAAGGTAACTGAACTAAATTGCCCCATAGCCCTCACTTCTGTCATCATGAAGTGCTTTGAGAGGCTAGTTAAAGATCATGTCACCTTACCCGACAACCTAGACCCACTACAATTCGCATACCGCCCCAACAGATCCACGGATAACGCAATCGCCAATGTACTGCACACTGCCCTATCCCACCTGGACAAGAGTAATACCTATGTAATAATGCTGTTCATCGACTACAGCTCAGCCTTCAACACCATAGTGCCCTCTGAGCTCTTCACTAAGCTCAGGGCCCTGGGTCTGAACCCCTCCCTGTGCAACTTGGTCCTGGACTTCCTGACAGGCAGCCCCCTAAAGGAGCTGATCATGGCCACGCATCTCTCCAACTCAATCAACAAGTTTGCTGACGACACAACAGCGGCAGGCCTGATTACCAACAATAACGAAACTGCCTACAGGGAGGATTCAGCAGCGAGACGCCTCAATCCATATTGATAGGGCCGCAGTGGAGAGGGTCAAAATATTCAAGTTCCTCGGTGTGCACGTCACTGATGACCTGAAATGGGGGCACACTGCCTGCCCTCTACAGCACCTGGTGTCACATGAAGGCTACGAATATAACCTCAACAACCCGAGCCACGTAATGTAACAGTATAACTTTAAACCGTCCCCTCGCCCCGACACGGGCGCGAACCAGGGACCCTCTGCACACATCAACAACGGTCGCCCACGAAGCATCGTTACCCATCGCTCCACAAAGGTCACGGCTCTCACAAAGGATGTGAGAGCTCTGACGTATGGTGCCAAGAAATTAACATCTCCTTCAACGTCAACAAGACAAAGGAGCTGATCGTGGACCATAGGAGACAGCAGCGAGACGCCTCAATCCATATTGATAGGGCCGCAGTGGAGAGGGTCAAAATATTCAAGTTCCTCGGTGTGCACGTCACTGATGACCTGAAATGGGGGCACACTGCCTGCCCTCTACAGCACCTGGTGTCACATGAAGGCTACGAATATAACCTCAACAACCCGAGCCACGGCATGTTTATCCCGCTACCATCTATGTAGAACAGAGGATTCAAGCTCACTCAGGATATGCATATTTTTCATAGCATTTGAAAGGAAACACTTTGAAGTTTGTGGAAATGTGAAATTAATGTAGGAGAACATAACACATTAGTTCTGGTAAAAGATAATGCAAAGAAAAAAACATGTGTTTTTTTTGTACCATCATCTTTGAATTGCAAGAGAAAGACCATAATGTATTATTCCAGCCCAGGCGCAATTTAGATTTTGGCCACGAGATGCCAGCAGTGTATGTGAAAAGTTATAGACTGATCCAATGAACCATTGCATTTCTGTTAAAAAAATTGTATCAAAACTGTCCAAATGTGCCTAATTTGTTTATTAATACACTTTCAAGTTCATAACTGTGCACTAACCTCAAACAATAGCATGGTATTCTTTCACTGTAATAGCTACTGTAAATTGGACAGTGCAGTTAGATTAACAATAATTTAAGCTTTCTGCCAATATCAGAAATGTCTATGTCCTGGGAAATGTTCTTGTTACTTACAACCTCATGCTAATCACATTAGCCTACGTTAGCTCAACCGTCCCATGTAATACTTACTAAATCTATAGTAAGGGCCAATTAAAGTAACAGGGTTGACGATTTAATCATAAAAACAGCCATAAATCCCCTTGTGACAGAAAATGGCCAAAAAGAGTAGAACCAGCTATTTTTTACACTGTGGTTTGACTATTAGATGTTCAGTGTTTCTTTAAGTTCAGGTAACAGGGTTGACCTTAAAATTAGGGAAAGACGTAAATTAATAACTAATCACATTAAATAAATAATCAACCGTCCACTGTCACGCCCTGATCTGTTTCACCTGTCTTTGTGCTTGTCTCCACCCCCCTCCAGGTGTCTCCCATCTTCCCCATTATCCCCTGTGTATTTATACCTGTGTTCTCTTTTTGTCTGTTGCCAGTTTGTTTTGTTCGTAGAACCTACCAGCGTTTTGTTTCCCTGCTTCCACCTGTTCCTTGCTCCTGTTTTCTACTTTCCCATTTCTGACCGCTCTGCCTGCCCTGACCCCGGGGCTGCCTTTCGTCCTGTACCTTTGCCCCACTACTCTGGATTACCGACGTCTGCCTGCCCTGACCCTGAGCCCACCTGTTGTCCTGTACTTTACACCCTATCTGGATTATTGACCCCTGCCTGCCTTGATCTGTCGTTTGCCTGCCCCTGTTTGAGGAATAAACTTTTGTTTCTTCAACACTGTCTGCACCTGGGTCATACCTTAAAACGTAATACCCACCGATCCTGTAGAGGTTTTAAACAGTCACCACTAGCCAGCCTGCACCCAGTACCCTGCCCTGAACTTTAGTCACTGTTACTAGCCGGCTACCAACCGGTACTGTACCCTGCACCGAGACTGCTTTGCAGAACACTGGTCACTTCAATAATGTTTACATACTGGCTCATCCTATATAACTACTGCTGTACAGACCTTTTCTATTCATATACTGTCCATTCACACCATTATACAGTGCATTCGGAAAGTATTTAGATCCCTTCACTTTTTCCACATTTTGTTACGTTACAGCCTTATTCTAAAATGTATTAAATAATTGTTCCTCCTCATCAATACCCCACACAATACCCCTCATCAATACTACACACAATACCCCATAATGACAAAGTGAAAACAGGTTTTTAGAAATGTTTGCAAATGTATAAAAAACAGAAATATCTTATTTAGATAAGTATTGAGACCCTTTGCTATGACTGTAAATTGAGCTCAGGTGTATCCTTTTTACATTGGTCATCTGTGAGATGTTTCTACATCTTGATTGGAGTCCACCTGTGGTAAATTCAATTGAATGGTCATGATTAGGATATGCACACACATGTCTATATAAGATCCCACAGTTGACAGTGCATGTCAGAGAAAAACCAAGCCATGAGGTCGAAGGTATTATCTGTCGAGCTCTGAGACATGACTATGTCAAGGCACTGAACTGGGAACCGGTACCAAAACATGTATGCAGCATTGAAGAACAGAATGGCCTCCATCATTCTTAAATGGAAGAAGTTTAGAACCACCAAAACTCTTTCTAGAGCTGGCCGCCCGGCCAAACTGAGCAATCGGGGGAGAAAGCCCTTGGTCAGGCAGGTGACCAAGAACCCAAATGGAGTTCCAGAGTTGCTCTGTAGAGATGGGAGAACCTTCCAGAAGGACAACCATCTCTGCAGCACTCTACCAATCAGGCCTTTATGGTAGAGGGGCCAGACGGAATCCACTCCTCAGCAAGAAGCACATGAGAGCCCGCTTGGAGTTTGCCAAATGACACCTAAAGGACTCTCAGGCCATGAGAAACATTCTCTGGTCTTATGAAACCAAGATTGAACTCTTTGGCCTGAATGCCAAGCATCACGTCTGGAGGAAACCTGGCACCATCCCTACGGTGAAGCACGGTGGTGGCAGCATAATGCTGTGGGGATGTTTTTCAGCGGCAGGCACTGGGAGACTAGTCAGGATCGAGGGATAGATGAATGGAGCAAAGATATCCTTTATGAAACACTGCTCTAGAGCGCTAAGGACCACAGACTGGGGCAAAGGTTCACCTTCCAACAGGACTAAGACCCTAAGAACACAGCCAAGACAACACAGGAGTGGTTTCGGGACGAGTCTCTGAATGTCCTTGAGTGGCCCAGCCAGAGCCCGGACTTGAACCCAATCGAACTTCTCTGGAGAGACCTGAAAATAGCTTTGCAACGATGCTCCCCATCCAACCTGACAGAGCTTGAGGGGATCTGCAGAGAAAAATGGGAGAAACTCCCCAAATACAGGTGTGCCAAGCTTGTAGCGTCATACCCAAGAAGACTCGAGGCTGTAATCACTGCCAAAGGTTTTTAAACAAAGTACTGAGTAAACAGTTTGAATACTTATGTAAAATGTGATATTTCAGTTTTTATGTTGAATAGATTTGCAAAAATGTCTAAAAACATGTTTTTGCTTTGTCATTATGGGGTATTGTGTGTAGATTGAGGGGGGAAATGGTTTAATCCATTGAAAATAAGGCTGTAACGTAACAAAACGTGGAAAAAGTCATGATCAGAATTCTTTCCAAATGCACTGTATACTCTGAGTTTTGCTTCCGTCCCTCATTAAGAACACTTCTTTCCTTGACATAGATTGACCAGGTGAAAGTTATGATCCATTATTGATTGCACTTGTTAAATCCACTTCAATCAGTGTAAATGAAGGGGAGAACAGGTTAAAGGATTTCTAAGCCTTGAGAAATATATTGTGTGTGTGCCATTCAGAGGGTGAATGGGAAAGACAAAAGATTTAAGAACCTTTGAACTGGGTATGGTAGTAGGTGCCAGGGGCACCGGTTTGTGTAAAGAACTGCAACATTGTTGGGTTTTTCACGCGCGAACAGTTTCCCATGTGTATCAAGAATGGTCCATCATCCAAAGAACATCCAGCCAACTTGACACAACTATGGAAAGCATTGGAGTCAACATGGGGCAGTGTAACAGTTTTGCTTCCGTCCCTCTCCTCGCCCCTACCTGGGCTCGATCCGGGCTCTGCACACATCAACAACAGTCACCCATGAAGCATCGTTACCCATCGCGCCACAAAAGCCGCAGCCCTTGCAGAGCAAGGGGAACAACTACTTCAAGGTCTCAGAGCGAGTGACATCACCGATTGAAACACTATTAGCGCGCACCAACGCACATCGGTTACACTCACCCCACTTTTGACCTCCTCCTTTTCCGCAGCAACCAGTGATCTGGGTCAACAGCATCAATGTAACAGTTTTACTTTCATCTGTCCCCTCGCCCCTACCCGGGCTCAAACCAGGGACCATCTGCACACATCAACAACAGTCACCCACGAAGCATCGTTACCCATCGCACCACAATAGCCGCGGCCCTTGCAGGGCAAGGGGAACAACTACTTCAAGGTCTCAGAGCGAGTGACGTCACCGATTGAAACACTATTAGCGCGCACCACCGCTAACTAGCTAGCCATTTCACATTGGTTACAGCAGCATCCCTGTGGAAATCTTTCGACACTTTGTGGAGTCCATGCCCCGACGATTGAGGCTGTCCTGAGGGCAAAAGGTGTGAGTGCAACTTAATATTAGGAAGGTGTTCCTAATGTTTGGTATAGTCAGTCATACAGTGCCTTCGAAAAGTATTCAGACCCCTTCACTTTTTCCACATTTTGTTACATTTCAGACTTATTATAAATTGGAATAAATAAACACTTTTCCTCAGTAATCTACACACAATACCCCATAATGACAAAGCAAAATAAATGTTTTTTAGAAATGTTTGCTAATTTATAGCCTATATATTTATATTCTGGACTCTGACATTGCTCATTCTGATATTTCTGAATTTCTTTCTTTTTACTTTCGGATTATGTGCGAATTGTTGTCTATGTATTATTACTGCACTGTTTGAGCTAGAAACACAATCATTTTGCTGTACCTGTGATAACATCTGTCAATAAAATTTGATGTGATTTGTCCAGGCCTAGGCCTACTCCACCATAGCCTCATCTCCTACTTATCCTCATGATAATGCTGTGTTCACTTGCTAGTCTGAACTCGGAAACTCGGAAATTTTCCGATTTAATAACTGGTTGAATTTAGCAAGTCGGGAACGTCCGGGATCCTGGTTGCGTTCAGGAATAACCAAAGATAAAACAACGAGCCAGATTTTACCGGATGTATAGATGTGAAGCATCCGGTTGGCGTGTCCACTCACTGACAAATATGGTGACGAGAGGAAGCCCAGTGGCCGGCAGCGGGAGAAGATGGAGCGAGACAGATTATGGCCAATATTCTGCACGTTTTCTCATCAATTAAACATACAGTTTTCTGTTTCCAAAACCAGAATCTGTAACAAACAGAGTGGACTGCGTTTTGTAGACATGACCCTTTGCCAAGGTTTCAAAAAAATTGCGTTTAGAAGGACTGCAAGGTTCAATTAGAGTTATCGCACAGGCGCACTTAACATAGTAGGCGTTCCCTAACGGATATATGTAAATGAATGCTTGAACGCGCCAATAGGATCTCACTAGTTCGTGCTTGCCTCGCCCCACCTCCTTGCTCGTTCTGCCCACTGTGCTTCATTTGTTCACGTTTCAACGTCAGGCTTTGTTCCATTTTGGGTTAGTTATAAGAATCTTTGGTATAAGCATAGGCGGACTGGATCGTACCGTTCTCTCAAAAAATATTTTAATTGCGCTTCTTTTGACGAATTTGCGTTCATTTTTAATATAAAGATTATACATGTTTATGTGATACATGTTGTGTAACAACCGTTTCATGCTCTCAAGATGATCTAGTCCTGCATTTCAAAAGTGCGCACTCCCCCTGTTACGTGTTTGGTTTATTCCCACTGACTGCCATGTTGGATTGAGCCACAAATCTGCTGCTGTTCGCGCTGGAGTTCCGATGAAACTTTAGTATCTACCGTCTTCAGGACGTTGCAGTAATGTTCTCATAATTTGGATTGAAGGAGGACCTTGCGTTGTGTTTGGAACTAACGGGAATGTTCGCATACTAAAGCGGTTTCTATCGGGTTGTGGTCAGACGTGCATCGATGTGAGGGTCCGGTTGCAGGCCACGGCAGATCAATGACTATTTGTTTGGGTTTCATACAACGACGAATCGGAATCATAACACACCTTTTGGTTGATTGTCAGTCATGAGTGGCCATCTGCCGCAACGGCGGCCCGCTAACAAGGGATCCATACTGCTAACCCCACAAGAGAACGACTGTCTCTTCAATTACCTCGGCAGGAAATGCATGGTAAGTTTATCAGTTATACTTTCTTTACTAATTGCTCATGGATGATGTTTACCCGTTTCAGGATGAATTGAAACCTGTGTAATTGATGCCTCAATATCAATCGAAGGGGAACAACTCTCGCCACTGGCACTGACGGTCCTTCCATTGGCTTCGGCTAGACGGGTTGAACGGGGTTAAGGAAAAGGGAATGTTGATATCCCAGGACACAGTGACATTTGGGCGGTAGAAAGTTTGTCAAGCCCCGAGGCCTCGGGTGTTCCCTGACACACCTGCATAGCATGGAAGCACCCAAACGAGCCAAACCACTGTTAACAAGAATGTGCGCCTCAGTTTTGTTGGCCTAGACCTGGGCCAGTGTTAGGATCTGGTAAACCCATCGACCCGGCTACGAATTATTATTCGTACCAGCGTTGCATAATGCCTTGGCAGATTTCGGAAGCCGCCTGTGTGTTCAGAACAATCTGTCTGGCATGCTACAACACTTGCCATTCATTGTTCTGTTGTCCACACAATACTTTCTCATAGGCAATCACACGATTCAATTCAGTCGACTGCTCTCCTCGGGTTTTTGAGATGCAGCAATCAGTGAAGAATGTGTCCAATGTAGCGTTACAATGTCTCACTGGCAAATTATCTCTGATGTGCAGGGCGCTATTTAATGTGACGGCCTGATATTGATATTATATAACGCGTTTTGTTATCAATTGACACTTCACAGGAAATTATATTTCAATAGAAGCAATGTGTCCTCATGAAATATGATCTTCATTGATTGCACTCTTTAACCTTGGGTATTTTAAATTGGTGTAATGTACAATAGAATTGTACAGGCCTACACTTATGTCAACAAAACAGGTATACAGTGTCTATAAACTAGTTTTACACCCCAGTGTGTCAATTTGATCTATGTCAATAAACTACCTGGCTAGCCTTGGGTGGTAGGCGAATGTCTTCAGATGACAATTCAGAGAGAGAATGCACCCACCCCCCTTATTTCACTCTCCATACAGGTAGGAGCTACCTGTAAACACCAGGTTGGTTGATACAATTGGACGCCGTTTAATGTTGTTAATCGGTTCATCGGGCATGTGGTTTAACCGGATTTCCTCGTGGATTTAGGTCAGGCTGTGTTGCGTAATGTTTGAAACTAACTCTGGCTTCTTGGCAGGTTTCTGTCCAGTGTGAAGACGGACACTGCTCGCACACGCTCCCTACGGTGGTTGAGCCGCCCGTTTCTTGAGAGTAGATGTGTTGACGTTTTTTGTGTCTCGGTAGTAACTTTCCCCATGCTGCGTTACCACACCCTTTACTTCCCATTATTATCTGGCTTTGAGTCATGTTACCTTTGCCGTGTTCACAAAGCAGGCTAGGTGGTGTGGAGGAAGTAGTCTGATCTTACTTCCTATTTCTCACGTGGTGGGCCAGAAGAAAGTCCCGCCTCCTACCTGTCAGTCAGTCATACCTGTCCCAGGTGTCTCTGCACATGTGTTGTACACCTGCATAAACAGCCAATGCCGTCATTCCACAGACATCCAGGCCATGTCACTCACCATGTGACACAGCCCAGGCAGTTGCGTGAGGAACATTCCTGCCTCACTCTCCTCATGAAAAAAAATCTTGTTAAAATCCAGGAGAAGTGAGTGATTGCTTGTTATGTAATGGTCTCATGTAGCTAGAGAAGAAAATGTAGGATGTCATCATCGCTGCTGCAGTCTTTTCTCTTCCTCCACAGAGAACTGAACACCCCCTGGCTTCTGTGTTTAACCTTTTGGTTTATTCCAGTCGTTAAAGGCAAGTAATGTTATGCTAGCTGAGCCAGAAGCTAATGTCTAATACCCAAGTTGCCTGTCGGGACATAGCTGTTATATGCTACTCGGAATCAGAGCTGTCAGTGGATTTCAGCTCCGTGTCTCTCTGTCTCCTCTCTTTCAGTCATTCATACATACAAACAGTGAGCCGCAAACTCTGAAATGCAGGGCCCTGCCAGATGATGAATCACACGTGTGAGAGGTCCAACCTGTGTTGCTGTGGCTTTACTGACATTCAACTCATTGGTATTCCTACTGCTTCACTTTTTACTATCAGCACCGGGCTAGAGTTGGAAGCTATCCAATTCATGTGTGAGACTGCCTGAGCAGCAGTCCTCTCCAGCAGGAAGTGCGGTGGTCGACCTCCTTCAGTGTTTTGTGCAGGAGTGGCAAAAACTTGCCTTTGATCTTTACCACATACTCTCCTTCCCAACCTCTTCCCTGTTCCCACTCTTTCCCCACCTCTGCCTCTCCTTACCAGCCCTGCTCTGGGCCATCGGCCTCCCCTTACCAGCGCTGCTCTGGGCCATCGGCCTCCCCTTACCAGCCCTGCTCTGGGCCTCTGCCTCTCCTTACCAGCCCTGCTCTGGGCCTCTGCCTCTCCTTACCAGCCCTGCTCTGGGCCATCGGCCTCCCCTTACCAGCCCTGCTCTGGGCCATCGGCCTCTCCTTACCAGCCCTGCTCTGGGCCATCGGCCTCCCCTTACCAGCCCTGCTCTGGGCCATCGGCCTCCCCTTACCAGCCCTGCTCTGGGCCATCGGCCTCCCCTTACCAGCCCTGCTCTGGGCCATCGGCCTCCCCTTACCAGCCCTGCTCTGGGCCATCGGCCTCCCCTTACCAGCCCTGCTCTGGGCCATCGGCCTCCCCTTACCAGCCCTGCTCTGGGCCATCGGCCTCTCCTTACCATTGTCTGTATTTCCTACTACTCTCCAGTCTCTACTCCTTTCCAACTCCACTCTGAATTTCCCCCTCTCTTTCTGTCCTTCCCAACCCCAGCCATTCCTACCCAATCCCACTTTTTAGGATAAATGGGAAATACTGTCAGGACATGGATGAATGATGCACAGTTACTGTACATTCAACATCCTGTTTGTTTCCCCCTGTGAGCCCTCTACAGTCCCACTGGCTGTAGTGTGTAGTAGCACCAGCAGCCTGGAGAGTGGTGCCATGGCGAGCTTTGATGATGTCACTGGGACTGGGTGCTTCCTGTGGCCAGCGGGGCTCGTTCTGGCTGTTGCTGGTGATCAGAGCTGGAGAGGCTGATGGATGATACAGCTCAGCTCTGTGTGACCTCACTGTGGTAGCCATGTTGTGAGCACAGCCCACTAGATGAGCACAGACAGATATTGCTTTCTTTGAAATGTAGGCTAGAAAGCTTCATGTCCCCAGACACTGCACTGAACAGCCCTACACAGCCCATCTGTGTGTAGTTAGCTACTAGGTTTTCTAGTAAACTTGGTTTACCACTTTATGCTCTGGCCTGCCTTTCATCTGCAGGGTAATGGACCTGAACCCCTCTGCGACGAGGCTAGTAAACTTGGGGAAGAACCTGGGCTCCGTTTCCCAAAAGCATTTTAAGGCTAAGTTCACCGTTAGAACCTTCGTAGGAGCGTCGGTAAATCTCTGTGCTGTTTCCCAAAACCGTTGTTACTGAAGTTGCACTTGAAAGCGCTCGTTATTTACCGACTGCCTCAGACCACTCGTAAAACAGCTAAGTGTCGTTTTTTACCCTTCTGCGTCACTTTACTCACAGAAGATCTCTGCTAAACATAGAATCAAGATGTTTATCTGTCTAATTGTGATCAACGATAACTTCAGAACAAAGTTGACTGCAAATATTTGCAATTGTTACAAACAAGTGAAGGATAAATGAAACCGGAGATGACTGCTTTAAAATATACTTTTGGTCATGTAATGTATGTGGACATCTGCTCGTCGAACATCTCATTCCAAAATATTGAGCATTAATATGGAGTTGGTCCTCCCTTTGCTGCTATAACAGCCTCCACTCTTCTGGGAAGGCTTTCCACTAGATGTTGGAACATTGCTGCTGGAACTTGCTTTCATTCAGCCACGAGCATTAATGAGGTCAGGCACTGATGTTGGGCGATTGGGCCTGGCTCGCAGTCAGCGTTCCAATTCATCCCAAAGGTGTTCAATGGGGTTGAGGTCAGGGCTCTGTGCAGGCCAGTCAAGTTCTTCCTCTCCGATCTCGACAAACCATTTCTGTATGGACCTCGCTTTGTGCATGAGGGCATTGTCATGCTGAAACAGGAAAGGGCCTTCCCCAAACTGTTGCCACATAGTTGGAAGCACCGAATTATCTAGAATGTCATTGTATGCTGAAGCATTAAGATTTCCCTTCACTGGAACTAAGGGGCCTAGTCCAAGCCATGAAAAACAGCCCCAGACCATTATTGCTCCTCCACTTAACTTTACAGTTGGCACTGCATCGGGGCAGGTAGTGTTCTCCTGGCATCCGCCAAACCCAGATTTGTTTCCACTGCTCCAGAGTCCAATGCTGGCGAGCTTTACACCACTCCAGCCAATGCTTGACATTGCGCGTGGTGATCTTAAGCTTGTGTGCGGCTGCTCGGCCACGGAAACCCATTTCATGTAATTCCCGTCAAATAGTTATTGTGCTGACGTTTCTTCCAGAGGTAGTTTGGAACTCTGTAGTGAGTGTTGCAACCAATGACAGATGATGTTTATGTGCTTTAGCACCCGGTGGTCCCGTTCTGTAAACTTGTGTGTCCTACCACTTTGTGGCTGAACCCTTGTTGCTCCTAGAAGTTTCCACTTCACAATAACAGCACTTACAGTTGACCGGGCCAGCTCTAACAGGGCAGAAATTTGACAAACTGACTTGTTGGAAAGGTGGCATACTATGACGGTGCCACGTTGAAAGTCACTGAACTCTTCAGTAAGGCCAGTCTACTGACATTGTTTGTCTATGGAGATTGCATGGCTGTGTGCTCGTTTTATTTAGACAACTGTCAGCAACGGGTGTGGCTGAAGTAGCCGAATCCACTATTTTGAAGGGGTGTCTGCTTTTGTCTATATATATAGTGTAAATAGGCAACATGTACATATATATATTTTAATCGTTTTGAAATAAATTTTTTGTCAAATTCTATTTGTCACATGCTTCGTAAACAACAGGAATAGAGCTAAGCACAGGCAAAATCCTAGAGGAAAACCTGTAAACAGTCTGCTTTTCACCAGACACTGGGACATGAATTCACTTTCTATAGGGCAATGACCTAAAACACATTTACAAATCTACAATGGAGTTGCCTACCAAGAAGACAATGAATGTTCCTGAGTGGCCAAGTTAGTTTTGACTTAAATCTACTTGAAAATCTATGACATGCCCTCAAATGTTTGTCTAGCAATGATCATCAACCAATTTGAGCTTGAAGAATTTTGAAAATAATAATAGGCAAATGTTGCACAATCCAGGTGTGCAAAGCTTTTAGAGACTTACCCAGAAAGACTCATAGCTGTAATTGATGCCAAAGGTGCTCTACAAATGATTGACTCAGGGGTGTGAATACTTACATTTGAAGTCAGAAGTTTACATACACCTTAGTCAAATACATTTAAAATCAGTTTTTCACAATTCCTGACATTTATTCCTAGTAAAAATTCCCTGTCTTAGGTCAGTTAGGATCACCACTTTATTTTAAGATTGCGAAATGTCAGAATATTAGTGGAGAGAATGATTTATTTCAGCTTTTATTTCTTTCATCACATTCCCAGTGAGTCAGAAGTTTACATACACTCAATTAGTATTTGGTAGCATTGCCTTAAATTGTTTATCTTGGGTCAAACGTTTCGGGTAGCCTTCCACAAGCTTCCCACAATAAGTTGGGTGAATTTTGGCCCATTCCTCCTGACAGAGCTGGTGTAACTCAGACAGGTTTCTAGGCCTCCTTGCTCACACGCACTTTTTCAGTTATGCCAACAAATTTTCTATAAGATTGAGGTCGGGGCTTTGATGGCCACTTCAATACCTTGACTTTCTTGTCCTTAAGCCATTTTGCCACAACTTTGGAAGTATGCTTGGGGTCATTGTCCATTTGGAAGACCCATTAGCGACCAAGCTTTTACTTCCTGACTGATGTCTTGATGTTGCTTCAATATATCCACGTAATTTTCCATCCTCATGATGCCATCTATTTTGTGAAATGCACCAGCCCCTCTTGCTGGAAAGCACCCCCACAACATGATGCTGCCACCCCTTGCTTCGCGGTTGGGATGGTGTTCTTCGGCTTGCAAGCCTCCCCCTTTTTCCTCCAAACATAACGATGGTCATTTTGGCCAAACAGTTCTATTTTTGTTTCATCAGACCAGAGGACATTTCTCCAAAAAGTATGGTCTGTGCAGTTGCAAACCGTAGTCTGGCTTTTTTATGGTGGTTTTGGAGCAGTGGCTTCTTCCTTGGTGAGCGGCCTTTCAGGTTATGTCGATATAGGACTCGTTTTACTGTGGATATAGATACTTTTGTACCTGTTTCCTCCAGCATCTTCACAAGGTCCTTTGCTGTTGTTCTGGGATTGATTTGCACTTTTTGCACCAAAGTACGTTCATTTCTAGGAGACAGAATGCGTCTCCTTCCTGAGCGGTATGACGGCTGCGTGGTCCAATGGTGTTTATACTTGCGTACCATTGTTTGTACAGATGAACGTGGTACCTTCAGGCTTTTGGAAATTGCTCCCAAGGATGAACCAGACTTGTGGAGGTCTACCATTTTTTTGGGGGGGTCTTGGCTGATTTTCTTTTGATTTTCCCATGATGGCAAGCAAAGAGGCAGTGAGTTTGAAGGTAGGCCTTGAAATACATCCACATCCACTCAAATGATTTCAATTAGCCTATCAGAAGCTTCTAAAGCCATGGCATCAATTTATGGCATTTTCCAAGCTGTTTAAAAGCTCAGTCAACTTAGTGTATGTAAACTTCTGACCCACTGGACGTGTGATCCAGTGAATTATACGTGAAATAATGTGTCTGTCAACAATTGTTGGAAAAAAGACTTGTCATAACCGACTTGCCAAAACTATGGTTTGTTAACAAGAAATTTGTGGAGTGGTTGAAAAATGAGTTTTATTGACTCCAACCTAAGTGTATGTAAACTTCTGACTTCAACTGTATGTAAATTAGATATTTTGGGGTTTAATTTTCAATACATTTGCAAAAATGTTTAAAAACAAGTTTTCATTTTGTCATTATGGGTTATTGTGTGTAGATGGGTGAGAAATAATATATTTAATACATTTTGAATTCAGTCTAACACAATAAAATGTCGAATAAGTCAAGTCACTGTATAGGCAAGGGTAACGTGACTGGGGAACTGGATAGATGATAGACTGAGCTGTAGCAGCAGCGTGTGTGAAAGTGTGTGTGTGTGTGGCGTGAGTTTGCATGCGTGTCCATGGTATGTGTGTGTTGGGGTGTCAGTGGGTGGGTAGAGTCCAGTGTGTGTGTGTGTGGGTAGAGTCCAGTGTGTGTGTGTGGGTAGAGTCCTGTGTGTGTGTGTGTGGGGGTAGAGTCCTGTGTGTGTGTGTGTGGGTAGAGTCCAGTGTGTGTGTGTGTGGGTAGAGTCTAGTGTGTGTGTGTGTGGGTAGAGTCCAGTGTGTGTGT
Source organism: Salvelinus alpinus (assembly GCF_045679555.1). Taxonomy (NCBI): domain Eukaryota; kingdom Metazoa; phylum Chordata; class Actinopteri; order Salmoniformes; family Salmonidae; genus Salvelinus; species Salvelinus alpinus. Next base: position 7,242,996 of record NC_092122.1, read on the forward strand.
GTGTGGGTAGAGTCCAGTGTGTGTGTGTGTGGGGTAGAGTCCAGTGTGTGTGTGTGTGTGGGTAGAGTCCAGTGTGTGTGTGTGTGGTAGAGACCAGTGTGTGTGGGTAGAGTCCAGTGTGTGTGGGTAGAGTCCAGTGTGTGTGTGTGTGTGTGTGGGTAGAGTCCAGTGTGTGTGTGTGTGGGTAGAGTCCAGTGTGTGTGTGTGTGTGGGTAGAGTCCAGTGTGTGTGTGTGTGTGGGTAGAGTCCAGTGTGTGTGTGTGTGTGTGTGTGGGTAGAGTCCAGTGTGTGTGTGTGTGTGTGTGTGTGTGTGTGGGTAGAGTCCTGTGTGTGTGTGTGTGGGTAGAGTCCAGTGTGTGTGTGTGTGTGTGTGTGGGTAGAGTCCAGTGTGTGTGTGTGTGTGTGGGTAGAGTCCAGTGTGTGTGTGTGTGTGTGTGTGGGTAGAGTCCAGTGTGTGTGTGTGTGGGTAGAGTCCAGTGTGTGTGTGTGTGGGTAGAGTCCAGTGTGTGTGTGTGTGGGGTAGAGTCCAGTGTGTGTGTGTGTGGGTAGAGTCCAGTGTGTGTGTGTGTGGGTAGAGTCCAGTGTGTGTGTGTGTGTGGGTAGAGTCCAGTGTGTGTGTGTGTGTGGGTAGAGTCCAGTGTGTGTGTGTGTGGGTAGAGTCCAGTGTGTGTGTGTGTGTGGGTAGAGTCCAGTGTGTGTGTGTGTGTGGGTAGAGTCCAGTGTGTGTGTGTGTGTGTGGGTAGAGTCCAGTGTGTGTGTGTGTGTGGGTAGAGTCCAGTGTGTGTGTGGGTAGAGTCCAGTGTGTGTGTGTGTGGGTAGAGTCCAGTGTGTGTGTGTGTGTGGGTAGAGTCCAGTGTGTGTGTGTGTGTGGGTAGAGTCCAGTGTGTGTGTGTGTGTGGGTAGAGTCCAGTGTGTGTGGGTAGAGTCCAGTGTGTGTGGGTAGAGTCCAGTGTGTGTGTGGGTAGAGTCCAGTGTGTGTGTGGGTAGAGTCCAGTGTGTGTGTGTGTGGGTAGAGTCCAGTGTGTGTGTGTGTGTGGGTAGAGTCCAGTGTGTGTGTGTGTGTGGGTAGAGTCCAGTGTGTGTGTGTGTGTGGGTAGAGTCCAGTGTGTGTGGGTAGAGTCCAGTGTGTGTGGGTAGAGTCCAGTGTGTGTGTGTGTGTGGGTAGAGTCCAGTGTGTGTGTGTGTGTGTGGGTAGAGTCCAGTGTGTGTGTGTGTGTGGGTAGAGTCCAGTGTGTGTGTGTGTGTGGGTAGAGTCCAGTGTGTGTGGGTAGAGTCCAGTGTGTGTGTGTGTGTGGGTAGAGTCCAGTGTGTGTGTGTGTGTGGGTAGAGTCCTGTGTGTGTGGGTAGAGTCCTGTGTGTGTGTGTGTGTGGGTAGAGTCCAGTGTGTGTGTGTGTGTGTGGGTAGAGTCCAGTGTGTGTGTGTGTGTGTGTGGGTAGAGTCCAGTGTGTGTGTGTGTGTGTGTGGGTAGAGTCCAGTGTGTGTGTGTGTGTGTGTGTGTGGGTAGAGTCCAGTGTGTGTGTGGGTAGAGTCCAGTGTGTGTGTGTGTGTGGGTAGAGTCCAGTGTGTGTGTGTGTGTGTGGGTAGAGTCCAGTGTGTGTGTGTGGGTAGAGTCCAGTGTGTGTGTGTGGGTAGAGTCCAGTGTGTGTGTGTGGGTAGAGTCCAGTGTGTGTGTGTGTGGGTAGAGTCCAGTGTGTGTGTGTGTGGGTAGAGTCCAGTGTGTGTGTGTGGGTGGGTAGAGTCCAGTGTGTGTGTGTGTGTGGGTAGAGTCCAGTGTGTGTGTGGGTAGAGTCCAGTGTGTGTGTGTGTGTGGGTAGAGTCCAGTCTGTGTGTGGGTGTGTGGGTAGAGTCCTGTGTGTGTGGGTAGAGTCCTGTGTGTGTGTGTGTGTGGGTAGAGTCCAGTGTGTGTGTGTGTGTGTGGGTAGAGTCCAGTGTGTGTGTGTGTGTGTGTGTGGGTAGAGTCCAGTGTGTGTGTGTGTGTGTGTGGGTAGAGTCCAGTGTGTGTGTGTGTGTGTGTGTGTGTGGGTAGAGTCCAGTGTGTGTGTGTGTGTGTGGGTAGAGTCCAGTGTGTGTGTGTGTGTGGGTAGAGTCCAGTGTGTGTGTGTGTGTGTGGGTAGAGTCCAGTGTGTGTGTGTGGGTAGAGTCCAGTGTGTGTGTGTGGGTAGAGTCCAGTGTGTGTGTGTGGGTAGAGTCCAGTGTGTGTGTGTGTGGGTAGAGTCCAGTGTGTGTGTGTGTGGGTAGAGTCCAGTGTGTGTGTGTGGGTAGAGTCCAGTGTGTGTGTGTGTGTGTGTGGGTAGAGTCCAGTGTGTGTGTGTGTGTGTGTGTGTGTGGGTAGAGTCCAGTGTGTGTGTGTGTGTGTGTGTGGGTAGAGTCCAGTGTGTGTGTGTGTGTGTGTGTGGGTAGAGTCCAGTGTGTGTGTGTGTGGGTAGAGTCCAGTGTGTGTGTGTGTGGGTAGAGTCCAGTGTGTGTGTGTGGGTAGAGTCCAGTGTGTGTGTGGGGTAGAGTCCAGTGTGTGTGTGTGTGTGTGGGTAGAGTCCAGTGTGTGTGGGTAGAGTCCAGTGTGTGTGTGTGGGTAGAGTCCAGCGTGTGTGGGTAGAGTCCAGTGTGTGTGTGTGTGTGTGGGTAGAGTCCAGTGTGTGTGTGGGTAGAGTCCAGTGTGTGTGTGTGGGTAGAGTCCAGTGTGTGTGTGTGGGTAGAGTCCAGTGTGTGTGTGTGTGTGTGGGTAGAGTCCAGTGTGTGTGTGTGTGGGTAGAGTCCAGTGTGTGTGTGTGTGTGTGGGTAGAGTCCAGTGTGTGTGTGTGTGGGTAGAGTCCAGTGTGTGTGTGTGTGTGTGTGGGTAGAGTCCAGTGTGTGTGTGCGTGTGGGTAGAGTCCAGTGTGTGTGTGTGTGGGTAGAGTCCAGTGTGTGTGTGTGTGGGTAGAGTCCAGTGTGTGTGTGTGTGTGTGTGGGTAGAGTCCAGTGTGTGTGTGTGTGTGTGTGTGTGGGTAGAGTCCAGTGTGTGTGTGTGTGTGTGTGTGGGTAGAGTCCAGTGTGTGTGTGTGTGTGTGTGGGTAGAGTCCAGTGTGTGTGTGTGTGGGTAGAGTCCAGTGTGTGTGTGTGTGGGTAGAGTCCAGTGTGTGTGTGTGTGGGTAGAGTCCAGTGTGTGTGTGTGTGGGTAGAGTCCAGTGTGTGTGTGTGTGTGTGGGTAGAGTCCAGTGTGTGTGGGTAGAGTCCAGTGTGTGTGTGTGGGTAGAGTCCAGCGTGTGTGTGGTAGAGTCCAGTGTGTGTGTGTGTGTGTGGGTAGAGTCCAGTGTGTGTGTGGGTAGAGTCCAGTGTGTGTGTGTGGGTAGAGTCCAGTGTGTGTGTGTGTGGGTAGAGTCCAGTGTGTGTGTGTGTGTGTGGGTAGAGTCCAGTGTGTGTGTGTGTGTGGGTAGAGTCCAGTGTGTGTGTGTGTGTGTGGGTAGAGTCCAGTGTGTGTGTGTGTGGGTAGAGTCCAGTGTGTGTGTGTGTGTGTGTGGGTAGAGTCCAGTGTGTGTCTGTGGGTAGAGTCCAGTGTGTGTGTGTGTGTGTGTGTGTGTGTGGGTAGAGTCCAGTGTGTGTGTGTGGGTAGAGTCCAGTGTGTGTGTGTGTGTGTGGGTAGAGTCCAGTGTGTGTGTGTGTGGGTAGAGTCCAGTGTGTGTGTGTGTGGGTAGAGTCCAGTGTGTGTGTGTGTGTGTGGGTAGAGTCCAGTGTGTGTGTGTGTGTGTGTGGGTAGAGTCCAGTGTGTGTGTGTGTGTGTGGGTAGAGTCCAGTGTGTGTGTGGGTAGAGTCCAGTGTGTGTGTGTGTGTGGGGGTAGAGTCCAGTGTGTGTGTGTGTGTGTGTGGGTAGAGTCCAGTGTGTGTGGTGTGTGTGTGTGTGGGTAGAGTCCAGTGTGTGTGTGGGTAGAGTCCAGTGTGTGTGTGTGTGTGTGGGTAGAGTCCAGTGTGGGTAGAGTCCAGTGTGTGTGTGGGTAGAGTCCAGTGTGTGTGTGGGTAGAGTCCAGTGTGTGTGTGGGTAGAGTCCAGTGTGTGGGTAGAGTCCAGTGTGTGTGTGTGTGTGGGTAGAGTCCAGTGTGTGTGTGTGTGTGGGTAGAGTCCAGTGTGTGTGTGTGTGTGGGTAGAGTCCAGTGTGTGTGTGTGTGTGGGTAGAGTCCAGTGTGTGTGTGTGTGTGGGTAGAGTCCAGTGTGTGTGTGTGTGGTGGGTAGAGTCCAGTGTGTGTGTGTGTGTGTGGGTAGAGTCCAGTGTGTGTGTGTGTGTGTGGGTAGAGTCCAGTGTGTGTGGGTGGTGTGGGTAGAGTCCAGTGTGTGTGTGTGTGTGTGGGTAGAGTCCAGTGTGTGTGTGTGTGTGTGGGTAGAGTCCAGTGTGTGTGTGTGTGTGGGTAGAGTCCAGTGTGTGTGTGTGTGTGTGGGTAGAGTCCAGTGTGTGTGTGTGTGTGTGGGTAGAGTCCAGTGTGTGTGTGTGTGTGGGTAGAGTCCAGTGTGTGTGTGTGTGTGGGTAGAGTCCAGTGTGTGTGTGTGTGGGTAGAGTCCAGTGTGTGTGTGTGTGTGGGTAGAGTCCAGTGTGTGTGTGTGTGTGGGTAGAGTCCAGTGTGTGTGTGTGTGTGGGTAGAGTCCAGTGTGTGTGTGTGTGTGGGTAGAGTCCAGTGTGTGTGTGTGTGTGGGTAGAGTCCAGTGTGTGTCGTGGGTAGAGTCCAGTGTGTGTGTGTGTGGGTAGAGTCCAGTGTGTGTGGGTAGAGTCCAGTGTGTGTGTGTGTGTGTGTGTGTGGGTAGAGTCCAGTGTGTGTGTGTGTGGTGTGGGTAGAGTCCAGTGTGTGTGTGTGGGTAGAGTCCAGTGTGTGTGTGTGTGGGTAGAGTCCAGTGTGTGTGTGTGTGGGTAGAGTCCAGTGTGTGTGTGTGTGTGTGGGTAGAGTCCAGTGTGTGTGTGTGTGTGTGTGGGTAGAGTCCAGTGTGTGTGTGTGTGTGTGGGTAGAGTCCAGTGTGTGTGTGTGGGTAGAGTCCAGTGTGTGTGTGTGTGTGTAGAGTCCAGTGTGTGTGTGTGTGTGTGGGTAGAGTCCAGTGTGTGTGTGTGTGTGGGTAGAGTCCATGTGTGGGTAGAGTCCAGTGTGTGTGTGTGGGTAGAGTCCAGTGTGTGTGTGTGTGGTGGGTAGAGTCCAGTGTGTGTGTGTGTGTGGGTAGAGTCCAGTGTGTGTGTGTGTGTGTGGGTAGAGTCCAGTGTGTGTGGGTAGAGTCCAGTGTGTGTGGGTAGAGTCCAGTGTGTGTGGGTAGAGTCCAGTGTGTGTGTGTGTGTGTGGGTAGAGTCCAGTGTGTGTGTGTGTGTGGGGTAGAGTCCAGTGTGTGTGTGTGTGTGTGGGTAGAGTCCAGTGTGTGTGGGTAGAGTCCAGTGTGTGTGGGTAGAGTCCTAGTGTGTGTGTGTGTGTGTGTGGGTAGAGTCCAGTGTGTGTGTGTGTGGGTAGAGTCCAGTGTGTGTGGGTAGAGTCCAGTGTGTGTGTGTGTGGGTAGAGTCCAGTGTGTGTGTGGGTAGAGTCCAGTGTGTGTGTGTGTAGTGTGTGTGGGTAGAGTCCAGTGTGTGTGTGTGGGTAGAGTCCAGTGTGTGTGTGTGGGTAGAGTCCAGTGTGTGTGTGTGGGTAGAGTCCAGTGTGTGTGTGTGGGTAGAGTCCAGTGTGTGTGTGTGGGTAGAGTCCAGTGTGTGTGTGTGTGTGTGGGTAGAGTCCAGTGTGTGTGTGTGTGTGTGGGTAGAGTCCAGTGTGTGTGTGTGTGTGTGGGTAGAGTCCAGTGTGTGTGTGTGTAGAGTCCAGTGTGTGTGTGGGTAGAGTCCAGTGTGTGTGTGTGTGTGTGGGTAGAGTCCCGTGTGTGTGTGTGTGTGTGTGGGTAGAGTCCAGTGTGTGTGTGTGTGTGGGTAGAGTCCAGTGTGTGTGTGTGTGTGTGGGTAGAGTCCAGTGTGTGTGGGTAGAGTCCAGTGTGTGTGGGTAGAGTCCAGTGTGTGTGGGTGTGTGTGTGTGTGGGTAGAGTCCAGTGTGTGTGTGTGTGTGTGTGTGTGTGTGTGTGTGTGTGTGTGTGTGTGTGTGTGTCCAGTGTGTGTGTGTGTGTGTGTGTGTGTCCAGTGTGTGTGGGTAGAGTCCAGTGTGTGTGGGTAGAGTCCAGTGTGTGTGGGTAGAGTCCAGTGTGTGTGTGTGTGTGTGGGTAGAGTCCAGTGTGTGTGTGTGTGTGTGGGTAGAGTCCAGTGTGTGTGTGTGTGTGGGTAGAGTCCAGTGTGTGTGTGTGTGGGTAGAGTCCAGTGTGTGTGTGTGTGGGTAGAGTCCAGTGTGTGTGTGTGTGGGTAGAGTCCAGTGTGTGTGTGTGTGTGGGTAGAGTCCAGTGTGTGTGTGTGTGTGGGTAGAGTCCAGTGTGTGTGTGTGTGTGTGGGTAGAGTCCAGTGTGTGTGTGTGTGTGGGTAGAGTCCAGTGTGTGTGTGTGTGTGTGGGTAGAGTCCAGTGTGTGTGGGTAGAGTCCAGTGTGTGTGTAGAGTCCAGTGTGTGTGTGTGGGTAGAGTCCAGTGTGTGTGTGTGTGGGTAGAGTCCAGTGTGTGTGTGTGTGGGTAGAGTCCAGTGTGTGTGTGTGTGGGTAGAGTCCAGTGTGTGTGTGTGTGTGTGGGTAGAGTCCAGTGTGTGTGTGTGTGTGGGTAGAGTCCAGTGTGTGTGTGTGGGTAGAGTCCAGTGTGTGTGTGTGGGTAGAGTCCAGTGTGTGTGTGTGGGTAGAGTCCAGTGTGTGTGTGTGTGGGTAGAGTCCAGTGTGTGTGTGTGTGTGTGGGTAGAGTCCAGTGTGTGTGTGTGGTGTGTGTGTGGGTAGAGTCCAGTGTGTGTGTGTGTGTGTGGGTAGAGTCCAGTGTGTGTGTGTGTGTGTGGGTAGAGTCCAGTGTGTGTGTGTGTGGGTAGAGTCCAGTGTGTGTGTGTGTGTGGGTAGAGTCCAGTGTGTGTGTGTGTGTGGGTAGAGTCCAGTGTGTGTGTGTGTGTGGGTAGAGTCCAGTGTGTGTGTGTGTGTGGGTAGAGTCCAGTGTGTGTGTGTGTGGGTAGAGTCCAGTGTGTGTGTGTGTGTGTGGGTAGAGTCCAGTGTGTGTGTGTGTGTGTGGGTAGAGTCCAGTGTGTGTGTGTGTGTGGGTAGAGTCCATGTGTGTGTGTGTGTGTGGGTAGAGTCCAGTGTGTGTGTGTGTGTGTGGGTAGAGTCCAGTGTGTGTGTGTGTGTGTGTGGGTAGAGTCCAGTGTGTGTGTGTGTGTGTGGGTAGAGTCCAGTGTGTGTGTGTGTGTGTGTGTGTGTGGGTAGAGTCCAGTGTGTGTGTGTGTGTGTGGGTAGAGTCCAGTGTGTGTGTGTGTGTGGGTAGAGTCCAGTGTGTGTGTGTGTGTGTGGGTAGAGTCCAGTGTGTGTGTGTGGGTAGAGTCCAGTGTGTGTGTGTGTGGGTAGAGTCCAGTGTGTGTGTGTGTGGGTAGAGTCCAGTGTGTGTGTGTGTGGGTAGAGTCCAGTGTGTGTGTGTGGGTAGAGTCCAGTGTGTGTGTGTGGGTAGAGTCCAGTGTGTGTGTGTGTGTGTGTGTGGGTAGAGTCCAGTGTGTGTGTGTGTGTGTGTGGGTAGAGTCCAGTGTGTGTGTGTGTGTGTGTGGGTAGAGTCCAGTGTGTGTGTGTGTGTGTGTGGGTAGAGTCCAGTGTGTGTGTGTGTGTGTGTGGGTAGAGTCCAGTGTGTGTGTGTGTGTGTGGGTAGAGTCCAGTGGTGTGTGTGTGGGTAGAGTCCAGTGTGTGTGGGTAGAGTCCAGTGTGTGTGTGTGTGTGTGGGTAGAGTCCAGTGTGTGTGGGTAGAGTCCAGTGTGTGTGTGTGGGTAGAGTCCAGTGTGTGTGGGTAGAGTCCAGTGTGTGTGTGTGTGTGTGGGTAGAGTCCAGTGTGTGGTGTGTGTGTGTGTGTGTGTGGGTAGAGTCCAGTGTGTGTGTGTGGGTAGAGTCCAGTGTGTGTGTGTGTGTGTGGGTAGAGTCCAGTGTGTGTGTGTGTGTGTGGGTAGAGTCCAGTGTGTGTGTGTGGGTAGAGTCCAGTGTGTGTGTGTGTGGGTAGAGTCCAGTGTGTGTGTGTGTGTGTGGGTAGAGTCCAGTGTGTGTGTGTGTGGGTAGAGTCCAGTGTGTGTGCGTGTGGGTAGAGTCCAGTGTGTGTGTGTGTGTGTAGAGTCCAGTGTGTGTGTGTGTGTGTGTAGATAACGTCACGTGTGTGTGTGTGTAGAGTCCCGTGTGTGTGTGTGTGTGTGGGTAGAGTCCAGTGTGTGTGTGTGTGTGTGGGGTAGAGTCCAGTGTGTGTGTGTGTGTGTGTGGGTAGAGTCCAGTGTGTGTGTGTGTGTGTGGGTAGAGTCCAGTGTGTGTGTGTGGGTAGAGTCCAGTGTGTGTGTGTGTGTGGGGGTAGAGTCCAGTGTGTGTGTGTGTGTGTGTGGGTAGAGTCCAGTGTGTGTGTGTGTGTGGGTAGAGTCCAGTGTGGGTAGAGTCCAGTGTGTGTGTGGGTAGAGTCCAGTGTGTGTGTGTGTGTGTGGGTAGAGTCCAGTGTGGGTAGAGTCCAGTGTGTGTGTGGGTAGAGTCCAGTGTGTGTGTGGGTAGAGTCCAGTGTGTGTGTGGGTAGAGTCCAGTGTGTGTGTGTGTGTGGGTAGAGTCCAGTGTGTGTGTGGGTAGAGTCCAGTGTGTGTGTGTGTGTGGGTAGAGTCCAGTGTGTGTGTGTGTGTGGGTAGAGTCCAGTGTGTGTGGGTAGAGTCCAGTGTGTGTGTGGGTAGAGTCCAGTGTGTGTGTGTGTGTGGGTAGAGTCCAGTGTGTGTGTGGGTAGAGTCCGGTGTGTGTGTGTGTGTGGGTAGAGTCCAGTGTGTGTGTGTGTGTGGGTAGAGTCCAGTGTGTGTGTGTGTAGAGTCCAGTGTGTGTGTGGGTAGAGTCCAGTGTGTGTGTGTGTGTGTGGGTAGAGTCCAGTGTGTGTGTGTGGGTAGAGTCCAGTGTGTGTGTGTGTGTGGGTAGAGTCCAGTGTGTGTGTGTGTAGAGTCCAGTGTGTGTGTGTGTGGGTAGAGTCCAGTGTGTGTGTGTGTGTGTGGGTAGAGTCCAGTGTGTGTGTGTGGGTAGAGTCCAGTGTGTGTGTGTGTGAGTCCAGTGTGTGTGTGTGTGTGTGGGTAGAGTCCAGTGTGTGTGTGTGTGGGTAGAGTCCAGTGTGTGTGTGTGGGTAGAGTCCAGTGTGTGTGTGTGTGTGTGGGTAGAGTCCAGTGTGTGTGTGTGTGTGTGGGTAGAGTCCAGTGTGTGTGTGTGTGTGTGTGGGTAGAGTCCAGTGTGTGTGTGTGTGTGGGTAGAGTCCAGTGTGTGTGTGTGTGGGTAGAGTCCAGTGTGTGTGGGTAGAGTCCAGTGTGTGTGGGTAGAGTCCAGTGTGTGTGGGTAGAGTCCTGTGTGTGTGTGGGTAGAGTCCAGTGTGTGTGTGTGTGGGGTAGAGTCCAGGTGTGTGTGTGTGTGTGGGTAGAGTCCAGTGTGTGTGGGTAGAGTCCAGTGTGTGTGGGTAGAGTCCAGTGTGTGTGGGTAGAGTCCAGTGTGTGTGTGGGTAGAGTCCAGTGTGTGTGTGTGTGGGTAGAGTCCAGTGTGTGTGTGTGTGGGTAGAGTCCAGTGTGTGTGTGTGTGGGTAGAGTCCAGTGTGTGTGGGTAGAGTCCTGTGTGTGTGTGTGTGTGTGTGGGTAGAGTCCAGTGTGTGTGTGTGGGTAGAGTCCAGTGTGTGTGTGTGGGTAGAGTCCAGTGTGTGTGTGTGGGTAGAGTCCAGTGTGTGTGTGTGGGTAGAGTCCAGTGTGTGTGTGTGTGTGGGTAGAGTCCAGTGTGTGTGTGTGTGTGGGTAGAGTCCAGTGTGTGTGGGTAGAGTCCTGTGTGTGTGTGTGTGTGGGTAGAGTCCAGTGTGTGTGTGTGTGTGTGGGTAGAGTCCAGTGTGTGTGTGTGTGGGTAGAGTCCAGTGTGTGTGGGTAGAGTCCAGTGTGTGTGGGTAGAGTCCTGTGTGTGTGTGTGTGTGTGTGGGTAGAGTCCAGTGTGTGTGTGTGTGTGTGTGGGTAGAGTCCAGTGTGTGTGTGTGTGTGTGTGTGTGTGTGTGGGTAGAGTCCAGTGTGTGTGTGTGTGTGTTCTCGTTTTTGAGATCGTATTAGGACCTCAACTTATATAAACACCTTCCATATTAGGACCTTTGACCAAGTTAGGTCCAAAACCATGGTCTCAACTAGGGAAACCATTGGAATAGCCTGCAAATAGCATGCTAATATGCCTGGTTTGAAAATCACACAAAACTGTCAGGGTCCTAAGAAGGGGGTATTTTTGTAAGCCACCTGGTGGTAACATACCATACTGCAAGGTATCAAAACAAATCAAATCAAATGTTCTTGTCACACACACACACACACACAGTCTTGTATTGGTAACCATTTTAGGACACATTGTAGTAATATCTAACAAGTAATCTAGCAATTCAACAACAACCGTTCCAGAACAACTACCTAATACATACAAATCAAGTAAAGGGATGGAATAGAATATATACATATAAATATATGGATGAGTAATGACCGAGCGGCATAGGCAAGATGCCATATATGGTATAACATACCGTATATAAAGACACATGGTTAGCAGATGTTATTGTGGCGAACGCTGTAAATCAGTCAGTTCTTAACGTGAAGACTTGAAACTCAGGATTCTGTAAAAGCCTACCCCAATGAGGATATGTGTTTATTTTCAGCTTCCTGTGACAACCGGAAGTGCCTTGAATTGGGGTCATAGGGGCTGTTTCAAAGGGTTAAAAAGGTCACATCTTTCTAAAATGTCATGTGTGTGATTAGGCAACCCTCATGAACCGGTACATATTATAAAAACAGATTTTTATCCGTTTGTTTTGGCTCTTTTTGGAGGACTTACAAGTTCCACCTAGGTAGTGCTATGTATCCATGTATAGTCTGAATTTAATATATTTCCAGATTATGGTTGGGGGCCATATACAGAGCCACATATGTGAAGAGCAGCTGTCTCTGACGTTTTTGGGGAACGATATTGACATCCAGAAAGGTCTTAGCACAAGGCCCAAAACGAAGCCTGACCTAAATGTGAGGTGCTTTTGGGTGACAGCGGCAGAACCGTTGAGGCTAGAAGCACAATTCAATCACAGGAACCTTCCCAAGGTCCTCCCGATCTGTGCAAGCCTAACCTTGACAGTGTGGAATTAACCCTTAACAGTGAAAACAGGGTGTTTTCTTCTAACAGTTTACATTGACATCTCTCCCCATAGGAATACATTGCCTGCTGCACTAAATTCAACCTGATGCCTATGTGGGTTATGATTGCCATCTCAAGCTGTCTTCAATGACAATCCATCAGGCCACTATGAGGATTACCTGTGTTGAGTTTAAGCTTCCTAGAGCAACCGGAAGTGGTTAAATTACCCTAAAAGTGGTTTTGATATACCCAACCTGCAGTTTGTATAAACACTGAGTTCAACCCTCTGTAAATCAGTCAGTTCTTAACGTGAAGACTTGAAACTCAGGATTCTGTAAAAGCCTACCCCAATGAGGATATGTGTTTATTTTCAGCTTCCTGTGACAACCGGAAGTGCCTTGAATTGGGGTCATAGGGGCTGTTTCAAAGGGTTAAAAAGGTCACATCTTTCTAAAATGTCATGTGTGTGATTAGGCAACCCTCATGAACCGGTACATATTATAAAAACAGATTTTTATCCGTTTTTTTTGGCTCTTTTTGGAGGACTTACAAGTTCCACCTAGGTAGTGCTATGTATCCATGTATAGTCTGAATTTAATATATTTCCAGATTATGGTTGGGGGCCATATACAGAGCCACATATGTGAAGAGCAGCTGTCTCTGACGTTTTTGGGGAACGATATTGACATCCAGAAAGGTCTTAGCACAAGGCCCAAAACGAAGCCTGACCTAAATGTGAGGTGCTTTTGGGTGACAGCGGCAGAACCGTTGAGGCTAGAAGCACAATTCAATCACAGGAACCTTCCCAAGGTCCTCCCGATCTGTGCAAGCCTAACCTTGACAGTGTGGAATTAACCCTTAACAGTGAAAACAGGGTGTTTTCTTCTAACAGTTTACATTGACATCTCTCCCCATAGGAATACATTGCCTGCTGCACTAAATTCAACCTGATGCCTATGTGGGTTATGATTGCCATCTCAAGCTGTCTTCAATGACAATCCATCAGGCCACTATGAGGATTACCTGTGTTGAGTTTAAGCTTCCTAGAGCAACCGGAAGTGGTTAAATTACCCTAAAAGTGGTTTTGATATACCCAACCTGCAGTTTGTATAAACACTGAGTTCAACCCTCTGTAAATCAGTCAGTTCTTAACGTGAAGACTTGAAACTCAGGATTCTGTAAAAGCCTACCCCAATGAGGATATGTGTTTATTTTCAGCTTCCTGTGACAACCGGAAGTGCCTTGAATTGGGGTCATAGGGGCTGTTTCAAAGGGTTAAAAAGGTCACATCTTTCTAAAATGTCATGTGTGTGATTAGGCAACCCTCATGAACCGGTACATATTATAAAAACAGATTTTTATCCGTTTTTTTTGGCTCTTTTTGGAGGACTTACAAGTTCCACCTAGGTAGTGCTATGTATCCATGTATAGTCTGAATTTAATATATTTCCAGATTATGGTTGGGGGCCATATACAGAGCCACATATGTGAAGAGCAGCTGTCTCTGACGTTTTTGGGGAACGATATTGACATCCAGAAAGGTCTTAGCACAAGGCCCAAAACGAAGCCTGACCTAAATGTGAGGTGCTTTTGGGTGACAGCGGCAGAACCGTTGAGGCTAGAAGCACAATTCAATCACAGGAACCTTCCCAAGGTCCTCCCGATCTGTGCAAGCCTAACCTTGACAGTGTGGAATTAACCCTTAACAGTGAAAACAGGGTGTTTTCTTCTAACAGTTTACATTGACATCTCTCCCCATAGGAATACATTGCCTGCTGCACTAAATTCAACCTGATGCCTATGTGGGTTATGATTGCCATCTCAAGCTGTCTTCAATGACAATCCATCAGGCCACTATGAGGATTACCTGTGTTGAGTTTAAGCTTCCTAGAGCAACCGGAAGTGGTTAAATTACCCTAAAAGTGGTTTTGATATACCCAACCTGCAGTTTGTATAAACACTGAGTTCAACCCTCTGTAAATCAGTCAGTTCTTAACGTGAAGACTTGAAACTCAGGATTCTGTAAAAGCCTACCCCAATGAGGATATGTGTTTATTTTCAGCTTCCTGTGACAACCGGAAGTGCCTTGAATTGGGGTCATAGGGGCTGTTTCAAAGGGTTAAAAAGGTCACATCTTTCTAAAATGTCATGTGTGTGATTAGGCAACCCTCATGAACCGGTACATATTATAAAAACAGATTTTTATCCGTTTTTTTTGGCTCTTTTTGGAGGACTTACAAGTTCCACCTAGGTAGTGCTATGTATCCATGTATAGTCTGAATTTAATATATTTCCAGATTATGGTTGGGGGCCATATACAGAGCCACATATGTGAAGAGCAGCTGTCTCTGACGTTTTTGGGGAACGATATTGACATCCAGAAAGGTCTTAGCACAAGGCCCAAAACGAAGCCTGACCTAAATGTGAGGTGCTTTTGGGTGACAGCGGCAGAACCGTTGAGGCTAGAAGCACAATTCAATCACAGGAACCTTCCCAAGGTCCTCCCGATCTGTGCAAGCCTAACCTTGACAGTGTGGAATTAACCCTTAACAGTGAAAACAGGGTGTTTTCTTCTAACAGTTTACATTGACATCTCTCCCCATAGGAATACATTGCCTGCTGCACTAAATTCAACCTGATGCCTATGTGGGTTATGATTGCCATCTCAAGCTGTCTTCAATGACAATCCATCAGGCCACTATGAGGATTACCTGTGTTGAGTTTAAGCTTCCTAGAGCAACCGGAAGTGGTTAAATTACCCTAAAAGTGGTTTTGATATACCCAACCTGCAGTTTGTATAAACACTGAGTTCAACCCTCTGTAAATCAGTCAGTTCTTAACGTGAAGACTTGAAACTCAGGATTCTGTAAAAGCCTACCCCAATGAGGATATGTGTTTATTTTCAGCTTCCTGTGACAACCGGAAGTGCCTTGAATTGGGGTCATAGGGGCTGTTTCAAAGGGTTAAAAAGGTCACATCTTTCTAAAATGTCATGTGTGTGATTAGGCAACCCTCATGAACCGGTACATATTATAAAAACAGATTTTTATCCGTTTTTTTTGGCTCTTTTTGGAGGACTTACAAGTTCCACCTAGGTAGTGCTATGTATCCATGTATAGTCTGAATTTAATATATTTCCAGATTATGGTTGGGGGCCATATACAGAGCCACATATGTGAAGAGCAGCTGTCTCTGACGTTTTTGGGGAACGATATTGACATCCAGAAAGGTCTTAGCACAAGGCCCAAAACGAAGCCTGACCTAAATGTGAGGTGCTTTTGGGTGACAGCGGCAGAACCGTTGAGGCTAGAAGCACAATTCAATCACAGGAACCTTCCCAAGGTCCTCCCGATCTGTGCAAGCCTAACCTTGACAGTGTGGAATTAACCCTTAACAGTGAAAACAGGGTGTTTTCTTCTAACAGTTTACATTGACATCTCTCCCCATAGGAATACATTGCCTGCTGCACTAAATTCAACCTGATGCCTATGTGGGTTATGATTGCCATCTCAAGCTGTCTTCAATGACAATCCATCAGGCCACTATGAGGATTACCTGTGTTGAGTTTAAGCTTCCTAGAGCAACCGGAAGTGGTTAAATTACCCTAAAAGTGGTTTTGATATACCCAACCTGCAGTTTGTATAAACACTGAGTTCAACCCTCTGTAAATCAGTCAGTTCTTAACGTGAAGACTTGAAACTCAGGATTCTGTAAAAGCCTACCCCAATGAGGATATGTGTTTATTTTCAGCTTCCTGTGACAACCGGAAGTGCCTTGAATTGGGGTCATAGGGGCTGTTTCAAAGGGTTAAAAAGGTCACATCTTTCTAAAATGTCATGTGTGTGATTAGGCAACCCTCATGAACCGGTACATATTATAAAAACAGATTTTTATCCGTTTTTTTTGGCTCTTTTTGGAGGACTTACAAGTTCCACCTAGGTAGTGCTATGTATCCATGTATAGTCTGAATTTAATATATTTCCAGATTATGGTTGGGGGCCATATACAGAGCCACATATGTGAAGAGCAGCTGTCTCTGACGTTTTTGGGGAACGATATTGACATCCAGAAAGGTCTTAGCACAAGGCCCAAAACGAAGCCTGACCTAAATGTGAGGTGCTTTTGGGTGACAGCGGCAGAACCGTTGAGGCTAGAAGCACAATTCAATCACAGGAACCTTCCCAAGGTCCTCCCGATCTGTGCAAGCCTAACCTTGACAGTGTGGAATTAACCCTTAACAGTGAAAACAGGGTGTTTTCTTCTAACAGTTTACATTGACATCTCTCCCCATAGGAATACATTGCCTGCTGCACTAAATTCAACCTGATGCCTATGTGGGTTATGATTGCCATCTCAAGCTGTCTTCAATGACAATCCATCAGGCCACTATGAGGATTACCTGTGTTGAGTTTAAGCTTCCTAGAGCAACCGGAAGTGGTTAAATTACCCTAAAAGTGGTTTTGATATACCCAACCTGCAGTTTGTATAAACACTGAGTTCAACCCTCTGTAAATCAGTCAGTTCTTAACGTGAAGACTTGAAACTCAGGATTCTGTAAAAGCCTACCCCAATGAGGATATGTGTTTATTTTCAGCTTCCTGTGACAACCGGAAGTGCCTTGAATTGGGGTCATAGGGGCTGTTTCAAATGGTTAAAAAGGTCACATCTTTCTAAAATGTCATGTGTGTGATTAGGCAACCCTCATGAACCGGTACATATTATAAAAACAGATTTTTATCCGGTTTTTTTGGCCCTTTTTGGAACGTTTACAAATTCTATCTAACTAAGGGTATTCGTACATTTCTAGTCTTCAAAGCTATTGAGGGGATTTGTCTAGGGGGTCATAGCTTAAACATGTCTATGGCAATGAGGGGAGATGCGTATGTGAGTCTCGAGCTAATCAGACCATTGATATAAGAAGGCTTGCCCCTGGACAATTGTAACTTAACTGGGTGGCACAACGTGGCACTCCCGACATCATACTTGAATACTGAGCCAATAGCAGCATCTATATATTAGAAATGGCCTTAGGCCCCATAAAGTTCATAAACGACATGGGCGTGGCCACCCTACCTTCATACTTGAGGCTTTAGCCAACCGCAAAATATATATACAGTACCAGTCAAATGTTTGGACACACATACTCATTCAAGGGATTCTATATTTTTACTATTTTCTACATTGTAGAATAATATTGTAGACATCAAAACTATGAAATAACACATATGGAATCACATAGTAACCAAAAAAGTGTTAATAAACAAATAAAAATATATTTGAGATTTGACATTATTTTAAGTAAACACCCTTTGCCTTGATGACAGCTTCGCACACTCTTGGCACTCTCTTCGCACACTCTTGACAGCTTCATAAGGTAGTCACCTGGAATGCATTTCAATTAACAGGTGTGCCTTGTTAAAAGTACATTTGTGGAATTTCTTTCTTTCTTAATGCGTTTGAGCCAATCAGTTGTGTTGTGACAAGGTAGGGGTGGTATACAGAAGATAGCTCTATTTGGTAAAATACCAAGTCCCTATTATGGCAAGAACAGCGCAAGTAAGCAAACAGAGACAACAGTCCATCATTACTTTAAGGCATGAAGGTCAGTCAATGAGGAAAATGTCAATAACTTTTTAAAAGTTTCTTCAAGTGCAGTCACAAAAACCATCAAACGCTATAATTAAACTGGCTCTCATGAGGACCGCCACAGGAAAGGAAGAACCAGAGTTACCTCTGCTGCAGAGGATGAGTTCATTAGAGTTACCAGCCTCAGATTGCAGCCCAAATAAATGCTTCCCAGAGTTCAAGTAACATCAACTGTTCAGAGGAGAATGCGTGAATCAGGCCTTCATGGCCGAATTTCTGCAAAGAAACCACTACTAAAGGACACCAAAAATAAGAAGAGACTTGTTTGGCCCAAGAAACTCTAGCAATGGACATTAGACCGGTGGAAATCTGTCCTTTGGTCTGATGAGTCCAAATTTGAAATGTTTGGGTCCAACTGTGTCTTTGTGAGACGCAGAGCAGGTGAACGGATTATCTATGCATGTGTGGTTCCCACCGTGAAGCATGGAGAATGAGGTGTGGTGGTGCTTTGCTGGTGACACTGTCAGAGATTTATTTAGAATTCAAGGCACACTTAACCAGCATGGCTACCACAGCATTCTGCAGCGATACACCATCCCATCTTGTCTGCGCTTAGTGGGGATATCATTTATTTTTCAAAAGGACAATGACCCAAAACTCACCTCCAGGCTGTGTAAGGGCTATTTGACCAAGGAGAGTGATGGAGTGCTGCATCAGATGACCTGGCCTCCACAATCAGCCGACCTCAACCCAATTGAGATGGTTTGGGATGAGTTGGACCGTAGAGTGAAGGAAAAGCAACCAACAAGTACTCAGCATATGTGAGAACTCCTTCAAGACTGCTGGAAAAGCATTCCAGGTGTAGCTGGGTGAGAGAATGCCAAGAGTGTGCAAAGCTGTCATCAAGGCAAAGGGTTTGAAGAATCTCAAATATAAAATATATTTTGAGTTGTTTAACACTTTTTTGGTTACAACATGATTCCATATGTATTATTCTCAGTTTTGATGTTTTCACTATTATTCTACAATGTAGAAAATAGTAAAAATAAAGAAAAACCCTTAAATGAGTTTGTGTGTCCAAACTTTTGACTGGTACTGTATATTAGAGTTGGCTTTAGGCACTTAAAGTCACAGATCTAGGATCAGTTGACCTCCACATAATGTTAACATGAGCCACTAATATCTTACTTCAGTATTGTCTATAGCAGTTTCTTCATTAAGACTTATATTTGGCCTTAATATACACTGCTCAAAAAAATAAAGGGAACACTTAAACAACACAATGTAACTCCAAGTCAATCACACTTCTGTGAAATCAAACTGTCCACTTAGGAAGCAACACTGATTGACAATAAATTTCACATGCTGTTGTGCAAATGGAATAGACAACATGTGGAAATTATAGGCAATTAGCAAGACACCCCCAATAAAGGAGTGGTTCTGCTGGTGGTGACCACAGACCACTTCTCAGTTCCTATGCTTCCTGGGTGATGTTTTGTTCACTTTTGAATGCTGGCGGTGCTTTCACTCTAGTGGTAGCATGAGACGGAGTCTACAACCCACACAAGTGGCTCAGGTAGTGCAGCTCATCCAGGATGGCACATCAATGCGAGCTGTGGCAAAAAGGTTTGCTGTGTCTGTCAGCGTAGTGTCCAGAGCATGGAGGCGCTACCAGGAGACAGGCCAGTACATCAGGAGACGTGGAGGAGGCCGTAGGAGGGCAACAACCCAGCAGCAGGACCGCTACCTCCGCCTTTGTGCAAGGAGGAGTATTAGGAGCACTGCCAGAGCCCTGCAAAATGACCTCCAGCAGGCCACAAATGTGCATGTGTCTGCTCAAACGGTCAGAAACAGACTCCATGAGGGTGGTATGAGGGCCCGACGTCCACAGGTGGGGGTTGTGCTTACAGCCCAACACCGTGCAGGACGTTTGGCATTTGCCAGAGAACACCAAGATTGGCAAATTTGCCACTGGCGCCCAGTGCTCTTCACAGATGAAAGCAGGTTCACACTGAGCACATGTGACAGACGTGACAGAGTCTGGAGACGCTGTGGAGAACGTTCTGCTGCCTGCAACATCCTCCAGCATGACCGGTTTGGCGGTGGGTCAGTCATGGTGTGGGGTGGCATTTCTTTGGGGGGCCACACAGCCCTCCATGTGCTCGCCAGAGGTAGCCTGACTGCCATTAGGTACCGAGATGAGATCCTCAGACCCCTTGTGAGACCATATGCTGGTGCTGTTGGCCCTGGGTTCCTCCTAATGCAAGACAATGCTAGACCTCATGTGGCTGGAGTGTGTCAGCAGTTCCTGCAAGAGGAAGGCATTGATGCTATGGACTGGCCCGCCCGTTCCCCAGACCTGAATCCAATTGAGCACATCTGGGACATCATGTCTCGCTCCATCCACCAACGCCACGTTGCACCACAGACTGTCCAGGAGTTGGCGGATGCTTTAGTCCAGGTCTGGGAGGAGATCCCTCAGGAGACCATCCGCCACCTCATCAGGAGCATGCCCAGGCGTTGTAGGAAGGTCATACAGGCACGTGGAGGCCACACACACTACTGAGCCTCATTTTGACTTGTTTTAAGGACATTACATCAAAGTTGGATCAGCCTGTATTGTGGTTTTCCACTTTAATTTTGAGTGTGACTCCAAATCCAGACCTCCATGGGTTGATAAATTTGATTTCCATTGACCATTTTTGTGTGATTTTGTTGTCAGCACATTTAACTATGTAAAGAAAAAAAGTATTTAATAAGAATATTTCATTCATTCAGATCTAGGATGTGTTATTTTAGTGTTCCCTTTATTTTTTTGAGCAGTGTATATGACTTTGTGGTTGTGGGTGGATTTCAACTGCTGGCTGGAATTCTCACTCAACTGTACCACTAATATGAGCCTGTTCTACAGACTCTTGTAGACTACTATGCACTGAAAAACAGTTAATATGTTACAAATCAAAGCTTAACATTGAAATATGTGATTTCAAATGATTAAGTTAAATTCAGATAGGCATGTTATGTGCTCTCTAACACAAACATAAAATGTGTTGTTGCTGTAGACCTTTTAACAGATCTAGGAGCAGTTGACCACAGAATGTTAACCTTAGCCACTAATATCTGACTTCAGTACTGTCTATAGCTGTTTGTTCATTAATACTTATATGTGGCCTTAATATACAGCATATGACCTGGTAAAGGAGAGGGGGATGGGAGCAGAGAAGGGGATGGGAGGCTGCTCAATGATTGGCTGTAGTGTAGGGCGTGTCATACAATGTATCAAAATTTCAACTGCTGGCTGGAATTCTCACTCAACTGTACCACTAATATGAGCCTGTTCTACAGACTCTTGTAGACTACTATGCACTGAAAAACAGTTAATATGTTACAAATCAAAGCTTAACATTGAAATATGTGATTTCAAATGATTAAGTTAAATTCAGATAGGCATGTTATGTGCTCTCTAACACAAACATAAAATGTGTTGTTGCTGTAGACCTTTTAACAGATCTAGTTGACCTCCACAGAATGTGCACATACACACTAATATCTGACTTCAGTATAGTTTATAGAGGTGTATATGTCTGTCTGTGTCTTTCAGTTTCTATTTAGACTACATCAAATATGAAGAAGCTGTGCAGCCACACCATGTTCAACATGTTACCTAATTAGCTAGCTAGCTGACAATCTGGTTTACCTGTAGCATATAAACATTTGTTGGCACAGAAAGAAAGGGGATATGAAAAATGATTGATCAAATTCCTCCTGCCAATATCTGACTGGGTTAATAACTTAATATTAAGTTAATATGGACCCATTGTCTTAGACTTGAACTCTTGGACCAAACAGTGGGACTCTGATTTCAGCCATAGGGACTTGTGACTCGACTCCTGACTCCAACATTGGTGACTTTGACTCAACTCAGAGTAGCCATAGGGTCTTGTGAATTGACTCGGACTTATGCTTTTGTGACTCAACTACAACACTGCTGCCATTACATGGCTACTACTACTGCTTCAACTACCAATTCTAGCAAGTTGTACCCCAGGTTGGGTACACTTTTCTGCTGCTCCCTCAAAAGCATTAAGCAGACATTTTGATTATACCTCCCTCCCCATAACTCTCTGTTGGGGTGAGGCTTTCTACAAATATACTAAGCAAGAGGATTACAACAGCTAACACAGGAAGCTGAAATCCTGGGGTCTGCCTTATATTCCCTCAGTTCTACCCCAGTTTGAAAATGTGCTTTTCATCCATGACCAGGCCATGTTTCGGCCATTTTGCCGCACTAGGCAAGTCTGCAATAGACCTTCTCCTACCCGGAAAAGAAATAGGCCTATAGTGTACAATGTTGGCCTATAATGTCATTTTATAACTAGGCCTAACATTTGATAGCCTACCATTTGTAAAACATGCAGTTGCGTTGGCTTTATTAACCCAGTCCTGATTCCTGACAAAGGCTTATAGGGACTTGTCCTTTAAGATATGAACATCAGCTACCCATCAGCTACCCAATGTTATTATGAGTTTTCTTGAGGCTTTTTGCAAAGAGATCAATGCTGATGTAAAGGCCTACGTCTTCACAGCAGTACAAACCTGAAATCACGTATTATCATTAAATTTTATTCCACATTGTGAAACCAGGGATCTAGTGGAAGATAAATGCAAATATGATTAAAAAAAGGCCTGTTATAAGAGAGAAAGAGAGATTGTGAGAGTAGCTGAGTGCCTATAGTGAGAGATGGCTGTTAATATCAGTAGGCTGTTTGAGTGGTCTGTGGGCAGGTAATTAATCTGATTGCTGATGGGTTAGGTTGCTAGATCGAATCTTAACCTGCCATAAGCTACTTTTGTGTCAGCAAGTCTCCCCAGTGAAAAATGTACATATCCACCACTCCATCTTTCATGTACAGACCATTCAAGTAGCTGCACTTAACACCTCACTGATACTGATTGTGTAAGCTACAAACCCAAATTGTCTAAGGAAATGTGGCTAACAGTAATAACATTGCAGACATATTCAGAAATCTGGGCTGATGGAATCATTGTTATGCATATCTACTGGCCATAATTTCCGCTTGAGGTCCTGCCCCTCCCCCACTGCAAAGTGCACAACAGTACCAAACTATCAAAGGTTTTATAGGTCAACACAGTCCCCCCCCTCCCCCGTCCTTTGTATATTATTTATATATACTTGTGTTCCCATATGTACTTCCTGTATCGATGTGTTGTTAATAAAAATATTATAATAATAAAATATACAGTTCCCCCTCCCCCATGTTGCAGCATAAATCTCTGCTCAAGGTTGCCATGTACACTATTTTGTGGTTTATTGTTGTACTTTTAAAACTTTGTGGCAGGTGAAAGGTTTTGGTCGCTAGGTGGAAGTTGTATATTGCAACGTTACCAACATGGCATTTTAAAAAATCATTAATTTCCCTGTATTCTGCTAAAATTGTGCTAGTGAAGGTGGGTTTTGAAGGCTGGTTTTGAGCAGACTCATAGAAAATTGAAATTGACCTGGCAAACCTGTCCCTGCCTGAGCGTGATCACCACTGGAGTAGCTGTGCAGCACGTGTTAAGGAAGAGGAGGATGGTTGCAGATGTTTGCATTCATGCAAGAAGGTAAGCTATTAACTAAACTGTTAACCAATATTTTAGCTAAAATTGTATTTGGTGTATTGACAAGCAATGCATGTTCTCGTTGTCTTTATTTTTAATGAATTAATGTCAGTCATGTATGTCTTTCGGTGGAATCCAACATGCATTGACGATGTCTGAAAGCTGCATTGTGTCAGATATACTGCGTCATGACATTGAAATTGGCAGGTTTATCCAAACAATTCATTAATGTGCAATTGTTACTTTGCATGTTTCTACCTTATAGTTATTTGTGGCTTGCTAACGGTTAGTGTGCTAGCTAACTGTTAGCGTGGTAGCTAACGGTTAGCGTGCTAGCTAACGGTTAGCATGCTACCCATGCTACCGGTAGTTAAAAAAAGAAATATGCTAGCTATGGTTGCAAGCTAGCTAATAAGTTTAGCATAATTGGTAAACGTGTCTATGATTTAGAATACATGATTGTGGTTAACACAATGTTACATGCATTGGAAAATAATATTGCTATAGTGTAACAAGCTAGCAAGAAAAGCCAGTTCCTTTTCATCTGTTTTGTCAAGTCATAAGCCTGTATGTGTGTTAAAATATTTAAACCCCCTCATTAAATTCATGTATTGAAGTTGCGCCCGTTTTTTATAGCCCTTTCTTACCCAAATACCGTTTTTTACATTGAAATAATTCAGATGAAAATAAGAAATATGTTAAACTAATTAAGAAATAAGTGACCAGATTTTTTTTATTGAAAACCATGGACATTAGTTTGGGTGGGGGGAGGGGCGTGGTGGGGTTCCTAGTTCTTTTTTTTTTGCACATAAAAGAGTGAAACACCACAACAAGAATAAGGGTTGTGGAAAGTGTCCATTTTGGTAGGACTGTGACAATTCACTGTCTTGAAAAAATATATACATATATTGGCAGATTCTTTAACCAAATCCCTATTTCTTACACACATTTTTTAAGATCGAAAACATAATGGAAGATAAGAGTCCAGGAACCTACAAAGTAACCAATGCGGTATGTTTTCTGATTTGCCTAGTATTTAGAGTACGCTTGCCTTGCTTTAGCCAAACCACTCATACTGATTCTCTTTTAGTCCATCCATAAAAGCAGATTCAGCTTTAGTTGCATGCAGGAACTTGCAGAATGTGCTTATGTTATGCTTATACTTGCTTTTTTACCCTTGAAAGTAGTTTTAAAAAACAGAAATTGTAATAGATGTTTGTTGGACCTCTATTAGTCAATGATAACAGTCATTGGTGTCCCCCAGCCCATCCCCTGTTGTGTGCCGAGCAATCTTGTCATTCTATTAAGTCTCAACTATTCTTTTTGTCTTCCTTTACAAAGGCACTGCCGAGGCTAAGAAGGCGCATGGAACATCTAAAGAAGCATAGTTCAACTTGTGAGGCCAGATTTGAAAAGGAAAAGATAAATCCCGAAGCGCAGGTTTGTCAGTTGTTTAGAATGAGGATACTGGGGATGGTTGAATCGTTATCATATCCTATTGACTAATTTGCACATGACTAATATCATTTTATTGTATCCTTAGATGTCAGACACCGAAGCTGCCAGTACCTCTGAGGCTGCCAGTACTTCTGGGTCGATAGTCATTGTGTTGGATGATGCACCACCGTTGATCAGAACAGACAGTATATACGTAAGTTAAAGTGTCATTCAACACCAGACATACTGTAAGTTCTTGTGAATCAGCTTTGTAAATCAAAGATGGGCAAGTCTGCACTTTCATCCCATATTCATAGTATTATAACATAAACAAGTAGAGGAGCACAGTCGTAACTAATCAAAATGTGCCGGTGTCCAAATACTTTGTAATCTGTCTAGTTATCCAATATAATTTTTTTCTTCAATACAAGTTGACCAAAGCTATGCTTGGATACAAGACTGATGACTCAATAACCAGCATTGACAACAGTGAAGGTGATTATGTCCCAGGGCCATCAGAATCATCAGAGGAAGACAATTCTGATGATTTTTCAGAACCAAAGACAAGGGTGGACAGCAGTAAACACGTTGATTTAGTCTCAGAGGGAGACAGTTCAGATAAAATAGCAGGAGTCAAGAGAAGGAATCCCTACAAGAAGACTAGCAAGAGATGCAGAAGTTCCTCAGAAGAAAACAGCTCAAATGAAGAAACAGAACTCAAGAGAAAGAATCAATATGCAAATACTTATAAGAGATGTACTAGTTCCCCAATGTCAAACACTAGCAGTGAATCATTGCTTGTAATGAATGTCTCAGAATTAGATGGATCCAAAAAGTACCACCAAAAAAAGCACTTCTGTCTGTTTTGCGAGCAACCGCAATCCAAAATTGCCCGTCATTTACAACGTAAACATGGGGATGAAATAGAAGTAGCTACTGCACTTCGGTTTGCAAAGAGATCAAAAGCTAGGAGACTTCAGCTGAATCTTCTTCGCAAGAAGGGGAATCGGGCACACAACATTCAGGCACTTAAAGAAGGAAAGGGGGTTTTGGTACCATGTAAACAAACAAGTAATGACAAGACCAATCACCAGGACTATCAGCATTGTTTTGCCTGCCATGGGCTCTTTAAACGCAAATCTATGTGGAGGCATGTGGCAAGGTGCACACTAGCACAACACGTTCGAAAGGAGATGCCTGGCAAAACCAGAATACAGGCGCTCTGTGCTAATGCTCAACCGGTTGCTAAAGGAGTGAGTGAAAAGGTATGGAAACTTGTGAGTAACATGGCTCAAGATGATGTAGCCCATGCAGTAAAACAAGACAGATACATCTTGGCATTGGGTGAAAAAATGTACAACAAGAAAGGGGAGAACCCCTCACAACACCAGCACATTCGTCAAACTTTGCGAGAACTAGGGAGACTTGTGATTAAAGGTAGAAAGGTGACACCACTGAAAAAGATGAAGGATTATATCAACCCAAAACACTTCCAACACATCATAAAAGCTGTCAAAGAAGTGACTGGCTATGATGAAAAGACAAACAAATTCGAAAAAGCAACCCTGGCGACAAAGCTTGGGCAAAGCATCCAGAAAATTGCAGACATCATGGAGGGTGAAGTTCTTATTACCCAGAATGAAGAAAAGTTGAAGCTTGTCCGAGACTTCCAAGGCATCTACCGTCTTCGCTGTAATGAAATGATCTCTTCTGCTGCATATCGTACACTTGAACAGAAGAAATGGAACACACCGCAGCTTATTCCATTAGCAGATGACGTTAAAAAAATACACATGTACTTAGATGAAAAGCAGAAACAATACTACAACCAACTGTGCGATGAGAAAACCTCAGGAAAATGGAGCAATCTAGCAAAAGTGATACTGCCTCAGATGATTATCTTCAACAGGAAAAGAGAGGGAGAGGTGTCAAAGATGTCTGTGGCAACATTTCACTCCAGGGACAAATCCCCACTTAACAAAGATGTTGCAGTGGCGCTAACAGAGGTTGAGAGACTCCTCTGTGCGCATTTTGAACGCATTGAAACCTGTGGGAAGCGTGGCAGGAAGGTGCCTGTAATCCTTACTCCAGTGATGGTGGAATCTTTAGAGCTGCTTATCAAAGAGCGGTGCTCATGTGGAGTGAGCGAAGGAAATATCGACTTATTTGCCAGGCCAGGATATGATACACATTTTCGGGGGAATGACTGCATCCGCGCCTATGCCAAACAATGTGGTGCCAAGTTACCTGAAGCATTGTCATCAACTAAACTACGAAAACAGGTTGCCACCCTCTCCAGAGTGTTAAATCTCAATGATACAGAACAGGACCAGTTTGCTGACTTCTTGGGTCACGACATTCGGATTCATCGAAAGTTCTACCGTCTTCCAGAGGGAACGTTTCAGTTGGCCAAAATAAGTAAAATACTGATGGCATGTGAACAGGGCAGATTGGCAGAGTTCAAGGGGAAAAGTCTGGATCAAATAACCATCAGTCCCAGTGGTAAGTTTACCCCCAGTGTTTAGTTTAATGGCAAAAAGTTTACACTGACAATAAAAACAAAGCTTTTGTTTTGCGCAGATTTAGCTTGCCTCAATTTAGCATTCTTCTTTTGGCCATCTTTTAGAAAAAAGCATGGCTGAAAATAATGAGGCTGCAGACTCTTGTTCATCAGAGAACGACTCTGAGAGAGAGGAGTCATCTGAAAAATCCTATGAAGAAAATCTGACCGGTATGCCTATACCTTACATAGATATGGATGTATTCTTAATTACAATGTCCTTTTCGAAAAATACATGTTTTCCACTGATGTTTTCCAGGAGAGATGTCAGCGATTCGGGCCAAACAGCCAATGACCAAGGGAAAGCTGGGACAAAAGAGAGGCTCACATGGTTAGACTGTTTCCTGCTGTCTTCAGTCAGTGCATTTTCACTCTGTAGTGTCAACGTATAGTACAGTGCTGGTCCAGATCAATCCTGTCTTCATCAGTTGGTGTATTTCCAACCATGCCAGTACAGAACGGATTAGTTTGGATTGGACACAAGTCAAGACTTTAGATCTGAACTAGTGTGTCAGGACAGATGATAACACAGAAGGATTACCACACTTTACATTGTTTTTCCTGGGGGAGGGAACTTAATTTAATAAGTATTGCTTTTATTAGAAGGTTTACATTGCAAACAATTTGATGGGCTTAGATTCCATACAGATTGAGTCTGCCTTGATGTCAGCATTGCACATTCTTCTCTCACATCCTTATCTATGTAGTTATTTAGTTGGGATTGTTAGTTTAACCTCAACACACTCTGCAGATACAGCTGCAAACTTGTAGAGTTAATACAGAGATGAACACATACTGTATTGTACTCAACCTTTATTTAATGTAGTCATTCATAATGTCATCTCTTTCCAAAGGTGCCAAAGGAACAAAAAGGTTTTGGTCGACAATAGAGGTGGATGCAGTTGAAGATTCCTTGATGAATTTTATCCGAATGGGAAAAACGCCTGGAAAACAAGACTGTGAGAAATGCATTGCTGCTTCTGGCCAAGCGCTAGTAAACAGGGACTGGAGAGCAGTAAAGTTCTATGTACACAACAGAATAGTTGCAGATCAGAGAAAATAAGTGTATAAGATGCTTCTATCTTGGTGTACCTCTGAGGATTTAATGGGACTTACTTGACTTAAGCTCATAGGCAGTTGATGAATGTCCTCCATCTCACTCTGTTTGGGGGAGGTTTTCCCAGGTGGGTTGTTCACTTTTGGAGTGACTAAGGTCTCAAGAATACAAAGCCTGCTGACTTTGAATGTTACAGAAAAATAAAATAAATTTTTCTAAACTATTTATCTGATACTTGGATATAATGACTCCATGACTGAAATGGTTGTTCCAGTTTAAATACTTTACAGTAGAACTACACTACAGAAGAACTACACTACAGTAGAACTACACTACAGCCGTTGAGTTGCCATCCGTGTTGCATCATTGTGGCATTCTACATGCAATATTTTCAGTCATAAAATAGAATGAATGCATCAAATATCGATGTAATAAATGTATCACTCGTCACTTAAACAATGCCACTTTATATAATGTTTACATAGCCTACATTACTCATCTCATATGTATATACTGTACTCTATACCATCTACTGCATCTTGCCTATGCCGTTCGGCCATCGCTCATTCATATATTTATATGCACATATTCGTATTCATTCCTTTACACTTGTGTGTAAAAGGTAGTTGTGAAATTGTTACATTACTTGTTAGATATTACTTCACGGTCGGAACTAGGAGCACAAGCAATTCGCTACACTCGCATTAACGTCTACTAACCATGTGTATTTGACCAATTTGATTTGATTTGATTTGCAATGTGCGGTCTCCAGTAGGTGGTAAAACTTACAAGTGAACTTTTTTCAAGAAGTCAGCAACTTTCGGTGATTTCCTCATATTAGATTTTTTTTCTAGCTCATGAGTGTAATTTCTGTACTTCTATGATGTCTGGAAAGCAGGGTCCTAAAAAGGTATGTAAATGTGAGGAGTCCTAAATTGGTTAGAAATG